>NC_092038.1:84137576-84444345 GCF_003086295.3 Arachis hypogaea | reverse complement strand
TAGTTGTTCATTACTCTACCAAAATAGAAAGAAAGAAAGTGCAAAAAAATAAAGATAAGGATTAGAACTGAAATTGAAACTTCAAAGTTCATAAATGAAAAGTACAAACTAAAATTTAACTACTACTATGAAAAGAAAAATAAGAGAAAAGGAAGAAGAGTGTAAGAGGGGAGGGGTCCAAAGACCCACTCTCCTTGGAGTGTGCCAATTCACAGAAGTTCGAATTGGTCTTCACTTATCCCCCTTCCTTCAATTTCTCCCTTTCAGAATGAATTGAATGTAAAAACTAAGGCCTTTATATAGGCTCTCCTAAATTACAAAATGAAATTAAAAGCAAATTACAGTTAAATGAAAATTCCTATTCTAGATGCTTCTTGTGGCCTTGATTGGTTGACACTTGTGGGTTTGCTTCCTTGAGGTTGGGTAGTCCTTAAAAGAGAAGTGAATCAAGTTGAGGTCCAGGTGCTAATGTTAGTGCTATCGTTAGCCACACTAACCATGTAGTGCCATATATTCTTGGAAAGCTCTGGAATCCTACTTTTCAATGCCACTGGAATCATGAAGAGAGAACTTTTGCGTGGTCTAGAATTCTGAATAAATTCTCGTTGCAAGTATAGCTCCTAAACTAACAAAAGTCCTTTCTTACAAATATTTTGGTTGTCACAAGTAACAAACCCCTTTGAAATTGATAACCGAGTATTTAAACCTCGGGTCGTCTTCTCAAGGAATTGCAGGGAAGTATGATTTATTATTGGTTATGGAAAAGTGTATTTTTGGGGTTTTCAAAAGGGTTGAACAAAAAATGTAAAATAACAAGTCGTTAAAATAATAACTAATAAAGCTCTTGGCAAGGTATGAGAACTGGAAGTCCTATCCTGGTTATCCTTATCAATTGTGATGAGAATTGGACTTTTCTCCCACTAAGTCAACCTCTAATTATAAAGGTAAGTCAAGTGGATGAATTAATTTTGATTCCTCAGGTCCTAGTCTTTCTTTGGGAAAGGTTAGAGTTATTGGAACTCAAATTAATTCTTGAAGAATTCCAATTTTCAGTCAACAATGAGTTTGATAACTCAAGAGTGATCAATTAATCAACCAAGCCAAAAGGGAATAAAATCTACTTGAATGAAAATAATTTGGATAGAGCCCAAGCATCAATAACATAAATTAGAGAAAACAATCATAAGTCTGAAATACCTCAGATAATATTAATTAAGAAAATCATAACATGAATGTCACTAAGCCAAATTGGCAACATCAATAATCAAAAATTAAGAGAAGTCAAAATAAAATGATATTGAACCTGATAGAAAGATGAGATAAAAATATTCCTAAGTTCTAAAAATCCTAATCCTAATCCTAAGAGAGAGGAGGGAACCTTTCTCACTAAAAACTACATCTAAACTATGAAAAGTGAATTATGATAGCCTGATTATGAATGGATGCATTCCCCCACTTTATAGCCTCTAATCTATGCTTTTTAGGACAAAAAATGGGTCAGAAACAACCCAGAAATCGCTAATTTTGAAATCTGGTACGTACAGGTCGCGGGAAAGTGACGCGGAAGCGTCGTCCACGCGTTTGCGTGGGTTGAGATTCGCAAATGCGACACGAGTTCGTCATTCATGCGTCCGCGTCACCTAGCTTCGGGGCAGCTATGGCAAATTATATATCGTTGCGCAGCCCCGGATGTTAGCTTTCCAACACAACTAGAACCGCATTATTTGGACCTCTGTAGCTCAAGTTATAGTCGTTTTAGTGTGAGAGGGTCAGGCTGACAGCTTTGCAGTTCCTTCAACTTCTTGTATTCCTTCCACTTTTGCATGCTTCCTTTCCATCCTCTAAGCCATTCATGCCCTGTAATCCCTGAAATCACTTAACACATATATCACGGCATCTAATGGTAATAAGAGAGGATTAATATTAGCAAATATAAGGCTAAAGAAGCATGTTTTCAATCATAGCACAAAATCAGGAAGGAGAATGTAAACCCATTCATTTAGTATGAATAAGTGTATGAAAGATCGATAAAATCCACTCAATTAAGCACAAGATAAACCATAAAATAGTGATTTATCAACCTCCCCACACTTAAACATTAGCATGTCCTCATGCTAAGCTCATGAGAAGTTATAAAGGAGTGAAGAGGAATGATAGAATGTATGAAATGCAACCTATCTATATGAATGCTACTACATGAAAAGATGATTCTACCTACTTGGTGGAAAAGTAAATAAATCTTTCGAGAACAAATATGAACTGGATTTCACTAATTCAAATCACAAAATACAATACAAATAACTTGCAAGAAGAAGATAGCTCATGAAAGCAGGGAACATAGAATTAAGCACTGAACCCTTACTGGTAGTGTATATCACTCTAGCTCTCAAGTGTCTAGGGTCAATTCTCTCAATTCTCTACTAATCTTGCTTTCTATAGCTTGCTCTTCATCTAACAATCAACAAAAATTTAATACACCAATACACAAATCAAGAGGTCTTTTAAGGGTTGTAATGGGGTTAGGGTCAAGGTAGGATTGTATTTGGCCAAGTGGACTGAAATCTGAATCCTTAATTAACATAAACTTTTCACACCTAACTTAAGACAATCCATATAATCACAATACAAGATCTAACTTCCCATTAAATGTGTTTTCCACATATTCATGCATCCTAAATTTGAGTTCAGTACATATGCATTGATACCAACACTTACTTTGGGGACATTTTGTCCCCTTTTATTATTTGTTTTTTTTTTCACTTTTTTTCTTTTTATTTTCTCTTCTTTTTTTATTATTTTTCTTTTATTTTTCTCAATGCATATGATTAAAGTATTGAATGCAATAATATGTGCTCAACTATTATTTTGCACATTTTCACTAAAATATACAACACCCAATTACTCAAACCAAATATTTTCAAATTCAACTTCCCCACACTTAAATTATGAGCACGTTTACTAGTCTAAGCTAATCTAGGATTCAAATTAAGGACATTATTATTTTCCGCTTAGAGTTAGTAATGAGCTAAAGTAAAGAAAAAATGGGTAAAATAGGCTCAAATTGGTTTGCAAAGGATAATAGAAGGGTAAGGCCATATGGTTATATAAGCTTAGTGAAACAAGGCCTCAATCATATAAGTGCATGCATACATCAAACAGTGGAAATATAGAATTAAGCAAGACAAAGATTACAATTTTAGAGAGAATAACATACAAAAATAAAATATATTGGTTGATAAAATGCAACCAATCAAATAGGCTCAAAATCTCACTGGTTTTGTGTGTTCGAGCTCTAAACTATGTTCCAAAATAATATTTCTTCATACAATTTTTTTTCAAAAAGTTTTTTAATTTAAATTAGTGAAATACTATAAAAATTTTCTTGAAAAAGAAAATATTACTTCAACCAAGTGGTAAAATATGCACAAAATAAAACAGACATGCAATCAAACATGCAAATGCAACAATGAAAAACAAAAATTGGTGTTGAGAAGGGACTAACTAACCCATGGAAATCGGTATCGACCTCCCCACACTTAAAGATTGCACCGTCCTCGGTGCATGCAAAGATGTGCAGGTGGGCGGGGGTTGTGGTTCCTCAGCCGGTGCTCGTTGTAGAGTCTTTCTCTTTACCCTTCCTAGTGGCCATCCTGAAAAGGGAAAAGAGAAAGGGACATAAAGTCAAAGGTATAGAGCAAGGGAGAGGGCAGTACGAGTAATAATCATGCCAAGGTAAAGAAGAATGTCGTTAACACATGGGCGCGACTCCATGAAATCAGGACAACAATGGAAACAAGGCATGATAAATTGAGGCAGTTAGATGCAAGATGTTTATTGGCATGCTGGCAAAGGCATGAGTAGCATAAATCAAGAATTAAAAGCCATAATGTATTATTAGTCGTGAGAAACTAACAATAACGTTTGTATTGACAATTATATTCAATTAATAAAATATTGGAAAGGGTTTTGTGAAAAATAGGCATTAGAGTATAAGGATAGAATAATTAAGAATGCACAATGTCATACGGGCTTTTTAACAAACACAGAGCATGCATATTAAATAAGGTACGGAAAGTATTAAATTGAACATGCAAGCACCCTTAAAAAAATGATATATAATTGTCAAACAATTTCTTAACAATCCACAAGCAAAATAATGACCCAAATAAATTTCCAACACCAATTAAAAGAAAAAAAAGAAAGAAAAATAAAGAAAGGAAGAAAGAAATAAGAAGGAAAAGAAAAGATTTAGATTTGGGGAAGAAAAGATAAGATATTTGGCTGATCTGGATAAGCTGTGCGCCGCTTGTGACGCGGACGCGTGAGTGATGCGTTCGCGCGAATAGCGCTTCTATGAAATGACGCGGATGCGTCATCCACGCGGTCGCGTGGATCGATTTGTGCCATTAGCACAAGGGCAGCCTCGCGGTCGCGCAACTCTCTGTTTGAAATGCATATTGCCAAATCCTTGGGTGGCGCGATCGCGTGGATCAAGTTGTACCAAAGGCACGCCTTCAGCCACGCTTTCGCGTGACTCTCTGTTCAATTTATTTTCTTCCTAACGCACCTATGACGCGGACGCGTCGTCGACGCTGTCGCGTCGCGTGCATGTTTTTTTTTTAGTCTGTATGCAGAATACAAAATGCAATGAATGTTATGTAGAAATTTCAGGTTCAAACAAAATTCGAAGACAAAGCAAAATGGAAAGGGAACGATCATACCATGGCGGGTTGTCTTCCACCTAGCACTTTTAGTTAAAGTCCTTAAGTTGGACATTTGATGAGCTTCCTGCTATGGTGGCTTGTGCTTGAATTCGTCCAGAAATCTCCACCAGTGTTTGGAATGCCAACATCCTCCGGGGTCCCAAACAAGGTATGTAAATCCCTTAGGTGAGTTCAAACAGGCTTCAAGGCTCCCGGGGTGTTGAATGTCAGAACAGACTCCAGGATCCCAAACTTTTCTTCTACATCCGTCTTTGTCTTAATCTACATCTTTCCAGCCGGGTGGTGAGTAGTCTGAATTCTCACTGCAGTGACCAAACAGTTTCCGAGATCCTTTCAATTGAGCTTGACACCAATCCTTGCACCTCAAATTGAAGTGCGAAGCCTCATTGAATCTTGCATACCAGCTCTGAGTGCGAGTCATTTTCCTTTTGCTCTTAAAGCCGCAAAGAGCTCTAAGCTGGCCATCTGTTTCAAGTAAACCATATTCAAGTGGAAATTTGAAGATAAAGGTCAAGGATTTTACCCACTTGAAGTTTGTGTTGGGAGGTAGTGGCCTTAGGATAGGTGTTTCCAGTGGTTCTGTAAGTTCTACTCCCTTGTAATCTTCTGTAAATTCCTCCACTTCTTGGCAAATTTCTTCCGTTTCAACCATGTCTTGATCAAAGTCTTCGATATCTTTCTCGTCACTTAAGTCATAATTAGGAGGTTGAGAGAAATCAACTTCTGCATCATCTTCGTATTCACTTGGGGAAGATTCTTCTATCTCAAAGGATTCTCTTGAGGATGCAAGTTCATCACTAAGAGAACTTGACTCATGATCATCATCATCAAGGAAACATGCGTCTTGAGTTATTCCGTCTAGGTCTTCATAAGATATCTGCATTGGAGGCGGTGTAACATCTTCTTTAGCATCAATTGTAAGGTCTTCGACGGAATTCTCTACAACTCTGTATTCCTACGGAGGTTCAGCATCTCCTAAATCTTCAACTAACTCTTCTTCTTCTATAATGATAGCGTTCTCTACTTGTTCCAGTACGAAGTTGTGCTCTATGCTATCCACTGGAGCTTCTTGTGTCATCTTCTTTGTGCTGCGTTCTTCATTGGATTCTCCACATGAAGCCATGGGAGTTCGTTGAGGAGCTGAACGTCTGGAGGATAATTGATTTATTGCTTGCTCCAGTTGATGAAGGGTTGCATTAAATTGGTTTACTGATTCTTCGAAGCGAACCTGTGATTCTTGGCTCGATGAATGTGAACATGGTGTATTGGGGAGTGGTGGTTCTTGGGAGTAATTGGATTGGCATTGGGGTGGATAAGGATCATGTGGTAGTGAATGGTGAAAAGAAGCTTGTGAGCATGGGGATTCGAAGCTATGTTTAGAGGATGGTCTCTGAGCATAGGGTGGGGCTTGTTGGTAGCTACAAGGCGGTCCACCAAATCTATCAGCTTGGTATGCATTGTAGAATGGTCTCCGTCCTTGGTATCTAGAAGGGTGTTGTTGCCTAAAGGGTTGATCAGATCCTCTTGGCTCCATCCATCTTTGATTGCTTAAACCGTGATGCATAGTCCTGTTATAGCTTCCATTCCTTGCAACAACAGTAGAACCAAGCTCAAAGCGAGAGGGGTGAGAATTCATAGTAGTTATCAGAAATAAGAAGGAAAAACAAAAACAAATGAACAAGTAAAAGAAAAATATTTACAATAACCAATAACAAGGCACATGTTTGCGATTCCCCGGCAACCGCGTCATTTTGATGTTAGGATTTTTGCTAGTAAAGAATTTTATAAAAATATAGTCACGCTGTGAGTATAGATTCTAAACCAACAGAAAATCCCTTCGTACAAACATTTTGGTTGTCACAAGTAACAAACCCTTAAATAAATTGATAACCGAAGTATTTAAACCTCGGGTCGTCTTCTCAAGGAATTGCAGGGAGGTATGTTCTTATTATTGGTTATGAAGATTGTAAATCAGGGTTTTAAAGATGAGGAACAAGTAATTTAAATGGCAAGTAAAATAAATAAATAACTATAAAATAAACTTTTGGCAATGTATGAGAAATTGGAAGTCCTATCCTAGTTATCCTTATCAATGATGATGAAAATTGAATCTTAATTCCACTTAGTTAACCTTTGCTAGTGCAAGGGAAGGTCAAGTAACTAATTAGTTTGATCTTCAAATCCTAGTTAATTCCTAGAAAAAGATTGAGATTATAGAAATTCAAGCTAATTAGCAAAGATAGCGATTATCGATCACGTTGAGTCTATTAACTCCTGAGTTACTGATTTCTTAACCAAGACCAAAAGGGGAAAAGTAAATCTACTGGAATAAAAATGTCTTCGGATTGGGAGCAACAGTAACATAAATAAAAGAGAGTAATAATAAACTAAAATACCTCAAAATCATGAATTGATAAAGATATCAAATGTAACATGGGCAGTTATAGCAAAAAAAAAAAAGAAGTTAGAGTTGAACATAGAAATCCATAAACTAAATTGAGAAAAAAATAAAAGGAACATTGAACCTATAATTGAAGAAGATGAAAATATTCCTAATTTCTAAAAATCCTAATCCTAATACCTAAGAAAGAGGAGAGAAACTCCCTCACTAAAAACTACATCTAAACTATGAAAAGTGCTTTCTGAAATTCGCTCCCCCATTGTTCACTTCATTCCTTCACTTTACAGCCCTTGGTCTGTATTCTCTGGGCTTGGATCTGGGCCAAAAAGAGCCCATAAACTGCTGGGAACGAGATCTGTAATTTCTGATGCGTGGCCTCTGTCACGCGGTCGCGTCATTTGGAGTTTTCCTTGTCATGCTGTTGTTTCAGTCATGCATCCGCATCATATGCGTTTCGCTTATGGCGCACGATCGTGTCAATCACGCGGTCACGTCACTGCCATTTCGAGCTAGCATGTGGCTGCGTCGTCAATGCGTTCGCGTCGCTGCCAGTTTCTTCAAAAACTCTATTTTGCGCTTTCCTTCCATTTTTGTATGTCTCCTTTCCATCCTTTAAATCATTCCTACCTTAGAAGATCTGAAAATACTTAACACACAAGTCACGACATCGAATGGAAATAAAAGATAATTAAAATTAATATTTTTAAAGCCTAGGAAACATGTTTTTCACATACATCACATAATAAGGAAGGGAAAGTAAAACAATGCAGTTTCACATGAATAAGTGGGTGAAGGATTGAACAAATCACTTAAATTCAGCACAAAATATATCATAAAATATGGGTTTATCAAATCACTTCATTTGAAGCTTTGTGGCTCAAGTTATTCTTGCTTGAAGAAGGCATGGTCAGGCTGCCAGGTGAGATTTTGCCCACGTTAGTGTAACTAACATGGCCACTAACGTAGGCCTTCTTTGCTTTGCAAACGTTAGTGGCGTTCACTTTTTTTCACTAACTTTCATAGCTGCCTCCTTTCTTCCATGTTAATGCCCACGTTAGTGCCACTAACGTGGGTGTTCTTGGCTTCGCAAACGTTAGTGGCGTTCACTTTTTCCACTAACATTGGAGTTTCCCTTTCCTTCCACGTTAGTTCCCACGTTAATGTAACTAACATGGCAACTAATGTGGGTCTTCTTGCCCTTCGCTAACGTTAGTTGTGTTTACTTTTACCACTAATGTTGGAGTTTCTCTTCTCTTCCACGTTAGTGCCCACGTTAGTGGAGCTAACGGGGTCGCTAACGTGGGTCTCCTTGCCTATCGAAGGCGTTAGTGGTGATAACTTTACCACTAACATTCCAAACTTTCCTTCCTTCCACGTTAGTGGCCATGTTAGTGGTACTAACATAGCCACTAACGTGGCTCTTCTCTGCTTCTTGTTACCTGAAATCAATCAAACAAAGTGCATCAAAGTCTTGCTCTTAATCATGCAATTATGCATCATCCATTTTATCATTCAATTCATGTATAATTCTCATGAAATCATTCAAAATTCACAATGTTTGCTTGAATCATGGTGTGAATGCATTTTCAACCAAATACTTGCTTATTTCCTAAGAAAATGCATGAGACCTGATGGTGTTTTTGTGGAAAAATGAATTTCCAACACACAAATCCAATCGGCAAGTATACCGGGTTGCATCAAGTAATAATAACTCACAAGAGTGAGGTCGATCCCACAGGGATTGATGGATCAAGCAACTTTAGTGGGTGATTAGTTTAGTCAAGCTAACATTGAAGTGAATTTGGATGAAATGTAACCAACAGAAAGTAAATGGCAGGGAATTAAAAGTGCAGAATAATTAAATTACTGAAACTTAAATTGCAAGAAACGTAAATTGCATCAAAAGTAAAGGGGTTGGGTGCTGGAAATTAAAGAGAGCAATAGATTAAGCAACTAGAAATTTAAATTGCAGAAAATGTAAATGTGCAGGAAATTAAATCAAGCTCAATGTGAACAAAGATGTGAAAGTGCAGAATACAGGAAAGGAAATTGCAGAAAAGTAAATGTAGCAGAAGAGGAATGAAACAGAAAGTAAAATGCAGCTCAATTTCAATAGCTAAGGGAAAGTTGAAGATCTCAGGGATGGAGGAGACTAGAAAACAAGTCTAGATCTCAATCCCTTCCTTGATCCAAAAGAGACTAATTGCAGAAGAAAAAAAGAGAAGCAATCAGTGAAGACTCAAATTCAATCCTCAATTTCTTAGAAATCTACAGAAAGTAAACAAATAGAATTCTCAAAGTGAGAATGAAACAGAATTCCTCCAATCTCACTCAAGAAAAACAGAAAAGAAAACTAAGAGAGAGCTATCTATTACTACTACTCCCTAATAGAGCAAGCCTCCTAGTGAGATGGAATTGATGCCTTTATATAGGCTTTACAAAATAAAAAATGAAAATGAAATTAAAACAAATTACAAAAATGAAAATCCTAATTTAATTGAACCATGTGCCTTTGAGTCATGTTGAGTGGGCTTTGCTTGCTTTGGATTTGAGGGAAATGGGTCTTCGATGGCCTTGGTTCAATTGGTAAAGATTTGAGTTCAAAGGGAATTTGAATTGAATTTTGACCCATGGGTGTTCCCAGGAGGCTGCCCTGCCCTTGTGGAGGGCAGGGCAATGTTGCCTTGCATGTGTGTCTTGCGCACTCACTTCCTTGGACCGTGTCATGATGCGCTCCTCACTCCCCTTAGGTGCTTGGTTCGAAACTTGGTGAAAGCACTTGAGGAGCAATTTTTCCTTGATTTTCCATGAAGAGCACGACATTGCCTTGCTCTCCAAGAGGGCAGGGCAGAAAATTGAGCGCTACTTTGTTTTAGAGTGAGGCTCCAGCTTCGAGCCTTGGTGGAAGCACTTTAGTTTATTTTCGCTTATTTTTGGCCCTTAAAGATGCCTCTCATTCTTGCCTCAATTTTACGCCAAATATGGATTGCTATATATCGTTGGAAAGCTCTGAATGTCAGCTTTCCAACGCAACTGGAAGCACATCAATTGGACGTCTGTAGCTCAAGTTATAGCCCTTTGAAGGAGGCATGGTCATGCTGTGAGCGCCCAGATTTTACCTTAGCGAAATTCTTGCTTCCAACCTCAATGTGCATCACGATTCTGCCCTGCCCTTGGCAAGGGCAGGGCAGTGTGCGTGCTGGTTGTTTTCCTCTTTAATTTGGTCATGGGCCACGCTTTTAAAAGCGTGACCTAAGGCTCCAAAGTGTGCTCCAACTTCAAAGTGTGTCCCAAAGCTCTTTTTTTCTCCTTTTTTGTGCTTCTTTGCTTCTTTTTCTTCTTATTTCCTACAAGATTTATAAAATTAAAATATCAAAAAAATATATCATTTAAATACAAAAGCATTCAATATTTAAGCACAAATTATCAATTTCTTGTATGAAAAGCATAGAAAAATAGGTATATGATGACATGTCATCACAACACCAAACTTAAACCTTGCTTGTCCCCAAGCAAGAAAAGAATCATGCAATAAAGATTGACAATCCAAGGTAAGAAGAATAGCAACTCAATGTTCATGGTAAGCTAGTTTTCTAAGCATGCTACAATCACACAAGAAATGTAAATGATTGATGCTTATATCTAACTTATTTTATGAAATCTTTTTCTTATAATTCTTCCTTGAAACAAGCTTTTGATTTTTTTTTCTCCTTTTGGGTGCTTTGCCCCATGAGTTAAAAACAAAGCTACGACTTCTAAATGCTTTGTTTTCAAGTATTACCACTTGATACATAAGCACCACAAGCATTTAATTAGAGGACTTCATTAAGCTCATTTTTCTTTTCTTTTCTTGACTCTCTAATCATTGATGCTCAGAGCCTTGAGCTTTGAGGGAGTGCTTTTGCACTTGAGCCTAGCCTTGACTTCTAAGTGTTTTGTTTTCAAGCATTTGGCTTGATACATAAACACCACAAGCACTTAGCAAATAAATTGCCATTGGTACTCAGAGCCTTCAACTTTCTCATTCCTTCCCTTTTTCTTTTCTTGCTTTAATTGTATTTGCTTCTTCAAGGTTTTCATGATTTTAAAAGATTTCACAAAATGTACTAGATGAAAAACTTCAATTAAATAAAATCCAATGCAATTGAGCAACAATTAATCATACTAGCTTTCCAATACTTGTATGCACATGCTAAAATCTTCTTTAATGCCTTGTTTGTTTATGATCATGATGCTTTATTGCTTTTGAATTCACAGGATTCAAGTTGGTAGTTATAATGCCACAGCAACACATTACAAATCAAGATTCAAGCTATGCTTTATTCATACACACATGTAAATAGAAAAGATAATAAGACAATCATGCAATTTAAAGTGCTGGAAACAAAGGAGAGGAAAAGGAACTTTACAACCTTGTAGTTCATCTTCATTTTTGTTGTCCTTTTTCTCCAATTCTTCCCTTTCCCTTGCCAACTTAGAGTGCTTGCTCATCCTCAAGCAACAATTAGAACAATGGCTATGGGGCTAAGATGGATCATGAATGTCTTACACAATGAAATGTTAGTAGCACATGTGTTTTAAGCAAGCAAAATGAAAGATAACAATCAAGGCACAAGAGACAAAGACATTTTGATTGCAAACATAAGAGGGTGTGCATGATACATTGCATAAAAAATAAGTGGCACACCAAACTTAGTGTGACACTTTCACTTGAAATTAATGCAAGTATCTAGTAAGCATTGGAACCAGATTTTGTTGCATAGCAACACCAAACTTAGAATGCAACCATATGTGAATTTATTTGAACTAAAACTAAACAAAAGAAACTGTTATTTGTTGAATACAATCACCAAGTGAAGAATCTATCATGAGTAAGGATGTTTGGGTGATGTATTAACAAACACAGTTAATAAAAGAAAGCATTAAAAACAAGGAAATGACTAAAACAATCAAGAAAACTAAAATTGTCTAACTAAAAAAAATAACACTGCAGCGGCATTATGATTATGTAAACAAGTGGTGTTGCTTGAATGAATTGCATAGAAAAATAAGTGGCACACCAAACTTAGAATCTTGGTGCGTCACTTTCATTTTTGATTTGATGCAATCATCCAAAAAGATTGAAAACAATTTGTTGCAAGGCAACACCAAACTTAGAATGTAATCATATGCCAATTTATTGAAATTTAAACAAACCACAAAAAGAAAACAAAGCAGAGAAGAAATGTTACCTACGGTTGGGTTACCTCCCAACAAGTGCTCTTTTAGTGTCATTAGCTTGACATGTTGTTCTTCACTTTCTTCCTCTTCTTCCAATTGGTTAAGAGGAATGACTTCAAGGGGGGAGAAGTTTTAGCTTTTGTCCCTTGTCTTGGCCTTTCCTCAGCAAGCTTCCTTTTGCAAATGGCTTGATTGATCTTGCTTGCTGGCTTAGGGACAGAATTGGTGCTCTTGTTAGTTGCCTTCACTTCTTGGATGTCAAGACATGGTTGCTGTGTGATTTTTGGAGTTTGATCTTCATCCAGAGCCTTTTGAATTGGTGGTTCAATGAGCTTGTCCTTCATGAGCCTCTCTGTTTCCCTTGAGTTTGGACGTTCTTGATTGTCCTCCTCACTAGCTTGTTCTTCCCCTTCCTCTTTTACACTCAACATTTGCTTTAGTAGCTCTTTCATGGAGGAGGTTTGTTGATCTTCCCAAGCTTTCTTCATCTCCTCTTCATACCTTTCAATCATGGATTCAAGTGTTGAGGTATTTTGGTCCAGGGAAGTTTGTGAAGGCTGTGAGTGTTCAAGTTCTCTTGTCATCTCAAGTACAGTTTCAGGTTCAAATATTTCCACCACCTCTTTTTTCATTGAAATTTTACTTGACACAGAGGCTTCCTCATCTGGCCCTTCCTCTTTCCTTGTTGCACTCACCACTTGAGCTAACATTATTTCCATGTTTTTGAATGAATTTTCTTGCTCGTTCCATGATATCTGTGCCTCCCTCTCATATTTTTCAAACATGGTCTCAAGCTTTGAGAGGCTTTGGTTCATGGAAGTTTGTGTGGGTGGTGAGTTTTGAAAGAGGCTTTTTGTTGAAGCATGGTCAAGTGATGATATCTTTGGATGAATATCATATGGAGCATTAGAATTCCCTTCCCAGCCACCATTAGAATCATGACTTGCATTATTTTGTGGTAGAAGGAAATATCCCATATGGTTCTCTTGCTCATCTTGTGTTTCTGAAGCAAATCTCCATGAGTTGGAGTGCTCAGAATGTGTATTCTCTTGGTGATATTCCCAGCCATCATTAGATATTGGTGATGGTGGATGATATCCCATAAAATTTTGTTTGACCATAAGATGAGTTGAACTCCATTTGTATTTTGTAAACATCAATGAAATTTGAAATTCATGTCACAGAGAAAGAATTTCTTAGTGAGGCAATAACTCAAACACCTTGGTTTCAATCTAAAACAGAAAAAAAAATTAAAGAAAATGCTTGATCTAGACTTCTCACCCACTTAATCATTGTCGATCTAATCAATCCCCGGCAACGGCGCCAAAAACTTGATGGTGTTTTTGTGGAAAAACGAATTTCCAACACACAAATCCAACCGGCAAGTATACCGAGTCGCATCAAGTAATAATAACTCACAAAAGTGAGGTCGATCCCACAGGGATTGATGGATCAAGCAACTTTAGTGGGTGATTAGTTTAGTCAAGCTAACATTGAAGTGAATTTGGATGAAATGTAACCAATAGAAAGTAAATGGCAGGGAATTAAAAGTGCAGAATAATTAAATTACTGAAACTTAAATTGCAAGAAACATAAATTGCATCAAAAGTAAAGGGGTTGGGTGCTGGAAATTAAAGAGAGCAATAGATTAAGCAACTAGAAATTTAAATTGCAGAAAATGTAAATATGTAGGAAATTAAATCAAGCTCAATGTGAACAAAGATGTGAAAGTGCAGAATACAGGAAAGGAAATTGCAGAAAAGTAAATGTAGCAGAAGAGGAATGAAACAGAAAGTAAAATGCAGCTCAATTTCAATAGCTAAGGGAAAGTTGAAGATCTCAGGGATGGAGGAGACTAGAAAACAAGTCTAGATCTCAATCCCTTCCTTGATCCAAAAGAGACTAATTGCAGAAGAAAAAAAGAGAAGCAATCAGTGAAGACTCAAATTCAATCCTCAATTTCTTAGAAATCTGCAGAAAGTAAACAAATAGAATTCTCAAAGTGAGAATGAAACAGAATTCCTCCAATCTCACTCAAGAAAAATAGAAAAGAAAACTAAGAGAGAGCTATCTATTACTACTACTCCCTAATAGAGCAAGCCTCCTAGTGAGATGGAATTGATGCCTTTTATATAGGCTTTACAAAATAAAAAATGAAAATGAAATTAAAACAAATTACAAAAATGAAAATCCTAATTAATTGATCCATGTGCCTTTGAGTCATGTTGAGTGGGCTTTGCTTGCTTTGGATTTGAGGGAAATGGGTCTTGGATGGCCTTGGTTCAATTGGTAAAGATTTGAGTTCAAAGGGAATTTGAATTGAATTTTGACCCATGGGTGTTCCCAGGAGGCTGCCCTGCCCTTGTGGAGGGCAGGGCAGAAAATTGATGCGTGGTGCGTGCGTGGTGCGGGCGTGGTGCGGGCTTGGTGTGTGAAGATGCTGCCCTACCCTTGTGGAGGGCAGGGCAATGTTGCCTTGCATGTGTGTCTTGCGCACTCACTTCCTTGGACCGTGTCATGATGCGCTCCTCACTCCCCTTAGGTGCTTGGTTCGAAACTTGGTGAAAGCACTTGAGGAGCAATTTTTCCTTGATTTTCCATGAAGAGCACGACATTGCCCTGCTCTCCAAGAGGGCAGGGCAGCAAATTGAGCGCTACTTTGTTTTAGAGTGAGGCTCCAGCTTCGAGCCTTGGTGGAAGCACTTTAGTTTATTTTCGCTTATTTTTGGCCCTTAAAGATGCCTCTCGTTCCTGCCTCAATTTTACGCCAAATATGGATTGCTATATATCGTTGGAAAGCTCTGAATGTCAGCTTTCCAACGCAACTAGAAGCACATCAATTGGACGTCTGTAGCTCAAGTTATAGCCCTTTGAAGGAGGCATGGTCATGCTGTGAGCGCCCAGATTTTACCTTAGCGAAATTCTTGCTTCCACCCTCAATGTGCATCACGATTCTGCCCTGCCCTTGGCAAGGGCAGGGCAGTGTGCGTGCTGGTTGTTTTTCTCTTTAATTTGGTCATGGGCCACGCTTTTAAAAGCGTGGCCTAAGGCTCCAAAGTGTGCTCCAACTTCAAAGTGTGTCCCAAAGCTCTTTTTTTCTCCTTTTTTGTGCTTCTTTGCTTCTTTTTCTTCTTATTTCCTACAAGATTTATAAAATTAAAATATCAAGAAAATATATCATTTAAGTACAAAAGCATTCAATATTTAAGCACAATTATCAATTTCTTGTATGAAAAGCATAGAAAAATAGGTATATGATGACATGTCATCAAGACCAACCTAAAGCATACAAAAAATGGCTAGTAAAACTAGTCAAGATGCCCTGACATCACAACACCAAACTTAAATCTTGCTTGTCCCCAAAAATGAAAAGAACTATGCACAAAGAATTCTCTTAATTGGAATGTATTAGAGGATTGCTTATGATGCCTTTGTGGGTGAAGTGAATAAGTGGCAGTGGGGTGAACTCTAATTTGTATGCTTATGCAAGGATTCCAGTATTCATTAGTCCTTACATTTTGGAAGTCTTAGATCTTAGGACTTTCATTCAAATGATATTATGGAAGTCTCTTTATAGATTGTCACCTTGAAGCAGCACTTATTTTCTAGCATTTTGCTTTCTTTTTGGAATTTGGCCTCGACTCTCGGTGTCATGTATCAAAGCGGCTTTTTAAGATAAGCTTTCAATCAATACTCCCAAACCAGTTGGTCTAAGGTATTAGGTGTTGAAGCACCCCTTAGGATTTACTTGCTCAAGCCTCTCTCTTTGATACAAATCTACCACACGTATTTAACTAGGACAATAACTCTTTGAGTTATTGTTTCTTTCTTTTTCTTCCTAGTAATTGATTCTCAGAGCCTTGGGCTTATTCTTTGTTTTTCTTCTTCTTTTGTTTTCTTTTGTTACTGCTTCTTGGATCAATAGATGTTTGAGAAATTCCATAATACTTCTCCAAATTTCATTTTCTGTCTATGAGCTCCCATGCAAGTTTTCACAAACATGCAACCTCAATACACAATCATACAATCAGAACCTCCACTCCTGTTAATCTTTTACTTGCCCCAAGATTTATAAAATTCTTTAACACTTCCCTTTTAGAAGAATAATTTGCATTTTAAGTGTAATGGATGCAAGCAAAATTCAAGATGATAATCATGATATCAGAGCAACATGTTACAAATCAATTATCAACTATGCTTATTTCACAAGGAGTAATCACACATGCATACAAAAAAATAGATGACAATTATGCAATTTTAAAGTGCTAGAAATAAGTAAGAGGAAAAAGGAACTTTACCACCTTGTAGTTTATCTTTATTATTGTTGTCCTTTTCCTCCTATTCTTTCCCTTCCCATACCAAACTTAGAATGATTGCTTATCCTCAAGCAACAAGTAAAATAGTGGTGATGAGGTTTAGGATAGATCATGAATGTCTTATAATGAAGTGTGAGTATGCATGTGTTTCAGCAAGCAAGATTAAGGATACAATAAAGGCACAAGCGATACAAATAGAGACATTTTGATTGCATTAATAAGTGGTATGCTTGGTACCTTGCAAGAAAGATAAGTGGCAACACCAAACTTAGTGTGACACTCTCAATTTAGAATGTTGCAAGTACCCAGTGAAGATTGAAAATCAAATTGTTGTATGGCAACACCAAAATTAGAATGCAATCTCATGCCAAATTATTGAAAGTAAACTAAGCAAAGTAAGGAAATGTTACATACGGTTGGGTTGCCTCCCAACAAGCGCTCTTTTAATGTCATTAGCTTGACATGTTGTTCATGACTTTCTTCCTCTTCTTCCAGTTTGTTAAGAGGAATGACCTCAAGAAGAAAGAGGAGCCAGTTAATGCCTCTTGTTTTGAGTGCCTCTCCCCAGCAAGCTTTCTTTTGTTGTTGGCTTGAGTAAACTTGCTTGTTGGGGTAGGGGTGTGATGGCTTTTGGTTGACCTTTTCTTCTTCATGGATATTGTCCTTCTTTTCTTGGTCACCATCCTCTTTTTAGTGCTCATGTTGATTGCCTTCACCACCTTGATTTCAGGATTTGGGTGTTGTATGATGGTTGAAGCATCATCTTCATAAAGTGTTTCTTGAATTGGTGGTTCAATGAACTCACCCATTATGCAACTCTCTATTTTATTAGAGTAGTGTGGACTCCCTTGATTGACTTCCTCTCTTTCTTCTACATGATGTTGCATTGAGTCTTTTGGGAGTGAGTTTGCATGTTCCTTTGTCACCGCTAGTAACCTCTGTGGGTTTGGAGCCTTAGGCTTATATATTCTCACAACCTCCTCCTTCTTCATATGAATCTCACTTGGTATGGCTGCCTTTTTTTCTTGTTCTTCTAATTCCTCCCTTGTTCTTGACCTTTGAATGAACTCCTCTGTTTCTGGAGAGAGTGAAGTGGTCTCTCTTTGTGATCTCAGCTCTTCAATGAATTGTTCTTCAGAATAGAGTTGTGCATTCTGTCTCAATTTTTCTTCATGGTCCCTTTTTGCTATTTTCTCCTCTTCGTTTGTCTTTATTATTTCTTCAAGGAGGAGTTCTATCTTAGCGAGTCTATCTTCTTCTATACTTTTTTTGAGTTCTTCAATGATGAGTTCCATCCTAGAAAGTCCATCTAAAGGAGGTTGGGTAGGTTGTAATGGTTGGTCGGGGTTGGCTTGTGAATGGAATTGGTTGTTTTGTGGTTGTGTGTTCTGAAAGTGGTATGACTCTTGTGGGTAATGGATTGAGTTTTATGGATGGTAAAATGAATTGTATGGATTTGGGATAAAATTTTGTGCTGAGGCATACTCAATTGATGAAGAATTTAGGCATGTAAAACTTGGAGGTGAGGTTGTATAATTGAGAGGTGATGGCTCTTGATGAATGAGGTATGAATGAGTGAAATCTCTTTGATTTTGATCATCCCAGCCACAACTTGAGTAGTGATCAATTTCACCAAAATATGGACTATTTTGTGGCTCTAGAAAGTACCCCATTTCATGTTCTTGATACTCCCACCCACCATGAGCACAGTAAAGTAGATCATCCTGTGGTGGTGGAGAGTTTTCCATGAAATTTGATTGACTACAATATGATGGATGCTCCTTTCTTTCCTGCAAAAAGTTCTGTCTCAAACAATAATCACCAAAAGAAATTGAAATCTCCATTGTAATAAATGAGGGATTCTTAGTGAGGCAATATCACAAACAGTTAGTTAGCAAAAGAAAATAAAGAAATAAAAGAAAACAAAGACAAAAGAAAAGTGTCTAATCTAGTAGATCAATCAACCAGTAGTTTGTTAATCACAATTAATCCCCGGCAACGGCGCCATAAACTTGATGCACGAAAACTTGTCTCTCAACAAATTACCCTCGGCAAGTATACTGAATTGTCGTCAAGTAAAAACTCATAATAGAGTGAGGTCGAATCCACAGGGATTAACGGATTAAGCAATCAATGCTTAATTGATTATCCTAGTTAGACGAATCATATTGGAGTGATAAGTAACAAGGAAATGTAAATGGCATAAAAGTAAAGAAATGCAATAAAGTGCAGAAAAGTAAAATGGCAAGAAAAGTAAATGTAAAAACTAAAAATAAAATGAACATTGGGATCAAGAGATATTGCAATCCTCTGGATCAAGTTCATTCTTATCTCTTCCTCAATCAATGCATTCATTGATCTCCTTGGCAATCTTAAGTGATTGGATTCCAATTCCTTGGCAATCCAATCTCTCTAAGCTTGAACAATTTCCCAATTCCTTTATTTAATTGCTCATGGAAAGAGATAAAGTTTGGTCACTAATTATACCACACACATTTATAGATCAAAGTATTGGTAGGATTAAATGTCACAATATCTATCCAACCCCCAACCTAATCCAATATGAGAGAGCATTTCTAGCATGATCTCATCATTCCTCTTCCAAGGTTCAGAGGAAATCCAAGTATGAGCAATTTCTCTTCCGAGACAATTACCAAATTGGATGAAGATCCCAAGCTCTCTAGTAAAATCAAGAGAAAAGAAAGAGGAATAAAAACTACAATTGATCCATTAAATGCAACAGAGCTCTCTAACCCAATGAAAAGAGTTAGTTGTTCATTGCTCTACCAAAATAGAAAAGAAAGAAACTGCAGAAAAATAAAGATGAGGATTAGAACTGAAATTGAAACTTTAAATTCATAAATGAAAAGTACAAACTAAAATTTAACTACTACTAACAAAAGAAAAATAAGAGAAAAGGAAGAAGAGTGTAAGAGGGGAGGGGTCCGAAGACCCACTCTCCTTGGAGTGTGCCAATTCACAAAAGTTCGAATTTGTCTTCACTCTCTCCCCCTTCCTTCAATTTCTCCCTTTCATAATGAATTGAATGTAAAAACTAAGGCCTTTATATAGGCTCTCCTAAATTACAAAATGAAATTAAAAGCAAATTACAATTAAATGAAAATTCTTATTCTAGATGCTTCTTGTGGCCTTGATTGGTTGACACTTGTGGGCTTGCTTCCTTGAGGTTGGGTGGTCCTTGAAAGAGAAGTGAATCAAGTTGAGGTCCAGGTGCTAATGTTAGTGCTACCATTAGCCACACTAACGCTACAAGTGTGGCGTTAATGCTGAAGTTAGTGTGGCTAACGTCACACTTGCTACCCAGTTGGTGTTTTTGGAGCTTAAAAGATGCCTATTGTTTGTGCTCCAATTTCATGCTCACTATAGATCATTATATATCATTGGAAAGCTCTGAATGTCTGATTTCTAACACAACTAAAATCATCTCGATTGCACCTCTGTAACACAAGTTATGCTCCCTTGAAGGGGACAGGGTCGCTGGCGTTATTGGCAAAAGTGAGTGCCAATAACGTCAACGTTCAGGGGGTTAATATTGCCAGGTTTTGGAGCTCTAACATAATGTCCATCCCATACTATTATATATTGTTAGAAAGCCTAGGATGTCTACTTTCTAATTCTTTTAGAATCGTATCATTTGGAGCTCTACAGCTCGAGTTACCTTTCTTGGAAGGTGAAGAGGTCAGCTGGCCTTACTACATGTTGATACCATGTTCATCTTTGCACTTTCGGGATATATTTTCACCCTCAAATTTAGTGTCCACCATGTAGTGCCATATATGCTTGGAAAGATCTGGAATTATACTTTCCAATGGCACTGAAATCACTTCATTTGGAGCTTTGTGGCTCAAGTTATTCTTACTTGAAAAAAGCATGGTCAAGCTGCCGGGTGAGATTTTGCCCACATTAGTGTCCATGTTAGTTTAACTAACGTAGCCACTAACGTAAGCCTTCTTTGCTTCGCAAACGTTAGTGGTGTTCACTTTTTTTCACTAACTTTCACAGTTGCCTCCTTTCTTCCACGTTAATGCCCACATTAGTGGCACTAACATGGCCACTAACGTGGGTGTTCTTGGCTTCGCAAACGTTAGTGGCGTTCACTTTTTCCACTAACGTTGGAGTTTCCCTTTCCTTCCACGTTAGTTCCCACGTTAATGTAACTAACGTGGCAACTAACGTGGCAACTAACGTGGGTCTTCTTGCCCTTCGCTAACACTAGTGTGTTTACTTTTACCACTAACGTTGGAGTTTCTTTTCTCTTCCACGTTAGTGCCCACGTTAGTGGAGCTAACGGGGCCGCTAACGTGGGTCTCTTTGCCTTTTGAAGGTGTTTGTGGTGATAGCTTTACCACTAACGGTCCAAACTTTTCTTCCTTCTACGTTAATGGCCACGTTATTGGTACTATCGTAGCCACTAACGTGGCTCTTCTCTGCTTCTTGTTACCTGAAATCAATCAAACAAAGTGCATCAAAGTCTTGCTCTTAATCATGCGATTATGCATCATCCATTTTATCATTCAATTCATGCATAATTATCATGAAATCATTCAAAATTCACAATGTTTGCTTGAATCATGGTGTGAATGCATTTTCAACCAAATTCTTGCTTATTTCTTAAGAAAATGCATGAGACCAACCTAAAGCATACAAAAAATGGCTAGTAAAACTAGCCAAGATGCCCTGGCATCAATATGTTTGATAAAAAATTAGTTAAGTTGAAGTTATTTTATTCTAATTTATTCTATTAGAGTGAAATTTCATGGAGCAAGAGTTATTGGGTACGGGAATACCCTATATAGACTGGATCAGGTTAACCATATAGCAAGTTAACTTGGCTGAGTGGTACACTTTATAACTCATATCTTTTATATGTTTGAAATTTGAATTTGCATTATTACTTGTTGACTCCTTTTTTCTAACTGATTTATTTTGTTTAATAAACGCCTCGGATCTTACGTACGAGAAGAAATTTATTGGGACATTCGCCCGAGCAAATTAGATCACATCTTAGACGAGCCATGTTGTTACGGATCCTGGAGTTGATGGGCCGGCCTCTTTTGACTCTCATCATACTAGGATTGGGCCGAATACGGGGCCCATTATATGATGACCAGTTATCCTTGTGACCTATGAGTCTAAACCCTTACCTATAAATATTAAAGACAGTTTCTATGCGATACACGTGATGAACAAAGCACTTCCAATCAAGTCGTGCATGAGAGCATGCTACTAGAACATGACATTATGAAATACGAAGAGCCTGAAAATAATCACAGTCACCCTTATCCTCATCAAGTAATACTTGATAATTCTGCTACCTAGACCTTAGCACTGTTGCTAATAACTCTTCAATAGTGAACATGGTCCTAGACCAATCAAACTAATAAACATTCATAGTATTAACATGCTTCGAGTTGATTTTTATTGCCTTCATCAACACCTGGGAGAATTCATTGTCCACTTGAAGCTGTGCTTAGATCTCTGAACCCTTCCTCTTAAAATATTCACCCAAACGGAAATAGGTTGACTTAATAAGAGCGGTGATGGGCATATTATGAGAACCCTTCATGACAGCGTTGATGTACTTTGAGATGTTTGTTGTCACGTGCCCAAACTGACGACCCTCATCTGCATATTGCGTCCACTGTGAATGAGGCACTTCTTCAAGCCAATTTGTGATTGCGACATTCTTGCCCCCTTAGACGACCAAAATAATGAGCAAACTCCCGGTGCAACTTCGAATATGCTATGTTAACAAGAACCTTCTTCAGGTCCTTGTTCCTGAAGTGAATCATGAAGTTGGCAATAATATGTCTTGTACAAAATGCCTGAAAGGCATGCGGCAGTTTCCATCCACTTCCATTGGCATTTAACACAACATCAATTGATTTGTTTCTGTCTGAAATCACTAAGATGCCTGATTGGGGTGTGACATGCTGCCTCAGATACGAAAGAAAAAAATGACCAAGCCTCCTTCGTCTCACCCTCGACAATGACAAATGCAATAGGCAATATGTTTGAATTTTTCTCTTGAGCAATAACCATCAGCAACATCTCCACAATCTGATGATTACTACACTGTTAATAAAATACTCTCGTTGGAGCACATAGAGATTATTCATCAAAACACAAGAAAAAAGCTCACAGTGAGAGGGGATAGGCTAAGGCATTATGATCATCAACCACTGTAACAGAGAACTAACGTCTAGCTAATGACGATAAAGAAGCGCTTGTTGGGAGGCAACCCAACCAGAGGTAGTTTTTTTTCCTGGCTATTTCAATAAAAGGGTTAAGTAGATTTATTTGTATTTTAAGTAGCTAAGTTTGGTGTTACAAACCAAAACAATTCAAGGATGAATGTAGGATGCTAAGTTTGGTGTTCCACCAAAGATTTCATCAAAAACATTTCAACCTTCTGCATAAATAGTCACTGGCTCCAAACAATCAGGAAAACTACTTAACCATTGATTGCTGTCTAGTTTATAGTTTGTTTTCTTTAATAAAAGCACAAGGTTTCATGTATGTGATTAATCTGATGCATAACAGATGATGGCAAGGAACTAAGTTTGGTGTTCACACACCAAAATAAGTTCAAAAGCCTACAACCATTCATGCATGCTAACTAGCTTTTAAGTGCTTGGGGAATAAGCAACTTCCAATAACTTTGCAGGAACGCAATCAATCTCTTGGAGGAACTATGCACCATCATCCATTGACACAAAGAATGATACATAAGCTGTGAAGGATGATGACAAAAGGAAGACACACCACCAAGAGGTTATGTTGTTACTTAACTATCTCTAATTTGCAATGCTTTAGTTGGAAGTCTAATTGTATCCCATTTGAGCAATTAACCTTTGTTTACATTCCTTTTGTCTGCTTTTTTTAATTGCCAGTCAAGTATGCTAGTTTGATAATGCATCCTTCATCCTACTTGAACGTATGCTTTATTTTCTTTTGCTTGAATAAAAGAAAATATTGAAACAGAAAGTGAAATTGTGCAATTTGGTAGGAACTAGAATAAAGATCAGTGGTGGTATATATGTTTGATTGTTTAAGAAAGCTCACTAATAAAGAATGAAGGGTAGAATGTTCCTTTATAGTATGAACTTGGCTGCTGTCTGTGAAACTTTAGTAAATAAATATCCTTGGAAAAAAAGAAAGAGTAAGAAGGAAAGGAAGAAAAGCCAAGAATTGGCAACAAAAATGAAAGAAACAAAAGAATAAAGCTAGACACCAATAGCTTGGACCTTAAGATACATGTATGTGATACTTGTGTACTGGGATCTGCTTGGATGATTAGGTTCTAAGGAGTGTTTCAACACTTGGTAACTTGGGTTAACTAACCCGGGATTATCAACCGAAAGTTCACTATCAAGAGCAACCTTGTTAAAAAGCATTTAGTAACCTAAAGAGGTGCTGGGCACCAATGTTCTTAAGAAGAATTGTGAGCCAAGTGTCTGTGGTGTGTATGTGTTGACTGGGAATTAAGCTAAAAAGTTGCTACAACACATAAAACACTTAGCTGCAATTGAAGAATAAGTTTCTAAGAAAAAAAAAAACAAAAAGAAAATCAAACATCAAGGATCAAAGAATAAAGGTTTCATAGCAGCACCATAGTTAACACTTAAAGAGACATCTCAAAACCAGAAAACTAATAAAAGTAGAGCTTCAATTACATTCTGCATGAAACCCCATGAACCTAGGCTGATTGCTTTCAAATAAGGACAAATATGATTTTCTGTTTTCTTTCATTTTTCTCATGTTCAACTGCTTGCTTGGGGACAAGCAAGATTTAAGTTTGGTGTTGTGATGACAAGTCATCTTAAGCTAGTTTTACTAGCATTTTTACTTGTTTTTATTAGGTTTCATGCACTTTCTTGAGCAATAAGTAAGTAATTAGATTGGAACTTCAAGCTTGTATAGATTCAATCAAACATTGTTAATTTTATGCATTATCATGAGATTTATGCAAGATTTAATTGATTATTATGAAATGATGCAATATCTTATAATTTTAGTTAGGCTTTGATTGCATGTTTGATTGATGACAGGTGAAGAGATGCAAGGAAGAAACAGAAAAGGAAGCAGGGCAGGGGAACGCTACGTTCCCCTGTAGCATCACATTTGGCGCTACGCTCACTTTCAAAGAGCGCTACGCTCTCCAGCGACGCGTACGCGTACATGACGCGCACGCATAGAACAAGCATTTTCGGAGATCCACGCGTACGCGTAGATTACGCGTACGTGTGGGTGTGATCTATGCTCACTTTCTAAGAGCCCAACGCTCTCTTTCAACGAGTGCCTGCGACAACGCTCAAATTTGGGATTCAAAGTTGGCTATCGACGCGTACGCGTAAGTGGCGCGTACGTGTTGATGCGATATATGTGAAGAAGCACGCAAACGCATAGGTGAAGCAGCAGCGTGGAAGTGACATTGTGCGATCCACGCGTACGCGTGGGAAAGCACTCTTGGCGCGAACGCTACACTCATTTGGAGAGCGTTGCCAGGGACGCGTGGGCATACATCACGCGTATGCATGATGAGTACTTAGCGAGCATGGTCGCGCACGCGCAGGGCGTACGCGTCAATGAATAAGTGCTGCACTCTCTTTGAGAATGCTATGTTCTCCTGAAGCTGACTTTGAGTACAATACGGACTCATTCTGACCTGCTGGAGAAAAGGCCTAAACCAAATACTTGAAGACTGAATTGGAAAGTGTATAAATAGAGGAGAATTTGATTTCATTAAGGGGGTTAGCCAGGAAGCATATCTGAGAGAGTGAGAGACCCAAATTGGGAAACTCTGTACTCAATTTTATTTTTATATTTTCTTCTGTTCTTCATGTTCTGCACGTTTTCTTTTCTATTTTCGTACTAGTGCAATGATGAACTAAACCCCAATTTCATTAGGGGGAGGAGCTCTATTGTAATTCCAATGAATCAATAAAATTCTTCTTCTTCTCAATTCAATTGTGTAGCTATTGGGTATCTTCTGCTTTGATTGTGAATTATTCACTTCAGAAGGGGGTTTAATTCAATTGAATGTGGGTGTGAGCCTCAGAAGGAGAATCACCTTCATTAGAACTGAAGCTCTATCCTTCACAATTCTCCTAACCAACACTATTCGGAAGGAATTGAGGTTTTGAGAATTTGTGTGGCTTATGGTTAAGAAAATGTGCTCTAACTCTTCTCATGACAATTAGATCAAGGAATTGGCAAGATTAATTATGATTAGAGAGATTGGATTGCCAAAGAATTGGGATCCAATCAATTTCAATCCGCCATAGATCTACTCATATGATTGAGAAAGGAGTTGAGACTCAATTGATTCATGAAGGATTATGATATCTCCAATCCCTGATGAATTATTTTCTTTGAATTTCATCAACTTAGAATTTTTTGATTTCAAGTCCATTTCTATTTTTATTCCCTGCACCCAATTCCCTTTATAATTCAAGCAATTTAAATTTTCTTGCCATTTAAGTTTTTGTACTTTTACTTTCCTGCACTTTAAGATTCAGTTATTTACATTTCTTGCAATTTAAGATTCAGCTCTTTCAATTTCTTGCACTATAAGTTTCAAGTCATTTAAGTTTCCTGCCATTTACTTTTCAAGCTCTTTACATTCTGCAGTTTAGATTTCTTGCAATTTACTTTCTGTTAATCTAATTTCACTCAAATAATCAATATTAGCTTAACTAGATTAATCATCATACTAAAGTTGCTTGATCCATTAATCCTTGTGGGATCGACCTCACTCCGGTGAGTTTTACTACGTGATGCGACCGGGTACACTTGCCAGTTAGTTTGTGTAGAATTGATTTTCCATCGTCAACACACACAGCTGCAAGTGAGAAGAAAAGAGAAGAGAAGAGAGTGTTACTATTGACCACCAACATCCAGTGGCCATAACTCGAGCTACGGTGCTCCGATTCGCGTGCCAACAGCGGCTACATGAAGACCTCTCCTAGCGTGTTAGTTCTATCTAACTTATGTGGGTAAGAATTCAAAATTTTATCTCTTTTCCTCTGTCCTAAGGTTAGGCTATTAGTGGTTTGTGCCCCAAACACCATCGGGAAAGGTAAGAAAACTCTTTGCCTTGTTAAATTGTGATTTTGGTAATTCTAGGTTGATTTGTGGAAATCGATATAGTTTTAGTTGAGTTCTTGCAATTGTTGGAGTTGATTTGGAGCTTTGAAGGTGAGATTGGTGATTTGTTTGTGATTGAAAGCTTGTTTGGACTCAAAGTGGTATTTGTGCATATTAGAAATCGACCAAGATATGGATACGATTTTCTCTATGTAATATATAATATTTCTAGATACTTAGGCTAGTGGACTTTAAGATAGGTGATGCAGGTCGAAATTGTCTCTCAACAAATTTCCTTCGGCAAGTGTACTGAATTTGTCGTCAAGTAAAAACTCACAATAGAGTGAGGTCGAATCCCACAGGGATTGATTGATCAAGCAACTTTAATTAGAAGAATGTTCTAGTTGAGCTAATTCAGAATTTGGGTTGAGAGTTGCAGAAAATAAAATAGCAGTAATGTAAATGACATGGAAAGTAAATGCTAGAATTAAAGAGCTAGAAGTAAATGACTGAAATTAAATTGCAGAATTGTAAATGGGAATGGGGTGTTTGCTCATGAACATAAATGCAGAATTTAAAGAGAATGGGTTAGATCAGAATTTGGGGAGTTCATTGGGCATAGGAGATGTTGTAATTCTCCGGATCAAGTCATTTTCATCTCTTCCTCAATCAATGCACTCATTGATCTCCTTGGCAATCTTAATTGATTGAATTACAATTTCTTGCAATTCAATCTCTCAAATCTTGATCAATAGCCAATTCCTTGGTCAATTGCTCATGAGAAGAGATGAAGTGTGGTCACTGATTATACCACATGCATTTCCCAAATCAAGTATTGAGAGGATTATAGTCACATATCCATCCAAACCCAATTTGGTCCAGCATGAGAAAGCATTTCTAGCTTGATCTCTTCATTCCTCTTTCAAGGCTCAGAAGAGATCCAAGTTTGAATAGCTCCTTTTCCAAGATAACTATCCAATTGGATGAAGATCGAAAGCTTTCAAGTAAAATCAAGAGGAAAGATAGAAGAAGAAGGATGAAAACTAGTATTGATCCATCAAATTACAACAGAGCTCCCTAACCCAATGAAAGGGGTTTAGTTGTTCATAGCTCTAGAAAATGAAAACAAAGATGGAGAATACATGATAACGCTAGAAGTGCAGTAAAATACAAAGAGTAGTTCTATTTCCTAGCTCTCCGTCCGTCCCCCAACAATTCACAGCTACTTCTATATATACTACTCTTCTCAGCTTCTAGTTGGCTCTTCTAGTCTTGGGCCTTTGGATCTTGAGTTTGAAGCAGTTTCTTTCTTCATTTAGGCTTGGCTTTACTTGCAGAGAGAAAGTGTGAAGTCGGTCGAGACTTTAGCTCAAGACGTTAGGGGTGTTTAACATTTAGTGAAAGTATAAGTTTGAGAACGTTAGTGATACTTAACATTGTCACTAACGTTCCAATGCACCCCTTAGCCTCACGTTAACTAGGTTAACGTGGCTTCTAACGTGGCTTTTGCCAACCTTCGAGAACGTTAGTGACACTCAACATTGTCACTAACGTTCCAGTGTGCCCCTTCTTGCTTCACGTTAAAGCCCATGTTAACTAAGTTAACGTGGCTTCTAACGTGGCTTTTGCCAACCTTTGAGAACGTTAGTGACACTCAACATTGTCACTAACGTTCCGATGTGCCCATAGGTCACACGTTAGAGTCTACGTTAACTAGGTTAACGTGGCTTCTAACGTGGCCACTCTTAGCCATCCTAACGTTAGTGACAATGTTGAGTGTCACTAACGTTGGCCCATCCTTCATTCCTCATCGTTAGCTTCTACGTTAACCAAGTTAACGGGGAAGTTAACGTGGCTCTTGGGGGTTGTGTGGTTGCTTCAACGTTAGTGACAATGTTGAGTGTCACTAAGGTTGTCGACAAATCTTCATCTCTTACGTTAGCTCCCACGTTACCCAAGTTAACGTGGGAGTTAACGTGGTACTTTGCACTTTAGGCCAACGTTAGTGACAATGTTGAGTGTCACTAACGTTGGCTTCTCTTCCCCCTTTAACGTTAGAGCCCACGTTAACTAGGTTAACGTGGCTCCTAACGTGGCCATTTGTGAGCAATTGCCAACGTTAGTGACAATGTTAAGTGTCACTAACGTTGGCTCAACTTCTCTTCTCCACGTTAGAGTTCACGTTAACTTAGTTAACGTGACTCCTTAACGTGGCATTGATGGCTTTTGAGAGTGTTATTGGCAATCACTTTTCTCCTTAGCCTTGCAAGTTACTCCCATTCTTTGCTTCCTTTGTCCTGAAATCAAGCAATAAAGTGCATCAAAGTTCTAATCCAAGTCATGGGGGATGCAATATCAATTTTGTCATTAAAATCATGCAAAATACTCATGAAATCATGTAAAATGCACAATGCATGCTTGAATCAGGATGTAAATGATTTTCTACCCAAAACTAGCTTATTTCCTAAGGAAATACAATGAAACTACCTAAAAATAGTAAAGAAAAGGTCAGTGAAACTGGCCAAAATGCCCTGGCATCACAACACCAAACTTAAAGCTTACTTGTCCCTAAGCAAGTACTGGAACAAGAGAATGATGAATGTAATCTCCAGAGAAATGAGTCATTCTTGTGGAAGTCATATTACTGATTTTATGGTGGTTTTATGCATAGCAACTTAGGTTCATTCCACTGCTGGCTTTCAGACCTTTATCATCTCCTAAAATACTCACTTTATTATATCCCATGAGACCTTTATTTATTGATCCTTTTATTGTTATTTCAAGGGTTGTTTGTGTTCTTCAGGCTAAGTGCTCTGTAAGGGGGCAACTCTTTAAGATAAGCTTTCAGCCAACACTCCCGAACCAGTTAGTTCAAGGTGCTAGGTGTTGAAACACCCCTAAGGACTTACTCCCTCAAGTCTCTCCCCCATACATACACACCACAGGCATCTGGTTCATTTATTTTCTTCCTTGAGACCTTGGTGTCCAGCACCTCTTTGGGTTACTAAGTGTTCTGTAGTGAGGGTTACTCTTGATAGTGGATTTTCAGCTGATAATCCCGGGTTAGTTAACCCAAGTTACCAAGTGATAAGGCACCCCTAAGAGCTTATTCATCCAAGTAGATCCCTCACACAGGAACACCACAGACACATGCCTCAAGACTAAAACCATTGGTTCCTAGCCTTATTGCTTACTCTTTTTCTTTTGTTTTTTCAATTTCATTGTTCTTTCCCTTTTTCTTATTAGGATCTTGTTATTTAGCTAGTCTCATGGGGTGTGTTCAAAGCATATGATTCAGGACAGATAGTTGTCTTCCCACCTCATGGTTGAACCAACTTAGCTAACTTATGATCACACCAAAGATTCAGAAAATTACTCCATATTATGAACTCCTCTCTGGTCTTTTTAAAACACAATCATTCTCTTTTTCATTTGATTCTAAGGACAAACATACGATTAAGTAAAGTAGTGGTGCAGTGACATAAAGAACCAGCAAACATAGACCTAAGCAATAAAACTAAAAATGCAGAATTGAAAAGGTTCAAACTAGCATGGAAGCATGTTCTATTTCATACAAGATCTTCCTTATTTAAAGCATAGAAAAAGATGGAGTAAAGAAGGAACTCCACCACCTTTTATTCATGGGGTTGTCCATGCTCTTTTCCTTGCTGGTCCTCCTTGTGTCCTCTTGCACTTCCTTGCAGCCGTGCCAATCTCGCTTGCTTCCAATCTGCAAGTGCCTTCCTCACTGATTCATGACTCTCTTCCACCCTTTGTCTCTCTCTTCGTGCTAATTCATCCTTCATTTCTTCATACCTTGCGATTTCTGGGTGTAATATAGGCAGCTGTCCTACTAGGTACCCGAGCCTGGCTTGAGTGTTTATGTGATGCCCTGTCTCGCTCATGTAAACTCCTTCTGCAAATGCCCTTTGCTCGTCCAGTAGTTCTGTGTGTTCTATTTGTCTTCGATGCATCTCATGTATGTGTGCCCCTTGATGTGCTTGGATGTTGATTAGCCTCTGGATGGACTCTTGTTGCTCATTTTGCCTTTGTTCCATCCTGTTGAATGTTTCTCCCCATTGTTGCCCTTGACTTTGTTGTTGTTCCATCATCTGTAGTTGAAGCTCTCTCTGTGCTCCTTGGCCTTCCAAATACTGTCTAGACAAGCCATTAATGGCTTCCTGTAGTTGGTGCATGTCCAAGGTCTGTGGTGCTTGCCCCTCTAGGGCTTGTCCTCCACTACTTGAGGGCCTGTACTCTTTCTTTGCTTCTTTTGAGGTACGGGGGATGCTGCAGCATTCATCCTTCAGACAGTTATTGGAATGCCTTCCTTTATCCATACAGGATCCTCATCTTCAAACTCCATCCCAGCTTTCTTGCATATTTGGTAAATAGTGCTGGGGTAACCTAACGTTCCTCTTGCGTCACTTTTCTCTGCCATCTTTCTAATGCCTTGAGCTATGATTTCATGAACTTTGATTTCTCCTCCTTTGAGTATGCAATGCACCATTGTTGCTCTCTCCAGATTCACCTCCGAGTTATTTGCAGCTGGGAGGATAGATCTCCTCACTAGCTCAAACCACCCCTTGGCTTCAGGAGTGAGATCTGTTCTCTTGATGAATTTTGGCTTATTTCCCGCGCCCCTTTCCCAGTTAGCTCCGGGTACACAAAGGTCTTGCAAGAGCTGGTCATAATTGGGGTTGTTGTCCATCCTTGAGTGATAACTTTCTTCTTCAAACGGTATAGACCGTAGCTTCAATGCCTTCATTACACTCATGGGACCAAAATCCACTATCTTTCCTCTCACAAAGCTCGTATATGACTCATCTTTCTTATCATACCGGACTGTATTTGCATAAAATTCTCTTATGAGGTTTGCATTCACCTTAGTGACCGGGTCAGTGAGGAGCTCCCATCTTCTCCTTTCTACCTTTTCTGCGATCTCTGGGCACTCACTCTTCTTAACTTAAAATCCCAACTCATAGATGATTTCCTTATCAACCATCCACCCATATTCCAATGCATAATGCAAGCTTCTAAACCTCTTCTCATCATATGGGTATTCCTCCATGGGTTCCTTTCCCTTCCTTTTCTTGGCACTTGAAGATGCCATAAATGATAGTTATTATATGAAGGTGGTAAGGTTGTGGAGACTTTTGGTTGTTTAGGGTTTTATGGCAATGAAGAGAGTGAGGAGAAACATTTGTAATGAGGTAAGAAGTGCTGCATTTTGAAATGGATATGTATGAAGAGTGTGTGAGGAAAGTTTAGGATGGGTACGGAACAAGGGTCACTTATATAGGGAGGTTGTAAGTGAATGGAGGTTGTGGATTGTTGGAGTTGTTGCTTGATGGACGGTTGGGGTAGTGCATCGATAAGGGACAAGGATCACCACTTTATGATGGAGATTGCTCGGTCTTCAAGGGTCTTCTCTCTTCAATGTTGCATGGCAACATTTTCCAATGCATTCCTCCTTAAGTCACGTGTGTGTGTCTCTCTTCATAAAGTGCTGAACTGTTTCTATTTACTTGTCCTATCAATCCCTTCAATGCTCCTTTCTTTTCCCTATAAAATAAAATAAGCAAAGTAAAAAGGAATATCTGAACCAAATTGAATTCTACGGCTAGCATAGTAAAATTAAGAAAAAAAAGGATTTTTGTTTATTCATGAACTCCGACTAACTAACTACTTGTGTATCCTTATATGCACATTGGTAGCACCATAAGGTGACACCAAACTTAGTTTGGGGCACTGTGATGAAAAGTTGTGTTCAAAGCCTTAAGAATAATGCTTTGAATCACTAAACTTGTTCTTCACTATATTCCGCATATCAAGAATTTCACATGTGTTTGTCAAGTTTCGGTTGGAATTCACGAATATTGATTTATTCACTATTTTCTCAAAGAATATAAAACATGGGTTGCCTCCCATGAAGCGCTTCTTTAGCGTCACTAGCTTGACGTTTTGCTTTCATCAAGGAGGTTGGTAGTGCTTGAAGTCTTCTCCTCTGGCAGTGGACTTATATCCATTGGTTGGATCAATTATCTCTACATGCTCCAAGGAGAGAACTCTGTTGATGGTGAAAACCTTAGGTAACTGAGATGGCACAGTAGGGAGATTAGGGGGGATGTCTGTGAAGTAGGCTGAAATTACTTTATCCCCTGGAGAGAAATCTTCCGTATGGATCATTTTGTTCCGCCACCCCCTTGGTACTTTCTTCTTTGCCCCTGGTGCTGTTTTCTTATTCTTGGTGGCCTCCTTTTTTGATGAGCTTTTGTTGATGTCCTCACAGGCCTCTGGTGGCTTAGGTTCTTCCAATTTTTCCTTGACCTGTGGCACTTGCTGTTTGCCTTGTCCATCAACCCAGTGAATCTCAGGATGAGTTGGCTGTGCTTCAGTGCTTGCTTCTTCCTTTAACAGCTCATCATGATGTTTGCTTGATTCCTTGTACTCTTGGTCTTCTTCTTTGAAGACATTAAAGCTAAGCTGCTCATCATGGATTCTCAGTATTAGCTCCCCTTTTTCCACATCTATGAGTGCTCTAGCAGTAGCCAAAAATGGTCTCCCCAGTATGATTGGGTGCAGGTGACTCTCTTCCATGTCCAGGATGACAAAGTCTGTTGGGAGAAAGTATTTTCCAACTTTGAGCAACACATTTTCCACCACTCATATTGCTTGCTTTTGAGTCTTGTCAGCCAACCGTATGACTACATCTGTAGGTAGTATCTCATTGATCTGCATCCTTTTCACCAGGGATAGGGGCATTAAGTTGATGCTTGCTCCTAAATCGCAAAGTGCTCTATCAAAAAGTGTCTCCCCTATGGCACAAGGGATGTTAAAACTCCCTGGGTCTCTTCTTTTTGTAGGTAGCTCAGGTTGAATCAGAGCACTACATTCTTTGTTCATCACTATAGTCTGGCCCCCCTTGAGTGAACTCTTCCTGGGAAGAAGTTCCTTCATATATTTGATGAATGTTGGAATTTGCTGAATGGCCTTGATGAATGGTATGTTCACATTCAAGGATGCAAACAAGTCCAAGAACCTTGAGTATATTCTCTTTCCCACGGCACCCTTAAGCAGTTGGGGAAATGGTGCATATAGTCTCAGCAGCTCCTGTTGTGAGATTTCTGGTCCTTGATGGTCTTTCTTCTCCTTCTCTACTAAGGTATCTTCAGGTTGTTCTGACAGATTGCTTGGCTTGACTTCAGTCTCCTTATCATTTGTAGTGACCATGTTGCAATCCTCCCATCTTACTTTCTTTGTTTCACCTATCGGATTCTTCTCCGTGTCACTTGGGAAGCTATCAGTGGGTCTGGGAATCTTCTCAGATAAATATCCCACTTGGAATTCCAGCTTCTTGATTGCTTCTCCCCGATTCTTCATACTGGCTCGCACCTCCTCTTTGAACACCTTATTGTCTTGAATGTCTTTGCAAATGCTTTCAAGGAGGGTTTCTATCTTTGAGATTCTGTCATCAAATGATGGTAGGTTGGGATTAGGGGTAGATGGATGAGATGTGTTGATGTGGGGGTGTTGATATGTCCTCTGTGTGAATTGTTGATGAGCTGCATTGTTGTTGGAGTTGTAACGTCTCTGGTCTTGGCTTTGCTCTTGCTGATTCCCCCACCCAAAGTTTGGGTGGTTTCTCCATCCAGAGTTGTATGTCTTGGAGTATGGATCATGGTTCTTTCTAGGTGAATTCCCAATGTAGTTGGCTTGCTCAAGGTCCTTTTCTTCAACTTCTTCTTGGATTGTTGATGAGGTGGTGATTGCTGCCACTTGGTTTCTCTCCATCTTCTTGGTGAGGTCAGCTAACTGCTTGGTAATGAGCTTGTTCTGAGCCAGCAGAGCATCTACACTGTTGAGCTCCATTACTCCCTTAATGTTCCCTCTTTCGGAAGCATAGAAGTAGTCATTCTCAGCTACAGTTTCAATGACATCTATGGCTTCTTCAATGGTCTTCTTCTTGTTCAAGGATCCTCCAGAGGAATGATCTACTGCCTTCTTTGATTCATATGACAAGCCTTCATAGAAGATATGCAACTGCACCCATTCATTAAACATATTTGGTGGACACCTTCTTGTTAGGTCTTTGAACCTTTCCCAAGCTTCATAAAGTGTCTCCCCATCTTGCTGTCTGAACGTCTGTACTTCAGTTCTCAGCCTATTGATCCTTTGCGGGGGGTAAAACCTTGCCAAAAACTTATTCACTACCTCCTCCCAATTTGTCAGGCTTTCTTTTGGGAAGGATTCGAGCCATTTGAATGCCTTGTCCCTGAGTGAGAAAGGGAACAAGAGCATCCTATAGACATCCTGGTGGACTCCATTGGACTTTACTGTGTCACAAATCCTCAAGAAGATGGTCAAGTGTTGATTCGGATCTTCTTGAGCACCTCTTCCAAATGAGCAATTATTCTGCACAAGAGTGATGAGCTGAGGTTTTAGCTCAAAATTGTTGGCATGTATGGTGGGTTTCTGAATGCTGCTCCCACAATTGCCTGGGTTGGGATTGATATAAGAGCTTAACACTCTTCTATCCTCCCCACCAGAATTTGCTCTACCTCCTCCACCATGGTTGTGAACCTCTTCGTCACGATGGTCTTCCATGGTTGTTTCAAAGTATTCTTCAAAGTGTTCCTCCTCTTCTTCAGCACCAACCACACGTTTTTCTTTTGCCTCCCTTCTTAATCTCAAGAAGGTTCTCTCAGGTTCAGAATCAAAGGAAGTTGAAGCCCCGCCTCTTCTCCCTGTCATACAACCAATGGAGTACAAGCAAAGAAAAGAAATGCAGAGAGTATTTTGTTAGGATTACTGTTAGTGTCAGTGATGCATTATATCAAACAGTTAGTGGGGTTAGTGAACAGAATTGTAAATAACAAAGAAAAACTAAGAAACAGGGGAGGGAAGAAATTAACTAAGACAGAAAGCAAATTACTCAAACAGAAAATTAAATCAAACAAAACAAAAAAATGCTCAATCTAGTGATCCTCTAATGTAATAATTATCGATGCACAATCAATCCCCGGCAATGGCGCCATAAACTTGATGCAGGTGGAAATTGTCTCTCAACAAATTTCCTTCGGCAAGTGTACCGAATTTGTCGTCAAGTAAAAACTCACAATAGAGTGAGGTTGAATCCCACAGGGATTGATTGATCAAGCAACTTTAATTAGAAGAATGTTCTAGTTGAGCTAATTCAGAATTTGGGTTGAGAGTTGCAGAAAATAAAATAGCAGTAACGTAAATGACATCGAAAGTAAATGCTAGAATTAAAGAGCTGGAAGTAAATGACTGAAATTAAATTGCAGAATTGTAAATGGGAATGGGGTGTTTGCTCATGAACATAAACGCAGAATTTAAAGAGAATGGGTTAGATCAGAATTTGGGGAGTTCATTGGGCATAGGAGATGTTGTAATTCTCCGGATCAAGTCATTTTCATCTCTTCCTCAATAAATGCACTCATTGATCTCCTTGGCAATCTTAATTGATTGAATTACAATTTCTTGCAATTCAATCTCTCAAATCTTGATCAATAGCCAATTCCTTGGTCAATTGCTCATGAGAAGAGATGAAGTGTGGTCACTGATTATACCACATGCATTTCCCAAATCAAGTATTGAGAGGATTATAGTCACATATCCATCCAAACCCAATTTGGTCCAGCATGAGAAAGCATTTCTAGCTTGATCTCTTCATTCCTCTTTCAAGGCTCAGAAGAGATCCAAGTTTGAATAGCTCCTTTTCCAAGATAACTATCCAATTGGATGAAGATCGAAAGCTTTCAAGTAAAATCAAGAGGAAAGATAGAAGAAGAAGGATGAAAACTAGTATTGATCCATCAAATTACAACAGAGCTCCCTAACCCAATGAAAGGGGTTTAGTTGTTCATAGCTCCAAAAAATGAAAACAAAGATGGAGAATACATGATAAAGCTAGAAGTGCAGTAAAATACAAAGAGTAGTTCTATTTCCTAGCTCTCCGTCCGTTCCCCAACAATTCACAGCTACTCCTATATATACTACTCTTCTCAGCTTCTAGTTGGCTCTTCTAGTCTTGGGCCTTTGGATCTTGAGTTTGAAGCAGTTCCTTTCTTCATTTGGGCTTGGCTTTTCTTGCAGAGAGAAAGTGTGAAGTGGGTCGAGAATTTAGCTCAAGACGTTAGGGGTGTTTAATATTTAGTGAAAGTATAAGTTTGAGAACGTTAGTGACACTTAACATTGTCACTAACGTTCCAATGCACCCCTTAGCCTCACGTTAAAGCCCACGTTAACTAGGTTAACGAGGCTTCTAACGTGGCTTTTGCCAACCTTCGAGAATGTTAGTGACACTCAACATTGTCACTAACGTTCCAGTGTGCCCCTTCTTGCTTCACGTTAAAACCCACGTTAACTAAGTTAACGTGGCTTTTGCCAACCTTCGAGAATGTTAGTGACACTCAACATTGTCATTAACGTTTCGATGTGCCCATAGGTCACACGTTAGAGTCCACGTTAACTAGGTTAACGTGGCTTCTAACGTGGCCACTCTTAGCCATCCCAACGTTAGTGACAATGTTGAGTGTCACTAACATTGGCCCATCCTTCATTTCTCATCGTTAGCTTCCATGTTAACCAAGTTAACGGGGAAGTTAACGTGGCTCTTGGGGGTTGTGTGGTTGCTTCAACGTTAGTGACAATGTTGAGTGTCACTAACGTTGTCGACAAATCTTCATCTCTTACGTTAGCTCCCATGTTACCCAAGTTAACGTGGGAGTTAACGTGGTACTTTGCACTTTAGGCCAACGTTAGTGACAATGTTGAGTGTCACTAACGTTGGCTTCTCTTCCCCCTTTAATGTTAGAGCACACGTTAACTAGGTTAACGTGGCTCCTAACGTGGCCATTTGTGAGCAATTGCCAATGTTAGTGACAATGTTAAGTGTCACTAATGTTGACTCAACTTCTCTTCTCCACGTTAGTGTTCACGTTAACTTAGTTAATGTGACTCCTTAACGTGGCATTGATGGCTTTTGAGAGTGTTATTGGCAATCACTTTTCTCCTCAGCCTTGCAAGTTACTCCCATTCTTTGCTTCCTTTGTCCTGAAATCAAGCAATAAAGTGCATCAAAGTTCTAATCCAAGTCATGGGGGATGCAATATCAATTTTGTCATTAAAATCATGCAAAATCCTCATGAAATCCTGTAAAATGCACAATGCATGCTTGAATCAGGATGTAAATGATTTTCTACCCAAAACTAGCTTATTTCCTAAGAAAATGCAATGAAACTACCTAAAAACAGTAAAGAAAAGGTCAGTGAAACTGGCCAAAATGCCCTGGCATTAATAGGATTGAATTGATTGTTGGAAATTGTTGAATTTGATAATGTATGATGGTGCTGTTGATTTTGATGAATTACGGTGTTGAACTTTGAAGTGGTTGTTGATTCTTGAAATAGAGGTTAAATTGATGATTTTGAGTGTTGATAATGGTTGTGAAGCTTATTGATATTAATAAATGCTGGAAATGGTGATATGATGCCTTGTGTGGATTAATTGTGAATTAGAGGAAGGTAAATGAGAATTTTTGGATGAAATTGGTGGAAGTGCATGTCAACAGTTTGTGGAATAAATTGGAAGATATATAGACATCATTTAGGCTCATTGGAACTATTTTAGGTGTAGGATATTTGGTTTTGATTGTGAATCTTGGAAGTTGAGAACCTTCTTAACTTTTGGTAAAAACTAGTTTTTGGTGAACTTTGACAGATCATAACTTGAGCATCAGTTTTCAAAATTTTTTGAAATTTGTTTTAAATAAAAGTTAATTTAAAGATCTTTAAATTGATATAAAGTTTGATGAAAGTGGATTTTTGTAGAGGGAGTTATGACTGTTTAAATTATGGTGCTTAAAACTGAATTATGCAGATTTGAAAATTTTCTAAGCCTGGTGAGGGTTGCGTACGCGTCATGGTGCACAAGACGCGACCAACCAATTCAGGTTGAGCATCTCGCGTACGGGAGGCATTGCATGCGTATGCGAGCTTTTCAAAAATGAACCCTTGTGTACGTGAACTGTAATACACGACGCGAGCAACTCATTCAGGTTGGGCATCTCATGTCTGCGAGTAGGGGGTTGCATACGTGACCACCCTTTTTTCAACAACATGCGTACGCGAGGCAAGCGCTTGCGTACGCGAGACCCCTATTTTGCTTAAAAGTGATTTTTTTGTTTCCAATGATTCTCTAACTTTCCAAACTTCCTTAAATTGCAGTTAGTTAGGCCTAAAGACTAATAGAGGAGAATTAGTGACTTAAATAGGTGAATTTTACATGAATTTAGAAGACGGAGCCTTAGGTTTCTGGAGTACTGAGGAAGAATTAGTTGAGTGAGATGGCGAAGTGCTATATTGACGATTAATGACATGAGTTATGGAAATTGTGGAATTTTGAGTACTGAAAAATGATTCCTAAAACCATTGAGGTATTATTTTATAATGAGATTGTTGAGACACTATTCAACTCGCAAGGACGGTTGGTTAATCCCGCTTGTCGAGGTCGCAGATGTGGCGTAGGGACGGTTGGTTTATCCCGCTTACGCTGAGATGTGAGGTCAGTGGCAAGAGTATCCCGCTCGCATCTTTTTAGAATCACAAGAGTGTGCAGACACTGTATCCTGGACCGTGTTCCGGGCACGATATCTCAGGGGTTCCCATTCTGAGACCAAAAGGCGACGTTCCCATGGGAATGTGTCGGGTTGGCAGTTGAACTGACAGCGTGATATCACAGCTAAATAGGACAGGCATTCATCATGGGTATCTTCTATCTGTTTTCCTACTTTGCCTACTTGAATTGCTTGCCAAATTGTATAACATGATTGATTGCTACTTGAATTTCTTTATATACGTGCTATACTTGTGCTTTACTTGCATTGTTATTATTTGTGTTTTCTACTGGGATTGAGGAGGTTTGAAAGGCGGTAGTGATGAGATTGCATGGCGGTTAGGCTGGTGAAGGCTGTGGGACAGCGGCAAACTGATAATTAGAAATCCCTTAAGTTAGTTTACCCTATTTCATAAAGGTTTTAAAGTTATGGTTTTAATTTTAGTTATGCTTTAAGTTGAATCTTGTATGGATATGAAGTTCTAGGGTTGCCTCTAGTGTCTCAGAGTCTCATATCTTACATTATTGGGAACTGTTACCATACTGAGAACCTCCGGTTCTCATCCACACTTTGTTGATATTTTTCAGATGCAGGTTGCAACTCACCTCGGTGAGTTGCTTGATGGTGACAGAATGGAGGACCTTTATCATCTTTTGGAGTCTTTTGCTTATTTTGATTAGTTTTCTCACTTTTGTATTTATATTTGTCTTAGAGGCTCACTTTGAGAGAGATATTTTGTATAAGCTGTTTTACTTTCAAAACTCGGTATGTCGGTATATACTAGTTGGCTTAAACTCCGCGGGCTACGGCTAGTTCTCTATGACTAATATACTCTTATATCTATATATGTTCTATTCTCTTGTATCTATATCTTGTGCTTTAATTTTGTGTAGCTTCGTATGAATGTTTTCCGATTTTGTAACTCTGTTTTTGAGCTTATTTCTTCATTGGGCTTCTAGAATTATTATTCCTTTCTATATACAGTTGTGTATAAGCCTTAGGATTTGTTGTAACCTTTGATTAACCTTTACTTTACGGCATGAGGTAAGACTTCGGGTAATTAGGGTGTTACATGTTATCCTTCCTTTCGATCCTGTATATCCGTTTTACATTATCCGAACGAGTGTGATGCCATTTTTTATTACGCCTTCGTTTTGCTTCTTCTTCAGGGCTCCTAGTTATAATATCTTTCTACTATATATTTATATACATCTTTTCTTTTAGATGTCATAATACCTCACCATCTTTTCTTTACGACTGAAGCGTAAGGCTTTGTGTGGTAGGGAATTACAAATCATGCATGATATTGATGAATGATTGAATATGAATACCTTTTGGGGATGCGCCCACTGTGGGACTATCTAGGGTTCGTTACTGGACATGTCAAGTTTTGCCTTATAACCAACAGATGAGCTCATTGGCCATAGGACAAGCATGCATCATTTGCATTTGTGTGTATTGATTGGGTGTGCATCTTGTATTTGGCTTGCATTGTTGAATAATTGTATCTATATGCTATTTGAGCTAATTGTTTTTTTTTGTTCTCTCTATTTGTATATTCTTTGTATTATTTTGTATGTGTTTGAACAACTGAGAGATTTCTTATGATGGCGATAGTGACACTGAGGGCTGTTCTTGATACAATGTGGTGATTGGAGTTTTGTGAAAAACTGAGAATAAATAGATAGATTAGAATCCCTTAGGTAAGTTGCCATTTTTTGGTTTAGTGAGAATCCTAGGTTTGAATCAATGAAACTTTGAAGATTATCTTAGGGAATTCCTGTTACCTTATATTGTATTGATTTAGTACATTTACCCTACTAGGAACTCGATTGTTTGGGTTCTCACCAATATATTATTTCTGTTTTTCATATGCGGGTCCTAGCGCTCATCAGTGAGCGGGAGTTTTATCTAGTAGATGGCGAAGAAGACCTTTTGCTTTTGTTTTGGTTTTGGATTTTATCCTTCTTTTGGAAAAACTCATATGATGTATTCATTTTAAAAACTTACCTTTAGAGGCTTTTGATGTATATGTGGAGAGATAGGTTATGTATATCAAACTGTTTTACTATTGTAACTCTAGCTAGCCTAATCTTCATGAGTCGATACTTGTAGATATTTATATATACTTATATATGTCTCTTTACCCAGATTCTTTCTTTAAGTTTTTAATTATCTACTTTTTCGGCACGCTTATGTATGTTATCGAGTGTGAACAATCGACGAATTGTCTTTTTAATTCATCCGGGGTTTAAATCCATTTACAAGCTTCTAGATTAATATCTCCTTCTATACATAAGTATTTATATCTTAGCCTTGTGTTATAGCACCAAACCCTCATTGAATTATGACTTAAGCATAATTAAGGCTTTGAAGGATAGGGTGTTCCAGTGACCATAGATACCTTTAGGTCACTCTCTAAAACCATGACCATAGATACCTTTTAAGTCACCCTTTTGTAAAACCGTAACCATACACCCTTGTAGGCCACTCTTCAAAACTGTGACCATAGTTCCCTTTAGGTCATTCTCCAAAATTGTGACCATAGATCCTTTTAGGTTACCCTTTTCTAAAAAATCATGACCATAGACTCTTTTAAGTCACTCTTCAAAATCGTGACCATACACTTTTTTAGGTCACCTCTAAAACCATGACCATAAATCCTTTTAGGTCATCCTTTTTTAAAAAAACTATGACCATAGACCCCTTTCGGTCACTCTTCAATATCATGACTATAGATCACTTTAGATCACCTCTAAAATTGTGACCATAAACCCATTTTTTTAGGTCATAGCTAAAAATTTTTTTTATGATCACATTTTTTACCGTAGCCAAAAAAATCGTTGTCATAGATCAAAAATGCTATAGTGCTCACTTTCCATGCCAATGCTAGAGATGAATATGGCAGTGACTTTAAGAAGGTATGGTGACATCAAGGTTAGTCTCTTTTTCTTTACTTCTTAATTTTATTTATTTATTTTAATATTATTTTGAAATGTGTATATTTATAATTGAATGATACAAAACAATAGCATGGTAAATTAGTTAAAACCCAAAAAAAATTAGTTGAATATGGTAGGCGACAAAACTATAGTACTGAGATAGGAACAAATCCTACAATATTGATGATCCAAAATAATATCATGGTAAATTAGTAATTAAAACTAGCTGTCAAAGACGAATAAGGAATTGTCCAAACTAAGCTAGTTCTAATAGTGATAGTGACGGAGAGATAAAGTTTATTCCAGAAACCAATATTTATGAGGTTCTACCAGCAGAGTTTTCCAGCCACTATCACATTTTTTAGTAGTTTGCAAGTTCCTAGTCATTATTTTTAATTGGACTTTGATGCTATATAGAAGAATCCACTGCCTTGGATTTTCGGATCTAATGACTACAAGACAAACATTAATGTGAAGTTTCCGGTTGTACATATATTCAATAATAAAAAGTATATATTTGTATCTAATCATCAAAAACCATAACATTCAGAGAATAATTGAATATCGATTACTTGAGCATGATTGAATAAAAATATCATTACCATTGCAAATATTTTAAAAATAAGATACCAATAGAGTATTCAAGTTGCATATATATCGTCAAAATCTTAGACACTTAAAAGTTTGTAACTATGAGATTTTGTAACTTTAAGATCCATACATTTTGAAAAAATCTTGTTTGAAGTTAATTTTAATTTATTTATTTATTAAAGACTTTAATTTTAAAAAGTATTTTATTAAAAATAATTAAAGTAAATTTTGATAAATTAAGTTTAAAATATATCAAAGTTTTTATTTGATTTTATAAATTATTGAGTTTTTTTTATAATTTAAAGTTTTAGAATTTTAAAAATAATAAAATTTTGAATATTTAGATTATAATTTTTATCTAATTTATAATTATTGAATAATTTTCTATATTTAAATTATAAATCTTAGTAGTTGTAAAAGAATAATAAGAATTTTATATGATTTAATTTAAATAATTGAGATTTTAAAATTTAATCTTTAATTTTTATAAACAAAAAAATTAATTATATTATCTCTAACTTTAAATTAGAATACTTAATTGAAATCCAATTATTAAATTGATACAATAAATAATATTTTTAAAAGTAGTTTTAAGGGATTAAATTAAATTTCAAATTAATACTTTATGTCCTAATTTTATGAAAATTATCCTACCCTAATTATTTATATCCTAGACCGAGCTGTACGGTCCGAGTTGGACGAGGACAAAGTGGCCGGCCTCTTATAAGACTATTGACACTGACCTCTTCTCAAAGAGCTCGACCAAATCACTATAGAGGCCCAAATATGCCCAAAGCAGAGGCTCACAGCCCACTTGAAAGCGGCTGGCCAAAAGATAAGTGATCTCATCCACAAAAGACAAGATAAAATAACTGACTTATCTCGATGAAGGTCACTCTACACTACTATAAATACACTGGAGCACCCAGGTATAACACACACTCCAATTCTACAAAAAACCTGCCTAAAGCACGCGCTAACTTAAGCATCAGAGTCTCTCACAGGTACCACGACCCTCCGGTGATCGAAGATCAACAAGCACCTCAAGGTCCAGCAAATCGGACACAACAGCTCCGATCACATCGGTAGATCTCGTCCGAGATCGACCTTCAGTTTCAGGTAACCCTCGGAATTTTAGCGCCGTTGCCGGGGAACCTGGAAGTCATCCCATCACCATGGCAAACAACCCTACCAACGACCTTAACTCTGGATTAGAAGAAAGAATGTCACTCAAGAACACGGATGCCACACCAGCCTCCCTTAAGGACACACACCAACCCAAGGGAGACAAACAACTTCAAACGCAGAAATCTTAGATGTTATCCGTGAACAGCAGGATCGCCTCAAACAGTTCGAACAAGAAGTCGAACATCAGCGAGAGGCCGAGAGAGACCTTCAGAGAGAAACAAGACGGCGTCGAGAGCTGGAGGACAAGCTCCTAAAGCTCGAAGCTAACCTCAAAACTAAGACCACTTGACCCAACCGCGAGGATTGCCCTCACAAGGACCAAGATCCGTTCACAAAAGGGATCATGAAAGCTAAAGTCCTAAAAGACTTTAAAGCCCCCGACATGACCCCGTACGAGGGTACGTCTGATCCGAGTCATCATCTCAACAATTTCAGAAGTTGGATGTATCTCACAGGTGCCTCAGACGCAATCCGTTGCAAAGTCTTCCCGACCACCTTGACCAAGACTGCAATAAAGTGGTTCGACAGCTTGCCACCAAGGTCGATAGCAAGCTTTGATGACCTCGACAAGAAATTCTTAGGTAGATTCTCCATCCAGAAAGACAAAGCCAAACACGCTCCAAGCCTGCTAGGGATTAAGCAAGGAGATCGGGAAAGCCTCCGTAGTTACATGGAAAGATTCAATAAAGCGTGTCTGGACATACAAAACCTTCCAACGGAAGCAGCCATCATGGGTCTCATCAATGGCCTATGAGAAGGACCCTTTAGTCACTCCATATCTAAAAAGCATCCAACATCTCTCAACGAGGTTCAAGAACGGGCGGAAAAATATATTAACATGGAGGAAAATTCCCGATTAGGAGAAACCTCAAAGACCGGATTCTCCTACCCACTTTGGGACAAGGATAAAGAGTCCATGAAGAAATAAGACCAACCTATTGAGAAACCCAGAAAGTACCACAACTACACCCCTCTTCGGGTGTCTCTTGTGGACGTTTGCCGGGAGATATGCAACACTGAGAAGATCCCACCCCCTCGCCTGATTAAACACAAGAGAGGAGGAAGTCAGACAGAGTATTGTGAATACCACCGAATCTACGGTCATTCTACCAACGCGTGCTATGACCTAAAGAATGTCATAGAAAAATTGGAACGAGAAGGGCAATTAGATCGGTTCTTAGCCAATAGAGCGGATGAACCAAAAAAGAGAAGAAGGGATGAAGAGGTCGGCCAAGCTGAACGTACCCCTCACACCCCTGAGAGACATGTTCACATGATAAATGAAGGATTTGCAGGAGGAGGAGTCTCTAAGTCATCCCGCAAAAGACACTTCAAAGAGGTATATCATGTTGGAGAAGGGGATAGGTCACCCGACCTCCCTACTATTACCTTCACTCAAGAAGACGCCACAGGCGTCATCCTGGGGCATGATGACCCCGTGGTCATTACCATCATACTCGCCAACGTTACCCTCCACCAAACGTTGGTAGACCAAGGAAGCGCCGCAGATATCCTATTCAAATCCGCCTTCGACAAACTCGGCCTACAAGAGAAAGAGCTTAGAGCTTATCTAAATAGCTTGTTCGGACTCGGAGATGCCCCAATCCAACCACTTGGGCACATCCTATTGCATACAACATTTGGAAAAAGAACACGATCTAGAACGCTGAGCATAGACTACATCGTAGTCGACGTGAACTCCACATACAACGCCCTTATAGGTCGGACAACGTTAAATCAGCTCGCTGCGGTGGTCTCCACTCCACACTTATGCATGAAGTTCCCAACTATAGAAGGGATCACTACCATAAAGGGGGACTAGAAACTCGCGCGACGCTGTTACAACAAAAGTCTGAACCTTAAAGGCGACACCAGGGGAAAGGAAACCAATACTATAGAGCTCGAGGGAATCCGAGCTCGTGAGGAACTCCGCCCTCAACCAGAAGGCGAGACCGAAGAAGTTCAAATCGGAGACACTCGAGACAAAACAACAAACATAGGGGAAAATCTACGAGGAGACCTAAAGGAGCTGCTAACAAAGCTCCTAAGGGATAATTCCGACCTCTTTGCATGGAAGGCCACCGACATGCCTGGTATTGATCCCAGACTAATGTGCCATAAGTTAGCCGTATATCCTGGGTATCAGCCAGTGCAACAGAAGCGTAGGAAGCTCGGCCCGAAGAGGTCTAAAGAATCCACATTTCATGGTATTTAATTGCTTTAATTAGGTGAATTTCATTGACTTTTGTTGCATTTATCCATTGAAATAGCATAGTTTCATGATATCTTCCTAATTTGTGCTTGAAAGTGAAAACATGCTCGTTAGGCCTTTTTATTGCTAAATTTTACTCACTTTGATCCCATTTGGCCTTGATGTAGTTGTCAAGTGATTTTATGTTTTCAAGGCAAGTTTTGATTGAAGACGTGAAGAAAGAGCATCAAAAAGGGGAGAAATCATAAAGAAAATGGAGTTTGGAAGCTGCTGCAAAGATTCGTACACACAGTGATGTGTGCGTACGCACAACGGTGACTTCGTGCAAGGATGCGTACGCACCAAATGGCGTGCGTACGCACGATGGCAATTTTGCGCAACTGTGCGTACGCACTGTAAGTCGTGCGTACGCACGACTGCATGCACGTGAGGTCATTAATGGCAAATCGCTGGGGGCGATTTTTGGGCTTCCAAAGCCCAATCCAGCTCATTTCTAAAGCTATTTCAAGCCAAAGTGAAGAAGGATGAAGGGGGAAGGGGGCAACTAGGTTTAGATTTTATGATGTTTTCTCTTAATTTCTAGAGAGAGAAGCTCCCCCCTCTCTCTAGAATTAGGGTTTTCTTAGTTAATTTCCTTTTAATTTCAGCTTTTAATTCTTGTTCTAGTGTAGTTTCATTTATGTTTTCATGTTCTTCTATCTTGTTCTCCTTCATTTCTCTTGTTATTCCCTTTATTTTGTCACTTCTATGTTTATGGATACTTTTGTTGAATTTAATTTTAATTAATGCAAATTTATGTTTCCATGTAATTTATTGCTTTCTTTAGTTGTTATTTCCATTTTCTTGCTTTTGGTATTTTAGATTTTATTTTTAATTCAATTTAATATTATTTTATTTTAATTCACACCAAGTGTTTGATAAAATGCTTCGCTTAGTTTTTACTTAGTTTTTCTCCACTCTTGGCTTGGAATTGATGACTTTGGTGATCCTTGAGTCATTGATGTCCATTCTTGTTTGATACATTAGAGTAGTTAGTTAATTTCGTCTCCCTTGACACTATGTTACCCCTTTAGTGTTGACATAGGACTTAGGGATTGGAATCAACTATGCCTATTTGACTTATCTTCGATGTAAGGTTGACTAAGTAGGATTAACTCTTCATAATCATCATATGTTTGTGGTCAATCTCTAGGATAGCTAAACTTAGCCCTAAATCCATGCCAAGAGGTTTTCTTGCATTTGAAGTTTCCTTTCCATGCATTGTATTGCTTTTGACTTTTATTTCTTGATGCACGAAAACTTGTCTCTCAACAAATTTTCCTTCGGCAAGTATACCAAATTGTCGTCAAGTAAAAACTCACAATAGAGTGAGGTCGAATCCCACAGGGATTGATTGGTCAAGCAACTTTAATTAGAGAGATGTTCTAGTTGAGCTAAGCATAGTTGAGTTGAGAGTTGCAGAAAATTAAATGACGAGAAAGATAAATGATAAGGAATGTAAATGCTGAAAGTAAATGGCGGAATCTAAATTGCAGAAAATAAATTTGCAGAATCTTAAATGGGAATTTGGGGAAGTGAGCATCAAAGTAAATAGCAGAAATTAAAGAGAATGGGTAAGATCAGAAATGGGGGATTCATTGGGCTTAGGAGATCTTGCATTCTCTAGATCAAGTTCATCTTCATCTCTTCCTCAATCAATGCATTCATTGATCTCCTTGGCAATCTTAAGTGATTGGATCCCAATTCCTTGGCAATCCAATCTCTCTAAGATTGAACAATTACCCAATTCCTTTATTTAATTGCTCATGGGAAGGGATGAAGTATGGTCACTGATTATACCACATGCATTTCCAAATTAAAGTGTTGGTAGGATTAAATGTCACAGTATCCATCCAAACCCCAATTTGGTCCAGCATGAGAAAGCATTTCTAGCATGATCTCCTCATTCCTTTTCCAAGGTTCCAAGGAGATCTAGTTATGGAGAGCTTCTTTTCCAAGATAACTAACCAATTGGATGAAGATCAAAAGCTTTCTAGTAAAATCAAGAGAAAAGAAAGAGGAAGAAGAATGAAAACTACAATTGATCCATCAAATTACAACAGAGCTCTCTAACCCAATGAAAAGGGGTTTAGTTGTTCATAGCTCTCGGGATGGAAATAAAAAATGAAGAATGCATTCTAAAGTAAACTAAATTGCAGAAAAAGTAAATACAGAGTGTTTACAAGTCTTGGATCCTCAGATCCCAATTTTCCGATCTCCCTTTTCTAGTTCAAAACTACTCCTATATATACTATTCCTCTGCTCCTCTATCAACTTTGCAAGTCTTGGATATGGGCCTTTGATCTTTAGTTGAAGCAGTTATAGACTTTAGAGGGCTCAGCTTTCCTTGCAGAAAGAAGTTGAGTCAGGCATGGTTTACAGTTAGTCAAGGCGTTAGTGGTGTTAACGTTAAGTATAGATTCTAGTTCGAAGACGTTAGTGATACTGACTTTGTCACTAATGTCCCAACCCAATTGAGCTACGTTAACCCTAATGTTAGTGGCACTAACGTGACCACTAACGTAGCCTTTCTAATCTTCGCTAGCATTATTGGTGCTGAATTTGCCAATAACGCTATACCATTTCCCTTTCTCCCACGTTAATGGTCCACTAACGTGGCCATTAACGTAGGCATGCCATGACATGAAGGCGTCATTGACAATAACTTTGTCAATGACATTGCAAAAACTCTTTCTCTTCCACGTTAGTGCTCACGTTAATGGCATTAACGTGGCCACTAACGTGGGTGTAGTGGCCATCTCCAACGTCAGTGACAAAGTCAGTGTCACTGACGTTGGCATCTCATATCCCTTACTCCATGTTACCTCTTACGTTAGTGGCATTAACGTGGCCACTAACGTAGGTAAGTTTGGCCTAGTCCAACGTCAGTGACAAAGTCAGTGTCACTGACGTTGGCGATCCTTTGTTGCTCCACGTTGGAGCTCACGTTAATGGTATTAACGTGGCTCTTAACGTGGATATTTGTGGCCTTTGCAACGTTAGTGGTGTTAACTTTACCACTAACGTGGTTATTTGTGGCCTAAGCGGCTAAATCAAGCTGTCCCTAACCATGTGCTTGTGTCATGCAAGTCCAAGTTAAAAGCTTGAGACTGAGTGGTTAAAGTCGTGATCCAAAGCAAAAGAGTGTGCTTAAGAACTCTGGACAACTCTAACTGGGGACTTTAGCAAAGCTGAGTCACAATCTGAAAAGGTTCACCCAGTTATGTGTCTGTGGCATTTATGTATCCGGTGGTAATACTGGAAAACAAAGTGCTTAGGGTCACGGTCAAGACTCATAAAGTAGCTGTGTTCAAGAATCAACATACTTAACTAGGAGAATCAATAACACTATCTGAAATTCTAAGTTCCTATAGATGCCAATTGATGAGCGGATAATTTATACGCTTTTTGGCATTGTTTTTAGTATGTTTTAGTTAGTTTTTAGTATATTTTTATTAGTTTTTAATTAAAATTCACTTTTCTGGACTTTACTATGAGTTTGTGTGTTTTTCTGTGATTTCAGGTATTTTCTGGCTGAAATTGAGGGACTTGAGCAAAAATCTGATTCAGAGACTAAAAAAAGGACTGCAGATGCTGTTGGATTCTGACCTCCCTGCACTCGAAGTGGATTTTCTGGAGCTACAGAAGCCTAATTGGCGCGCTCTCAACGGCGTTGGAAAGTAGACATCCTGGAAAGTATGGACTATTATATATTGCTGGAAAGCCCAGGATGTCTACTTTCCAACGCCGTTGAGAGCACGCCAATTGGGCTTTTGTAGCTCCAAAAAATCCATTTCGAGTGCAGGGAGGTCAGAATCTAACAGCATCTGCAGTCCTTTTTAGTCTCTGAATCAGATTTTTGCTCAAGTCCCTCAATTTCAGCCAGAAAATACCTAAAATCACAGAAAAACACACAAACTCATAGTAAAATCCAGAAAAGTGAATTTTAATTAAAAACTAATAAAAATATACTAAAAACTAACTAAAACATACTAAAAACATACTAAAAACAATGCCAAAAAGCGTATAAATTATCCGCTCATCACAACACCAAACTTAAATTGTTGCTTGTCCTCAAGCAACTGAAAATCAAATAAGATAAAAAGAAGAGAATATGCAATGAATTCCAAAAACATCTATGAAGATCAGTATTAATTAGATGAGCGGGGCTTTTAGCTTTTTGCCTCTGAACAGTTTTGGCATCTCACTCTATCATTTGAAATTCAGAATGATTGGCTTCTTTAGGAACTCAGAATCCAGATAGTGTCATTGATTCTCCTAGTTAAGTATGATGATTCTTGAACACAGCTACTTATTGAGTCTTGGCTGTGGCCCAAAGCACTCTGTCTTCCAGTATTACCACCGAATACATACATGCCACAGACACATAATTGGGTGAACCTTTTCAGATTGTGACTTAGCTTTGCTAGAGTCCCCAATTAGAGGTGTCCAGGGTTCTTAAGCACACTCTTTTTGCCTTGGATCACAACTTTATTTCTTTCTTTCTCTCTCTTTTTTTTCGTTTTTCTCCTTCTCTCTTTTTTTCTTGTATTCACTGCTCTTTCTTGCTTCAAGAATCATTTTTATGATTTTTCAGATCCTCAGTGACATGTCTCCTTTTTCATCATTCTTTCAAGAGCCAACATTTATGAATCACAAATTTAAAAGACATATGCACTGTTTAAGCATACATTCAGAAAACAAAAGTATTGCCACCATATCAAAATAATTAATCTGTTATAAAATTTAAAATTCATGCAATTCTTCTCTTTTTCAATTAAGAACATTTTTCATTCAAGAAAGGTGATGGATTCATAGGACATTCATGACTTTAAGGCATAGACACTAAGACACTAATGATCACAAGACACAAACATAGATAAACATAAGCATAATTTTTTTCGAAAAACAGAAAATAAAGAACAAGGAAATTAAAGAACGGGTCCACCTTAGTGATGGCGGCTTGTTCTTCCTCTTGAAGATCTTATGGAGTGCTTGAGCTCCTCAATGTCTCTTCCTTGTCTTTGTTGCTCCTCTCTCATGATTCTTTGATCTTCTCTAATTTCATGGAGGAGGATGGAGTGTTCTTGGTGCTCCACCCTTAGTTGTCCCATGTTGGAACTCAATTCTCCTAGGGAGGTGTTTAGTTGCTCCCAATAGTTTTGTGGAGGAAAGTGCATCCCTTGAGGCATCTCATGGATTTGATGATGAGAGGGGTCTCTTGTTTGCTCCATCCTCTTCTTAGTAATGGGCTTGTCCTCATCAATGGGGATGTCTCCCTCTATGTCAACTCCAACAGAATAACAGAGGTGACAAATGAGATGAGGAAAGGCTAACATTGCCAAGGTAGAGGACTTGTCCGCCACCTTATAAAGTTCTTGGGATATAACCTCATGAACTTCTATTTCTTCTCCAATCATGATGCTATGAATCATGATAGCCCGGTCTATAGTAACTTCGGACCGGTTGCTAGTGGGAATGATTGAGCGTTGGATAAACTCCAACCATCCCCTAGCCACAGGCTTGAGGTCATGCCTTCTCAATTGAACCGGCTTTCCTCTTGAATCTCTCTTCCATTGGGTGCCCTCTTCACAAATGACTGTGAGGACTTGGTCCAACCTTTGATCAAAGTTGACCCTTCTAGTGTAAGGGTGTTCATCTCCTTGCATCATTGGCAAGTAGAATGCCAACCTTACATTTTCCGGACTAAAATCCAAGGATTTCCCCCGAACCATAGTAAGCCAATTCTTTGGGTCCGGGTTCACACTTTGATCATGGTTCTTGGTGATCCATGCATTGGCATAGAACTCTTGAACCATTAAGATTCCGACTTGTTGAATGGGGTTGGTAAGAACTTCTCAACCTCTTCTTCGGATCTCATGTCGGATCTCCGGATATTCACTCTTTTTGAGTTTGAAAGGGACCTCGGGGATCACCTTCTTCAAGGCCACAACTTCATAGAAGTGGTCTTGATGCACCCTTGAGATGAATCTTTCCATCTCCCATGACTCGGAGGTGAAAGCTTTTGCCTTCCCTTTCCTCTTTCCAGATGTTTCTCCGGCCTTGGATGCCATAAGTGGTTATGGAAAAGTAAAAAGCAATGCTTTTACCATACCAAACTTAAAAGGTTTGCTCATCCTCGAGCAAAAGAAGAAAGAAGAGAGTAGAAGAAGAAGAAATGAAGGAGATGGAAATGGCTTTGTGGTTCGGCCAAAGGGGGAGAAGGAGTGTTTAGGTTGTGTGAAAATGAAGGAGTGAAGAGGGGTTTAGGTTATTGGTGAATGGGTGAAGAAGAGAGAGAGTGGTGGGGTAGGTGGGGATCCTGTGGGGTCCACAAATCCTGAGGTGTCAAGGAAAAGTCATCCCTGCACCAAGTGGTGAGCAAAAATTGCTCTTCATGCCAATTCTGGCGTTAAACGCCGGGCTGGTGCCCATTTCTGGCGTTTAACGCCAACTTCTTGCCCTTTCCTGGTGTTTAACGCCAGTCTGGTGCCCCTTTCTGGCGTTTAACGCCCAGAATGGTGCCAGACTGGGCATTAAACGCCCATTTGCTAGCTTCACTGGCGTTTAAACGCCAGCAAGTTCTCCTCCAGGGTGTGCTATTTTTCTTTCTATTTTTCTTTCTGTTTTTGCTTTTTCAATTGATTTTGTGACTTCTCATGATCATCAACCTACAGAAAACATAAAATAACAAAAGAGGATAGATAAATATAATAAGATTGGATTGCCTCCCAACAAGCGCTTCTTTAATGTCATTAGCTTGACAGTAGGCTCTCATGGAGCCTCACATATGCTCAGAGCAATGTTGGAACCTCCCAACACCAAACTTAGAGTTTGAATGTGGGGTTTTAACACCAAACTTAGAAGTTGGTTGTGGCCTCCCAACACCAAACTTAGAGTTTGACTATGGGGGCTCTGTCTGGCTCTGTTTTGAGAGAAGCTCTTCATGCTTCCACTCCATGGTTACAGAGGGATATCCTTGAGCCTTAAACACAAGGGATTCTTCATTCACTTGAATGGTCATTTCTCCTCTGTCCACATCAATCACAGCCTTTGCTGTGGCTAGGAAGGGTCTGCCAAGGATGATGGATTCATCCATGCACTTCCCAGTCTCTAGGACTATGAAATCAGCAGGGATGTAATGGTCTTCAACTTTTACCATAACATCCTCTACAAGCCCATAAGCTTGTTTTCTTGAGTTGTCTGCCATCTCTAGTGAGATATTTGCAGCTTTCACCTCAAAGATCCCTAACTTCTCCATTACAGAGAGAGGCATGAGGTTTACACTTGACCCTAGGTCACACAAGGCCTTCTTGAAGGTCATGGTGCCTATGGCACAAGGTATTGAGAACTTCCCAGGATCTTGTCTCTTTTGAGGTAGTTTCTGCCTAGACAAGTCATCCAATTCTTTGGTGAGCAAAGGGGGTTCATCCTCCCAAGTCTCATTACCAAATAACTTGTCATTTAGCTTCATGATTGCTCCAAGGTATTTAGCAACTTGCTCTTCAGTGACATACTCATCCTCTTCAGAGGAAGAATACTCATCAGAGCTCATGAATGGCAGAAGTAAATTCAAGGAATCTCTATGGTCTCAGTGGGAGCCTCAGATTCCCATGGTTCCTCATTAGGGAACTCATTGGAGGCCAGTGGACATCCATTGAGGTCTTCCTCAGTGGCGTTCACTGCCTCTTCCTCCTCTCCAAATTCGGCCATGTTGATGGCTTTGCACTCTCCTTTTGGATTTTCTTCTGTATTACTTGGAAGAGTACTAGGAGGGAGTTCAGTAATTTTCTTGCTCAACTGACCCACTTGTGCCTCCAAGTTCCTAATGGAGGACCTTGTTTCAGTCATGAAACTTTGAGTGGTTTTGATTAGATCAGAGACCATGGTTGCTAAGTCAGAGTTGTTCTGCTTAGAACTCTCTGTCTGTTGCTGAGAAGATGATGGAAAAGGCTTGCCATTGCTAAACCTGTTTCTTCCACCATTATTGTTGTTGAAACCTTGTTGAGGTCTCTGTTGATCCTTCCATGAGAGATTTGGATGATTTCTCCATGAAGGATTATAGGTGTTTCCATAGGGTTCTCCCATGTAATTCACCTCTTCCATTGAAGGGTTCTCAGGATCATAAGCTTCTTCTTCAGATGAAGCTTCCTTAGTACTGCCTGGTGCATTTTGCATTTCAGACAGACTTTGAGAAATCATATTGACTTGCTGAGTCAATATTTTGTTTTGAGCCAATATGGCATTCAGAGTATCAATCTCAAGAACTTCTTTCTTCTGATTAGCCCCATTGTTCACAGGATTCCTTTCAGAAGTGTACATGAATTGGTTATTTGCAACCATTTCAATTAGTTCTTGAGCTTCTGTAGGCGTCTTCTTCAGATGAAGAGATCCTCCAACAGAGCTATCCAAAGACATCTTGGACAGTTCAGATAGACCATCATAGAAAATACCTATGATGCTCCATTCAGAAAGCATGTCAGAGGGACACTTTCTGATTAATTGTTTGTATCTTTCCCAAGCTTCATAGAGGGATTCTCCTTCCTTCTGTCTGAAGGTCTGGACTTCCACTCTAAGCTTACTCAATTTTTGAGGTGGAAAGAACTTTGCCAAGAAGGCATTGACTAGCTTTTCCCAAGAGTTCAGGCTTTCTTTAGGTTGTGAGTCCAACCATATTCTAGCTATGTCTCTTACAGCAAAAGGGAATAGCATAAGTCTGTAGACCTCAGGGTCAACCCCATTAGTCTTGACAGTGTCACAGATTTGCAAGAATTTAGCTAAAAACTGATGAGGATCTTCCAATGGAAGTCCATGGAACTTGCAATTCTGTTGCATTAGAGAAACTAATTGAGGCTTAAGCTCAAAGTTGTTTGCTCCAATGGCAGGGATAGAGATGCTTCTCCCATAGAAGTCGGGAGTAGGTGCAGTAAAGTCACCCAGCACCTTCCTTGCATTGTTGGCATTGTTGTTGTTTTCGGCTGCCATGTTTTCTTCTTCTTTGAAGATTTCTGTTAGGTCCTCTACAGAGAGTTGTGCCTTAGCTTCTCTCAGCTTTCGCTTCAAGGTCCTTTCAGGTTCAGGGTCAGCCTCAACAAGAATGCTTTTGTCTTTGCTCCTGCTCATATGAAAGAAAACAAAACAAGAAAATATGGAATCCTCTACGTCACAGTATAGAGATTCCTTGAGGTGTCAGAGGAAAAGAAAAATAGAAGGAAGAGGTAGAAAATTCAAACTTATCAATGAAAGATGGAGTTTGAATTGTGCATTGAGGAGTAGTGTTAGTCCATAAATAGAAAGATGTGAGAAGAGGGGAAGAAATTTTCGAAAATAAGAGTGGAAAAGAAATCAAGTGATTTTTGAAAAAGATTTTGAAATAAGAAATTAAAAAGATATGATTGAAAACTATTTTGTAAAAGATGTGATTTAAGAAGATATGATTGAAAAGTTATGGTTTTAAAAAGATTTGATTGAGAAGATATGATTTGAAAAACAATTTAAAAAGATTTGATTTAAAAATTAATGACTTAGCTAACAAGAAAGATATGATTCAAACATTAAACCTTTCTCAACAGAAAAGGCAACATACTTGAAATGTTGAATCAAATCATTAATTGATAGCAAGTATTTTTGAAAATGGAAAGAAATTGATTTTGAAAAAGATTTGATTGAAAAGATTTGATTTGAAAAAGATTTGATTTTGAAAAAAATTTGAAAACTTGAAAAAAATTTGGATTGAAAACAGAATCTTCCCTCTTGTGTCATCCTGGCGTTAAACGCCTAGAATGGTGCACATTCTGGCGTTTAACGCCCAAAACACTACCCTTTTGGGCGTTAAATGCCCAGCCAGGCACCTTGGCTAGCGTTTAAACGCCAATTTTGCTTCCTTACTGGGCGTTTTGAACGTCCAGCTTTTTCTGTATAATTTCTCTGCTGTATGTTCTGAATCTTCAATTCTCTGTATTATTGACTTGAAAAGACACAAATTAAAAAATATTTTTGGATTTTTAATAATGAGGAATAATCAAAATGCAACTAAAATCAAATAACAATGCATGCAAGACACCAAACTTAGCAGTTTGTATACTACTGACACTAACAAAATGAGAATGCATATGAGAAACACAAACACTCAAGTCAAGAGAATTTAAAGATCAGAGTAATGAAATCATCAAGAACATCTTGAAGATCACTTAAGACACATGAATGAATGCAAGAAGAACAAAAACATACAATTGACACCAAACTTAACATGAAACACTAGACTCAAACAAGAAATATTTTTGGATTTTATGATTTTGTAATTTTTTTTTGGATTTTTCGAAAATTAAGTGGAAAAAGAAAATAAAGATATCAAAATTCTTAATGAGAATTCCAGGAATCATGCAATGTTAGTCTAAAGCTTCAGTCTAAAGAAATTAGACATGGCTAGTCAAGCTTCAGCAGGACATTGCATTCAAGAGCTAAATTGATGAAGATCAATCAGCTTTGGTGATGATAAGAACATCACCTTGAAACACTAGAATTCATTCTTAAGAACTCTGAAGAAAAATACCTAATCTAAGCAACAAGATGAACCGTCAGTTGTCCAAACTCGAACAATCCCCGGCAACGGCGCCAAAAACTTGGTGCTGTTGCCGGATCAAAAATTTGGCACTGATGTTACCGGACCAAAAGCTTGCCGAAAACTCGAACAATCCCTGGCAACGGCGCCAAAAACTTGGTGCACGAAATTGTGATCATCAATAGGTGGTGGTCTAGATTAAGCACTTTTTCTTTATTTTTCTTTATTTTTACTAAGCACATTAACTGTTTGACACATTGTGTCACCTAACCCTCTAACCACATTCTGGCACTAGAATGTCCATGTTTCATTTGGTTTGTTTCTGATTTTTGCAAGTCATGGAGGCTGAGGTGCATGAAGAGAGAGTGAGCAACAATGCTCAACCTGCAAGAAGGGTGTTGGTCTCTTACACTATCCCCAATCCCAAACATTATGGGAGCAGCATCCTCACCCCAAATGTTCAGGCAAATGACTTTGAGTTGAAGCCTCAACTAATCACCTTGGTGCAGAATAATTGTGCTTATGGAGGTGGCCCTCTTGAAGACCCCAACCAACATTTGTCTGTTTTCTTAAGGATTTGTGAAACGGTCAAAATAAATGGAGTTCATCCTGACATTTACAAATTACTTCTGTTCCCATTTTCTTTGAGGGGCAATACTTCTCAATGGCTAGAAACCTTTCCCAAAGAGAGCATCAACAATTGGGATGAATTGGTGAGCAAATTCCTAGCCAAGTTCTTCCCCCCTCAGAGAGTCATCAAGTTGAAAACAGAGGTGCAAACATTTATTCAAGTGGATGGAGAGTCGATGTATGATGCCTGGGAGAGATACAAGGCCTTAATCAGGAAGTGTCCCCCAGAAATGTTCAGTGAGTGGGATAGACTCCAAAACTTCTATGAAGGGTTGACTGATGACAAGTCATCATATACCCATTTTTCAAGCTAATGTCACTTGTTTCACTATTCTTTATGCACTTTCTTGCATTCTAAGTAAGTAATTTGGAATGAAAATGCATGACTTCTTTAAATCAAACAACCACCATTAAATTGATGCTAAATCATGAGGTTTAAGCTAAAATTTATTGATTTTTAATGAATTATAAACCTTATGAGTTTAGAGATACTTTGATTAGTTGTTTTGGTTTCTTGTAGGTAAAGAAAGGAAGAAAAGAAGAAAAACGTGGCTTAAGAAGTGTGGCCAAGAGATGAGAAGTGTGGTGCAACATAGAAGGAAGAAGCAAACAATGCCCTCCACATGATCACATTGCCCTCCAGGAGAGCAGCATAATAAACCAAGCCTTAAAAGCATCACTGCCCTGCCCACAATAAGGGCAGAGCACAATTCTATGCCAAGGACCAAAGGAAGCAAAAACTCTGCCCTGCCCTCCTCAAGAGCAATATCGGGCTTTCATGAAAAATAATTCAAAGGAAATTGCTTCCTAGTGTTTCATATGGGTTTCGAACCCAAGAACAAGGAGGAAAGGAGTAGCGCTCAAATACAAGGAAAACAAGCAAAACTTAGCTTGTTTTCAATCTCCAAGAATCGAACACAGCACCATGAGGAAGCAAGGAACTAGGCATTACTTTGGTGCCAAGAAAACCAAGGAAAAAGGAGCAGCGTGTGCCTCCACTGAGTTTCGAACTTGAGACTTCACCCATTGGCAACATTGCCCTGCCCTCCACAAGGGCAGGGCAGCATTTCTTGGTGCATGGCCAGCGCACAAATTGGCACGGGCTTGAGCACTTGGCGCCCAACATGGACGCACGGGCAGCAAGGCAAGGCGCACCATGGCAGCACTGCCCTGCACTGCCCTGCCCTCCACAAGGGCAGGGCAGCATCCTGACGCAGCACACACACGCACAAGGCTTCATCACACAATTTCCCTGCTCTGCCCTCCACAAGGGCAGGGCAGCCTCCTGGAAGCTACTGTCTCATGGGCTGAAAATTGGATTAAAAATCCAATTTAATTCATTTCTTCACCAAATCAAAAGCCCATCCACATTCCAAAATCCAAGAATAGAAAGTGTATAAATAGGAGATAGTTTGATGTAATTAGGACCTTCCTTTTGATTTTTGAATTTTCACATCTTTAGACTTGATTTTTCGTTGAGAGCTTGGAACAGAGATTTTAGAGAATTGGGAAGGAGAATTGATCTCTCTTCTTCCTCGTTCTTGCTTGAGCACTTTTTACTTTTCTTGTTTGAGTCTTGGGTGTGAAGAATTGAGGAATTTCTGTCTCAATCTCCATTCAAGATCTCTTTGATTTTCCTACTGCATAATTGCGTTGAATTAAATTTCCTTTACTGCTTCAATCTTCAATTGCTCTTTAATTGCTTTGTGAACTTGGATCTGGGAAGGAAATTGAGATCTAGACTTTGCTATCTAGTCTCTGGAGTCCTGAGATCCAATTTTCCTTTTGGTTCTTCTGTTGAACCACTGCTGCAAATTAATTTCTATTTTCTGTTTGATATCTAGTTGAATTCAAATCATTTCTTACTTTGATAATTGTTGCAATTTAATTTCCCTTGCTTAAATTCTGAACTCCCAGTCCTCAAATCCCTTTTCCATTCAAGCAATTTATATTTCTTGCACTTTAAGTTACTGCAATTTACATTTCTTGCACTTTAAGTTTCAGTCATTTAATTTCTTGTTCTTTAAGATTCAGCACCTTTACTTTCAATTCTCTTTAATTTCTGCAATTCCTCCCTCTCCCTTTACATTCTCTGCTATTTACTTACTGTTGGATACAAAATCATTCAACCAATACTTGATTCTCTTGACTAAATCAACCACTGAACTAAAATTGCTCAATCCTTCCATCCTTGTGGGATCGACCTCACTCCCGTGAGTTTTATTACTTGATGCGACCCGGTACACTTGCTGGTGAGTTTTGTGTTGGATCGTTTTCCACACATCATTGACCCAGAAAGCTCAAGAAGCATTAGATCATTTAGCAGGAGGCTCATTGCAGCTAATGAAGACAGCAGAGGAAGCCCAAAACCTCATAGAGATGGTGGCAAACAATCAATACTTCTTTGCTCATCAAAGACAACGCCAACCAACCCAGAGAAGGGGTGTATTGGAGCTGGAAAGAGTGGATACCATCTTTAAAGTGATGCATCAACAAATTCAGCAACAATTTGAGCAGATGGCTAAAAAATTGATGGACTGCAAATTGCTGCAGTAAATACACAAAGCCAATCTCAAACCTCACATGGGTGGAAGCAATTTGAAGAAAGTTTTGGTACATTCAAACGTTGACTCAAACGTGAATGGTTCATAGCCCAAGTTGCAAATGGATTTCTTCCCAACACCAAGAGCAATCAACAGAGGCTTTTGTCAACCCAATTCCATCAAGAGCAAGGGCCCAATTCAAGGCTTGAAGATCATTAGAAGAGAGTGCATAAATAGTTTAGAATTTAAGTTTTACGGGAGTTTTTTTTAGAATTTTTAGATAGCCTTCCTTTTAGTTTTTCTTTGAGAGAGTTGGATTTAATTTTGAGTTTTCACTGCTGTTACAGTTTTAGAGTCTTCGGGAAGGAGAATTAAATTCTCCTCCTCTTGGTTTTCTTGTTTTCATTTTCCACATACTTGTTTGAATCTTGGGTTGGAGAATTGAGGAAATTCTGTTTCAATCTCATCTCGAGATCTATCTCTCTGTTTTGATTTACTGCACCCTTGAGAAATTGAGATTTGAATTTAGTTATTCTGCTGTTTGATTTTAAATTCTCTTGCAATTGAATTCTGGTTTTGGATCTAGGAAGGCATTGAGATCTAGACTTAGTTATCTAGTCTCTTGAGTCCTGAGATCTGAAATTTTCATTTTAAACTTCATTGTTTAATTGCTACACCAAGCTTGTTCTCATTTTCGTTTAAGATCTGGTTTAATTGAATCCATCTTCTACTCTTCCGTTTGCTAAATTTTACTTTCCTTGTTTAATTTTTGCAATCCCACATCCCTAACCCATTTAAGATTCAAGCAATTTAGATTTCTTGCAATTTAAGTTTCTGCAATTTACATTACTTGCACTTTAAGATTTAGCTCTTTTTATTTTTCTGCACTTTAAATTTTTGTCAATTACCCCTCTCCCTTTACATTTCATGCAATTTAGCTTCTGTCAATCATAAATCACACAACTCAACTTCTATTTGCTTGACTAAATCAACCACTAAGCTAAAATTGCTCAATCCTTCAATCCCTGTGGAATCGACCTCACTCCTTTCATTGGGTTAGGGAGCTCTGTTGTAATTTGATGGATCAATTATAGTTTTCATTCTTCTTCTTTCTTCTCTTTTGATTTACTAGAAAGCTTTCGATCTTAATTCAATTGGTTAGTTGTCTTGGAAAAGAAACTCTCCATAATTGGATCTCCTCTGAGCCTTGGAAAAGGGATGAGGAGATCATGCTAGAAATGCTTTCTCATGTTGGACCAAATTGGGGTCTGGGCGGATATAGTGACATGTAATCCTCCCAACACTTTGATTTGGAAACACATGTGGTATAATCAGTGACCACACTTCATCTCTTCCCATGAGCAATTAAATCAAGAAATTGGGCAATTGTTCAAGCTTAGAGAGATTGGGTTGCCAAGGAATTGGAAGCCAATCACTTAAGATTGCCAAGGAGATCAATAGATGCTTTGATTGAGGAAGAGATGAAAATGAATTTGATCCGGAGAATACAACATCTCCTGAGCCCAATGAATTCCCCATATCTAATCTTACCCATTCTCTTTACTTTTTGCCATTTATTCCCATGTTCATCTCCCCAATTCCCCATTTAAGATTCTGCACTTTATTTCCTGCAATTTACTTTCCCGCCATTTAATTTCCTGCAACATCAACTACACTCTGTTTAGCTCAACTAGCATATTCTTCCAACTAAAGTTGCTTGACCAATCAATCCCTGTGGGATTCGACCTCACTCTATTGTGAGTTTTTACTTGATGACAATTCGGTATACTTGCCGAAGGGAAATTTGTTGAGAGACAAGTTTTCATGCATCAGCCATGCATGCGTACGCGTGGATCTCCAAAAGTGTCATCCTCCGCGTAAGCACCTTGTACGCGTGCGCGTAGCGTTCATCCAAAATTGTTCTTTTCTTCTTTCATGCTTCTTTTGTGCTTTTTTACTTCTTTTTCCAACATTTTCTACAAACTAGATAAAAAAAAGGGGTGAAAGTAATCTATGATATAAGCACAAAACACTCAATAATTAAGCATGATTAATGAAATTTAAAGTGAAAAAGCATAGAAAAATATAACATGATGCGCAATCATTAGTCATCACAGCATCAAACTTAAATCTTGCTTGTCCCCAAGCAAGCAGTAGAACTTGAGAAAAATAAAAGAAAACAGAATAGCATATTTGTCCTTATTTGAAAGTATTCAACCTAGGTTCATGGGGTTTCATGCAGACTGTAATTGAAGCTCTACTTTTATTAGTTTTGAGGGTTGAGATGTGATGTGTGGAAAACGATCCAACACAAAACTCACCGGCAAGTGTACCGGGTCGCATCAAGTAATAAAACTCACGGCAGTGAGGTCGATCCCACAGGGATTGAAGGATTGAGCAATTTTAGTTTAGTGGTTGATTTAGTCAAGTGAATCAAGTATTGGTTGAGTGATTTTGTATTCAACAATAAGTAAATAGCAGGAAATGTAAAGGGAGAGGGATAATTTGCAGAAATTAAAGAGACTTGAAAGTAAAGACACTGAATCTTAAAGAACAGGAAACTAAATGACTGAAACTTAAAGTGCAAGGAATGTAAATTGCAGTAACTTAAAGTGCAAGAAATATAAATTGCTTGAATGGAAAAGGGATTTGAGGATTGGGAATTCAGAATTTAAGCAAGGGAAATTAAATCGCAACAATTAACTAAGCAATAGATAAATTGAAATTGACTAGATCTCAAATAGCAAATGGAAATTCAATTGCAGCAGTGGTTCAGCAGAAGAACCAAAAAGAGAAAATCAAATCTCAGGACTTCAGAGACTAGATAGAAGAGTCTAGATCTCAATTGCCTTCCCAGATCCAAGTTCACAAAGTAATTAAAGAAAAATTGAAGATTGAAGCAGCAAAAGAAATTGAATTTAACTCAATTATGCAGTAGGAAAATCAAATAGATCTTAAATAGAGATTGAGACAGAAGTTCCTCAATTCTTCACACTCAAGACTCAAACAAAACCCAGTAAAGAAAACAAAATGATTAGAGGAAGAAAAAGTGAATTCCCTCCTCCAATTTTCAAGACAAGTTTGCAGAAAAACAGAAAAATGGAACGTGCTCTCCAGTGACTAAGGATGAAAATTCAAAATGAAATAAAATCTCCAAAACAAAAAAACTCCCAAAAAACCCTCTCTGCTAATCCTAACTAACACCTATTTATACACTTTCTATTTTGGATCTAAGAATTTTGAGTGGGCTTTTTGATTTGGTGAAGAAATGAATTAAGTTGGATTTTTTAGTGAAATTCAGCCCATCTTGCTCCCAGGAGGCTGCCCTGCCCTTGTGGAGGGCAGAGCAGGGAAATTTTGTGATGAAGTATGTTGCGTGCCAAGTGTGGGATAGGCATCAGGATGCTGCATGCCCTTGTGGAGGGCATGGCAATGTTGTCATGGTGCGTCTTGCCTTCCTGCCCGTGCGTGCTTGCTACTGGCCGTGCCAAGGATGTGCGCCATGCACCAAGGAACGCTGCCCTGCCCTCCTTGTGGCCAGCGCTTTCCTTGCTCTTGGGTGAGGTCCCAGGTTCAAAACTTGACGGATGGCTTTTTGTTGCATTTCTTCCTTAGGTTTCTTGGCACCAAAGTAGCACCTAGTTCTTTGCTTCCTCAAGGTGCTATGTTCGATCCTTGGAGGTTCAAAACAAACCAATTTTTGCTTGTTTTCCTTGTATTTGAGTGCTACTTCTTTCCTTCTTGTTCTTGGGTTCGAAACCCATGGGTGGCACTTGGAGACAATTTCCTTTGATTTATTTTGGTGAGAGCCCGATATTGTTCTTGAAGGGGGCAGGGCAGAATTTTTCCTTCCCTTGTTTCTTGGCCTAGAATTGTGCTCTGCCCTCAAGGAGGGCAGGCCAGTGAAGCCTTGCATGTTTGGTTCATTGTTGTGCTCTCTTGGAAGGCAGTGTGCTCTTGTAGAGGGCAGTGTGGCTTCCTCCCTTCCATGCGCTACACTCTTTTCTTCCTTGGGTCACGCTTTCTTAGGCCACGCTTCACTCCTTTCTTCTTTTCTTCTCCTTCAAATAATCAAAACAACCAATCAAAGTATCACTAAATTCACAAGGTTTATAAATCAATTAAAATTCAATTAAATTTAGCTTAAACCTCATGATTTAGCATCAATTAAGTGGTGGTTGATTGATTCAAATAAAACATGCAATTCCACTCTAAATTGCTTACTTATGGTGCAAGAAAGTGCATAAAAACTAGTGAAACAAGTGAAATTAGCTTGAGAAATGGGTGTATGATGACTTGTCATCACAACACCAAACTTAAATCTTGCTTGTCCCCAAGCAAGCATCAAAATTAAGAGGAAATGAAATGAAAAAAAGAAAAGCATGCATATCCTTATTAGGCATATAGCAGAACTTGGTTCATGGAGTTTTTATGCAGACAATGATAACTCAGTTATTGTTTGTTGTTACATAATGTACACTTTTCCTCAAAGACTTACTAAACTTGCTGTTGTAAGGTTTACTTTTTACTTGCTCCCTTGCTAACTTTTCTTTTCTTATTTTGCTTAACAAGCTTATTATTCTTTGAAGGCTTGGTGTCAAATGTTGCAGTAGCCTTTGGCTTTATTTTTACTCAACATCTCTTCACCACAGACACATGGCTCACTATTTCCTCCTAGGATCATTGATGCCCAGCATCTCTTTGGATAACTAAATGTTCTGTACCTAGGTTGCTCTTTATTGTGGACTTTCAATTGGCCATCCCAAATCAGTTGATCTAAGTGGCCAGGTTTTGAAATACCCCTTAAAATTTACTTATCCAAGCATATCCTGGTACAAGAACACCACAGGCATGTGTCCTAGGGTCCAAGCTATTGGTGCCCAGCCTTTATTCTTTGTTTTTCTTGCCATATTGGCTTTTTCTTCTTCCTTTTCTTTCTGTTTTATTTTGTTCTCAAGGGATTTTTTTTCTTTTTTTCTTTACTGATAGGAACCTTTATGACAGCAAGCTAGCTCACACTTCAATGTAAATGACACTATGCAGCAATTATTTCATGAGTTATGCATTTAATCAAACACATATACCACTATTAACTTCCATTCTAACTTATGCAACATTGGATATCTACTTTCTAATTCAAACATTTCCCTTTTATTTAAGCATATGGGAAACAAAACACAATTTAAAGCTAAGTGATGAATGACAAGCTTTATGCAGATCAACATACTTAATCAAACAACTTCACTTGCAACTAGATAAACACTTCAGCAAGATATATGAGGGTTCCCAAATTCAAAACAATTTATAGCTGCAAGGGTTAAGTTTAGATACAACCTCTGAAGTTGCAGCCCTTTGATTCTTCCTTCTGTTGTGTTCTCTTTGAGTTAAGATGCATAATATCTTCAGTGGTTGACTAATGTCCTACATAATTCTCAAAGGTTGCTTACTTCTCAAGCCTTTGTGCAATTGGTTAGTCTAAAAATGATTATGGCTTTTTGAACTTACTTTGGTGTGTGAACACCAAACTTAGTTCCTTGCCACTATTTTTCATGCATCAACTTAACTATATGTGAAACCTTGTGTACTTGCTAAAGGTTATGGAATTAAAACTAGAAAGCAGTTAAGTAGTTGAATAATCTGTCTGATTGCTTGGAGCTAGTATTGTGCAGGAAGTGAGAATGTGCTTTTAAATGAGATTTTGGTGGAACACCAAACTTAGAATCTTTCATTCTCCCTTAAATTGTTTTGGTGTGTAACACCAAACTTAGCTCCTTGCAATGCATACCAATTATTCAACATTTTTATTGAAAAAGCTATGAAAAGAAAACTACCTCAGGTTGGGTTGCCTCCCAATAAGCGCTCTTTTATTGTCACTAGCTTGACATTAAATTCCCTTTAGGGTGGTTGATGCTGGTGATGTCTCAACTTGTCCCCTCTCACTGTAAGCTTTCTCTGTGTGCCTTGATGCTCAATTTCAATGTGCTCAAGAGAGAGTACTTGGTTGACAGTGTAATGTTCTTCTGTTCCCAGCTGTTGATATACTAATTGCACCTTGTCACCTTTGGAAAATCCTTCAGTTGGGAATTTTTTATTCTTCCACCCTTTGTAAGCCTTCTTCTTGTTTTTCTTCTTTTTCTTTCTTGTTGATCTTTCTCCCTTGATAGTGACTTGAGTTGTGATACCTCCCTTTTTGTTTATCATCCCGGCTTCTTTCTGAATTCCTTCTCCTCCTTGTACCTGCTCATTCTTCTGTTCTACTGTGTTGTTGGTTGCTTGCCTTGGAAGACAGTCACTACTTGTCTTGCTTGTTTCTTCATTAATTTGTGATTCCGGAAACACTTTCAAGGTAATGCTTTCCTCATGCATCCTGAGAGTTAGCTCTCCCTGCTCTATATCTACGATGGCTCTAGCAGTGGCCAAAAATGGTCGACCAAGTATTATAGAGTCATTCTCATTTTCTGCTGAATCTAGGATCACAAAGTCTATAGGAAAGATTAACTTGTCAACCTTAACTAAAAGGTTTTCAATCACCCCTTTAGGATATACCACTGATTGATCCACCAATTCCAAGGACATCTGGATTGGTTTCACCTCTCCTATACCAAGCTTTTTTACTAAAGAGGATGGAATTAGATTTATGCTTGCTCCTAAGTCACACATCCCCTTGTTGATGAATAGACTTCCAATGGTGCAAGGTAGGAAGAAACCTCCAGGATCTTCAAGCTTGGGAGGAAGTCCTTTTCTGATTAGTGCACTACATTCTTCAGTGAGCATTACAGTCTCCTTCTCATTCCAACTCCTTTTCTTGTTGATGAGCTCCTTTAAGAACTTGGCATACAGAGGCATTTGCTCCAATGCCTTAGCCAAGAGTATGTTGATCTCTAGCTTCTTGAAAGTCTCAAGGAATTTGTGGAAATGTTGATCCTTTGCTTCTTTGTGGAATCTCTGTGGATAAGGTAGTGGAGGCCTAAGACTCTTCTCCATTTGCTGCTGTCCTGGACTTGGTTCTTCCATGATCTGCTTTCCCTTCTTTAAATTCTGTGGTTGGTTATTCTCTTCTGTGAGCTCTTTTGGGACATTCTTACTTGTTATGTCCTTGTTGTTAACTCCATCTTTCTCTGTTGGTTCTTTGTCATTCTCCATGAGCTTCGTGGTTGCCCCTTTGTTACTATCTACCAATGTCTTTCCACTCCTTAGTTGTACAGCTTTGCATTCTTCTTTTGGATTAGGATTGGTGTCACTTAGTAGTGAGCTTGAAGGTCTCTCAATAGAAATCTACTTGGAGATTTGACCAATTTGTCTCTCTAGGATCTTCATGGATGCTTCTTGGTTCTTTGTTGTCATCTCTTGGTTCTTCATCATCTTTTCCATGAGCATCTCCAGATTAGTAATTCTCTGAGCGTCTTGTGAGGTTGGTTGGTTTTGGGGTGTTGATGGACGATGGTAAGTGTTTTGGTTAGTTGGTTGGTTATTGGATGGATAATGGTTGGAGTTGGGGTAATTGTTTTGGGGTTTTCTGTAAGGATTTTGGTTAGTTAGCTGCTGGTTGTGATTTTGGTTGTTTCTTGGAGTGTTTTGAGCTGAGTTCCTTTGCCATGGTTGTTGGTTTTGATTATGATTGTCTCCCCACCTAAGGTTTGGGTGGTTCTTCCAAGATGGATTGTAGGTGTCACCATACACCTCATTTGATCCAGAATTTTGGTTGTGCATATAGTGCACTTGCTCTTGTTGCTGTTCTTCTTGGTTCTCTTTATTTTGCCCCCAAGGAGTCGATGGTTGGCTTGTGGCACTCACTGATGCAACCTGAAGGCTATCAATTCTATTGGCCATTTGCTCAAATTATTGCTGAATCTGCTGCTGCATCACTTTGTGTTGAGCCAAAATTGTATCCACTCCTTCCAATTCTAACACTCCTTTCCTCTGTGATGGTTGGCGTTGCCTTTGGTGAGCAAAGAAGTATTGGTTGTTGGCCACCATATCAATGAGGTTTTGAGCTTCCTCTGCAGTTTTCATCAATTGCAATGATCCTCTAGCTGAGTGATCAAGTGCCTCTTGAGCCTTCAGAGTAAGTCCTTCATAGAAGTTCTGCAGCTTGTCCCACTCAGTGAACATCTCTGGTGGACATTTCCTCAACAGAGCCTTATATCTTTCCCATGCTTCATATAGATTTTCAGCATCCATTTGGGTGAATGTCTGCACCTCAGTCTTCAACCTTATGATCCTTTGAGGGGGATAAAATTTGGCAAGAAACTTGCTTACCAAATCATCCCAAGTGTTGATGCTCTCCATTGGAAATGTTTCTAGCCATTGAGTGTCTTTGTCCCTGAGAGAGAATGGGAATAACAGCAGCTTGTATATGTCAGGGTGCACTCCATTGCTTTTAACTGTGTCACAGATCCTCAAGAAAGTAGATAAATGTTGGTTTGGGTCCTCCAATGGCCCTCCTCCAAAAGAGCAGTTATTTTGGACCAATGTGATGAGTTGTGGCTTCAGTTCAAAGTTGTTTGCATTGACATTAGGGGTAAGAATGCTACTCCCACAATGTCTAGCATTTGCAAATGTATAGGAGGCCAGTACTCTCCTCTGTTGTGGGTTATTGTTGACCCCTCCTTCTGGCTGATTGAGAGTAGATGGATCTCCTTCCATCTCTTGGAATTCTTCCTCTCCAACAACAGCCTTTCCTCTGGCTTTCCTTCTTATCCTTCTGAGAGTTCTTTCGTCTTGTTCAGAGAGAATAGGAGAAGCTCTTCCTGTACCTGACATACAAACACACAACAAGAAACACACAAAACCAGAAAACCAGTGAAACTTCAATCAATTGCTAAAGTGAAGTTTTGGTTAGCTTAAGCAAAAATTCAAACAGTTAGTGGTTAATTAAAAATTAAAAAAACAGAAAAGAAAAAGTGCTTGATCTAGACCTCCACTTCACTTAATCATTGTCAATCTATTTCAATCCCCGACAACGGCGCCAAAAACTTGATGTGTGGAAAACGATCCAACACAAAACTCACTGGCAAGTGTATCGGGTCGCATCAAGTAATAAAACTCACGGGAGTGAGGTCGATCCCACAGGGATTGAAGGATTGAGCAATTTTAGTTTAGTGGTTGATTTAGTCAAGCGAATCAAGTATTGGTTGAGTGATTTTGTATTCAACAATAAGTAAATAGCAGGAAATGTAAAGGGAGAGGGATAATTTGCAGAAATTAAAGAGACTTGAAAGTAAAGACACTGAATCTTAAAGAACAAGAAACTAAATGACTGAAACTTAAAGTGCAAGGAATGTAAATTGCAGTAACTTAAAGTGCAAGAAATATAAATTGCTTGAATGAAAAAGAGATTTGAGGACTGGGAATTCAGAATTTAAGCAAGGGAAATTAAATCGCAACAATTAACTAAGCAAGAGATAAAATGAAATTGACTAGATCTCAAACAGCAAATGGAAATTCAATTGCAGCAGTGGTTCAGCAGAAGAACCAAAAAGAGAAAATCAGATCTCAAGATTTCAGAGACTAGATAGCAGAGTCTAGATCTCAATTGCCTTCCCAGATCCAAGTTCACAAAGTAATTAAAGAAAAATTGAAGATTGAAGCAGCAAAAGAAATTGAATTCAACTCAATTATGCAGTAGAAAAATCAAAGAAAACAAAACCCAGTAAAGAAAACAAAATGATCAGAGGAAGAAGAAGTGAATTCCCTCCTCCAATTCTCAAGACACGTTTGTAGAAAAACAGAAAAATGGAACGTGCTCTCCAGTGACTAAGGATGAAAATTCAAAATGAAATAAAATCTCCAAAACAAAAAAACTCCCAAAAAATGCTCTCTTCTAATCCTAACTAACACCTATTTATACACTTTCTATTTTAGATCTAAGAATTTTGAGTGGGCTTTTTGATTTGGTGAAGAAATGAATTAAGTTGGATTTTTGAGTGAAATTCAGCACATCTTGCTCCTAGGAGGCTGCCCTGCCCTTGTGGAGGGCAGAGCAGGGAAATTGTATGATGAAGTATGTTGCGTGCCAAGTGTGGGATAGGCATTAGGATGCTGCCCTGCCCTTGTGGAGGGCAGGGCAATGTTGTCATGGTGCGTCTTGCCTTCCTGTCCGTGCGTGCTTGCTGCTGGCCGTGCCAAGGATGTGCGCCATGCACCAAGGAACGCTGCCCTGCCCTCCTTGTGGGCAGCGCTTTCCTTGCTCTTGGGTGAGGTCCCAGGTTCGAAACTTGCTGGATGGCTTTTTGTTGCATTTCTTCCTTAGGTTTCTTGGCACCAAAGTAGCGCCTAGTTCTTTGCTTCCTCAAGGTGCTATGTTCGATCCTTGGAGGTTGAAAGCAAACCAATTTTTGCTTGTTTTCCTTGTATTTGAGCGCTACTTCTTTCCTTCTTGTTCTTGGGTTCGAAACCTATGGGTGGCACTTGGAGACAATTTCCTTTGATTTATTTTGGTGAGAGCCCGATATTGCTCTTGAGGGGGGGGGGCAGGGCAGAATTGTTCCTTCCCTTGTTTCTTGGCCTAGAATTATGCTCCGCCCTCAAGGAGGGCAGGGCAGTGAAGCCTTGCATGTTTGGTTCATTGTTGTGCTCTCTTGGAAGGTAGTGTGATCTTGTAGAGGGAAGTGTGGCTTCCTCCCTTCCATGCGCTACACTCTTTTCTTCCTTGGGCCACGCTTTCTTAGGTCACGCTTCACTCCTTTCTTCTTTTCTTCTCCTTCAAATAATCAAAACAACCAATCAAAGTATCACTAAATTCACAAGGTTTATAAATCAATTAAAATTCAATTAAATTTAGCTTAAACCTCATGATTTAGCATCAATTAAGTGGTGGTTGATTGATTCAAATAAAACATGCAATTCCACTCTAAATTGCTTACTTGTGGTGCAAGAAAGTGCATAAAAACTAGTGAAACAAGTGAAATTAGCTTGAGAAATGAGTATATGATGACTTGTCATCAAGATGTCCCTTTAAGTGCTAACTAAGGTGCTGCTATGAAATCTTTATTCATTGATCCTTGATGTTTGATTTTTTTTTGTTTTTCTTTTGTTGAGAGGCTTATACTTTATTTGCAGCTAAGTGTTATGTGTTGCAGTAGCTTTTTAGCTTAATTTCCAGTCAACACATACACACCACAGACACTTGGGTCACAATTCACCTTAAGAACATTGGTGCCCAGCACCTCTTTAGGTCACTAAATGCTTTGTAGCTAGGTTGCTCTTGATAGTGGACTTTTGGTTGATAATCCCGGGTTAGTTAACCCAAGTTACCAAGTATTGAAACACTCTTTAGAACCTATTCATCCAAGCAGATCCCAGTACAAAAGCACCATAGGCATGTATCTTAAGCTCCAAGCTATTGGTGTTTACCCTTATTATTTGTTTCTTTCATTTTTATTGCCAATTCTTGGCTTTTCTTCCTTTCCTTCTTACTCTTTCTTTCTTTCAAGGATATTTATTTACTAAGGTTTCACAAATAGCACTCAAGTTCATACTATAAAGGAATATTCTACCCTTCATCTTTATTAGTGAGCTTACTTACACAATCAAACATATATACCACCACTGATCCTTATTCTATTTTCTACCAAATTGGACATTTTCACTTTCTATTTCAACATTTTCTTTTATTTAAGCAAAGGGGGATAAGATGTGAATTCAAGTAAGGTGTATATGAAACTAGTAATCAGACTAGCATACTTGACTGAAAATTAAAGAAAACAAATAAACGGAATGTAAACAAAGGTAAATTGATCAGAAAGGGTACAATTAGACTTCCAACTAAATCACTTCAAATTATAGAGCGTTAAGTAACAATACAACTTCTTGGTAGTGTCTTCTAGCTTTCCTTTTGTCATCATCCTCCATAGCTTTTCTACCCTTCTTTATGTCCTTAGATGATGGTGCATAGTTCCTTAAGAGATTGATTGCATTCCTGCAAAGTTATTAGAAGTTGCTTGTTTCCCAAGCACTTGAAAGATGGTTAGCCTGCATGAATGGTTGTAGGCTTTTGAACTTATTTTGGTGTGTGAACACCAAACTTTGTTCCTTGGTACTGTCTGTTATGCACCAGATTAATCACATACATGAAACCTTGTGCTTTTATTAAGGAACACAAACCATAAACTAGAAAGTAGACAATGGTTAATTAGTTTCCCTGATTGTTTAGAGCTAGTGACTAGTCATGTTGAGGGTTGAAATGTGTTTTTAAAGAAATCTTTGGTGGAACACCAAACTTAGCATCCTACATTCACCCTTGAATCGCTTTGGTGTGCAACACCAAACTTAGCTCTTTGCAATAGAAATAAACATACTTAACTCTTTTATTGAAATAACTAATAAAAGAAAACTACCTCTAATTGGGTTGCCTCCCAACAAGCGCTCTTTTAATGTCATTAGCTTGACATTCTCCATTCTTGTTTAGCTCAATTCATGAATGCTTTCCTCCTTGTTCCAAGGCCCTCCCAGGTAATGCTTAGCTCTGTGACCATTGGCTGTGAATGTGTCCTTTGTGGCTTCATTCAAAAGTTCAAGACTTCCATATGGGAAGACTTTAGTCACCAGATAAGGACCAGTCCATTTAGACTTGAGCTTTCTAGGAAAAACTTTAGCCTAGAGTTGTATAAAAACACTTATTGACTTGTGATGAGCGGATAATTTATACGCTTTTTGGCATTAGTTTTAGTATAATTTAGTTAGTTTTTAGTATATAATTATTATTTTTTATGAAAAAATCACATTTTTGGACTTTACTATGAGTTTGTGTTTTTTTTTTTTGTGATTTCAGGTATTTTCTGGCTGAAATTGAGGGACTTGAGCAAAAATCTGATTCAGAGGCTGAAAAAGGACTGCAGATGCTGTTAGATTTTGACCTTCCTGCACTCGAAATAGATTTTTTCGAGCTACAGAAGCCCAATTGGCACACTCTCAATTGCGTAAGAAAGTAGACATCTTGCGCTTTCCAGAAATGTATAATAGTCCATACTTTGCCCGAGATTTGATGGCCCAAATTGGCGTCAAAACGCCAGTCAGATATCCTTTTCTGGCGTTAAACGCCAGAACTAGCATAAAAGCTGGAGTTAAACGCCCAAACTGGCACCAGAGCTGGTGTTTAACTCCAAGAAAAGTCTATGCACGTGGAAGCTTCAATGCTCAGCCCAAGCACACACCAAGTGGGCTCCGGAAGTGGATTTCTACATCATTTACTTATTTCTGTAAACCCTAGGTTACTAGTTCACTATAAATAGGATCTTTTACTATTGTATTTTCCTCTTTTGATCATCTTTGATCTCGGGATCAGGTCTTTGAACCCTTTTTCGATTGTTTCATGTTATTTGGGAGGCATGGCCATCACTTATGTATTTTCAACGGTGGAGTTTCTACACATCATAGATTAAGGTGTGGAGCTCTGCTGTTCCTCATGAATTAATGCAATTACTACTATTTTCTATTCAATTAAAGCTTATTCTTGTTCTAAGATATCCATTCGCACTTCAACATGATGAATCTAATGATCAAGTGACAGTCATCACCATTCTCACTTATGAACGCATGCCTGACAACCACTTCTGTTCTACCTGAAAACAAGCTTGAATGCATATCTCTTGGCCTCCTGGTTCACAATGTATGGTTGCCTCTCCTGACAACAGAGCCTTCCATTTCGTGCAATCAGAGTCTTCGTGGTATAAGCTAGAATCAATTGGCAGCATTCTTGAGATCCAGAAAGTCTAAACCTTGTCTATGGTATTCCGAGTAGGATCTGGGATGGGATGACTGTGACGAGCTTCAAACTCGCAAGTGCTGGGCGCAGTGACCGTGCGCAAAAGGATCAATGGATCTTATTCCGACACGATTGAGAACCGACAGATGATTAGCCCTACGTAACCCGTAGCCGGACTATTTTCACTGAGAGGACGGACGATAGCCATTGACAACAGTGATCCCCAAAATACAGCTTGCCATGGAAGGGAGTACGCATGACTGGATGAAGGCAGTAGGAAAGCAGAGATTCAAAAGGAATAAAGCATCTCCATACGCTTATCTGAAATTCCCACCAATGAATTACATAAGTATTTCTATCTTATTTTATGTCTTATTTATCCTTAAATTATCAAAACCCCAAAACCATTTGAATCTGCCTGACTGAGATTTACAAGATAACCATAGCTTGCTTCAAGCCAACAATCTCCGTGGGATCGACCCTTACTCACGTAAGGTATTACTTGGACGACCCAGTGCACTTGCTGGTCAGCTGTGCGGAGTTGTGAGAAAAGTGTGAACTCACGATTTCGTGTACCACCTTGGCTTGAACTCTCTTCTTGAAATTTTCTTGTCATGCCATCTTTTAGCTCTTTCCTTGTATATATTAGCATTATCATAAACTTCCAATCTGAATTCATCTAGCTCAATAAGTTGCATTAGTCTTTTCTCTCCTGCTACTTGAAGGTCAAGATTGAGGAGCTTAGTAGTCCAGAAGGCTTTATGTTTGAGCTCTACAAGAAGGTGACAGGATTTTCCATAAATTAGCTGAAAGGGTGATTTTCCAATTGGGATTTTGAATACTGTCGTATATGCCCAGAGAGCATCATCCAATTTTCTTGCCCAGTCCTTCCTTGTGGTCCCAACTATCTTTTCCAATATTCTCTTTAACTCCCTATTTGCAAGATCTGCTTGGCCATTGGTCTATGGGTGATAAGGTGTAGCTACCTTATGAATTACCCCATATTTGTGGAGCAATTTTTTCAATTGTCTATTACAAAAATGGCTACCACCATCACTAATAAGACCCTTAGGCACCCTGTATCTGGTAAAAATGTGTCTCTTAAGAAATTGAAGAACAATTAGTGCATCACATGTAGTTACTGCGATGGCCTTTACCCACTTGGAGACATATTCCACTGCTACCAGAATGTATTTGAAGGAATATGATGCGGGGAAAAGGTCTCATGAAATCTATACCCCAGAGATCAAACAGTTCCAGCTCCAACCAGTGGATTCATGATAAGTTCCTCTCATCCAAAAAAGGGGAAATGGTTAATGATACAAGCAACCAATTTTGACTTGAATTTTTCAATTAATAAAAAAGATTTATTCAGTCGAAATAATTGAGGAAAAAAATGAAGAAAATTTTAAGGCATTTCATTCCTCTTTGTTAGTCCTCCAGCCCTTTAGCACTCATTGCATTGGTGCACGAATTCTTTGGCATCTTTGAATATGGTTGGCCAATAAAATCCACTTTGAAGCACTTTAGCTGCTGTTCTCTCTGGCCCAAAGTGTCCACCATATGCTGACCCATGATAGTGGCACAATATGTTTTTCATCTCATTTTCAGGAACACACCTTCTGATTATTCCATCTAGACATCTCTTGAATAAGAAGGGCTCATCCCACAATAATTTCTTGGCTTCATTGAGCAACTTCTTTACTTGTTGCCTAGTGAATTCATGGGGAATCCTTCTTCCCACCTTGTAGTTTGCAATGTCAGCAAACCAAGGTGCTTGTTGAACTTGGAGAAGATGTTCATCTGGGAACTTCTCATTTACTGGTTGTGGTGTATCTTGGTTGATCTCCTGTGGTAGTCTTGACAAATGGTCTGCAACTTGGTTCTCACTTCCTTTCCTATCCCTTACTTCAATATCAAATTCTTGTAGCAACATCACCCACCTGATAAAGTCTTGGCTTGGCATCCTATTTAGACATGAGATACTTGAGAGCAGCATGATCAGTATATACTATAACTTTTGAACCAATCAAGTATTGCCTAAATTTATCAAATGCATACACAATTGCCAAGAGTTATTTTTCTATGGTGGTGTAATTTTTTGTGCCTCATTTAACACCTTGCTTGCATAGTATATAACATGATGCAGCTTGTTTTTCTTTTGTCCCAATACAGTACCAATTTCAACATCACTTGCATCACACATTAGTTCAAAAGGAAGTCCATATTCTGGGGGTGTGATGATTGGTGCTGTAGTGAGTTTCTTTTTCAAGGTTTCAAAAGCATACTTGCAATTATCATCAAAGACAAAAGGATTGTCAACCACGAGCAAGTTGCTTAGTGGTTTAGCTATTTTTGAAAAATCTTTGATGAATCTTGTGTAAAATCCAGCATGCCCAAGAAAACTTCTTACTACTTTTACATTGACAGGTATAGGGAGATTTTCTATGATCTCTATCCTGGCTTTGTCAACCTCTATACCCTTGCTTGAAACCTTATGCCCAAGAACAATACCCTCTGGTACGATGAAGTGACATTTTTTTCAATTTAAAACCAAATTTGTTTCTTGGCATCCTTTTAAGACAAGGGTTAGATGTTGCAGACAAGTATCAAAAGAGTTACCAAAGACAGAGAAATCATCCATAAAGACCTCTAAAAATTTTTCTACCATGTCATAGAATATGGAGAACATACACCTTTAGAAGGTTGCTGGAGTATTGCACAGCCCAAAAGGCATCCTCCTGTAGGCAAAGACTCCAAATGGAAAGGTAAAGGATGTCTTTTCTTGGTCTTAGGGATCCACCACTATCTGATTATATCTAGAGTATCCATCCAAGAAGCAGTAATAGGCATGGCCAGCTAATCTTTCTAACATTTGGTCAATGAAAGCGATAGGAAAATGATCTTTCATTGTAGCCTCATTCAGCCTTTTATAATCAATACACATCTTCCACCCTGTTACAGTCCTTGTGGGAATGAGCTGATTCTTCTCGTTCATAATGACAGTCATTCCACCTTTCTTTGGCACCACTTGAACTAGGCTCACCCAGGAATTGTCAGAAATTGGATAGATGATCCCAACATTCCACAACTTCATTACTTCCTTCTGAACTACCTCCTTCATGGTTGGGTTAAGTCTCTGATAAACACCATTTTTAGGGTTTATCTTGGGTTGAATTTAGAGGGATTTTATCATCTTTTCCCATATTTATTCAATGAAATAGCATGGTTTTGTAATTCTCCTTTAATTGTGCTTAAGAGTGAAAACATGCTTTTTAGGTCTTAAAATAGCTAAATTTAATTCACCTTGATTCCATTAGATGCCTTGATATATTTGTTAAGTGATTTCAGGTTTAGAAGACAAAGATTGGATTGAGGGAACGAAGAAAAAGCATGTAAAAATGGAAACTCATGAAGAAATGAAGGAATCGCAAAGTTGTCAATCCTGACCTCTTTGCACTACATCAATCATAACTTGAGCTATAGAGGTCCAAATGAGGTGGTTCTAGTTACGTTGGAAAGCTAACATCTGGGGCTTCAAAATGATATAAAATTTTTCATGGTTTCCTTGCATTTAGGTGATGCGCATGCGTAGCCCATGCGTGTGCGTCGCATGATCAGTGTGGGCCATTTTAAGCCCAATCCAACTCATTTCTGATGCTACTGAACCCAAGAATTGAAGGGGGATGAACCAAGTAGTCATAGTTTTAGTTTTTCATCATGTTTTAGGCTAGAATTCTAGAGAGAGAAGCTCTCCCTTCTCTCTAGAATTTAGTTTAGAATTAGGGTAGATTTTCTTAGATCTAGATTTTAATTCTTGTTTTCATCTACTTTTCCTTTCACTTTCTTGTTGCTACATCTTTACTCTTTTAGTTCCTTTCGTTAATGTCTTATTCTAGTCATTTTTATGTTCATGCACTTTTATTTCCTTTAATTCTCATTTAATGCAATTTATATTTTATGTTTCCTCTTGTTTAATTGCTTTGTTGTTATTTCCTTGCTTGAGTAGTTGTAGATTTATATTTCTTGCAATTTTATCTTGCTTTCCTTTTATGCTTTCCAAGTGTTTGACAAAATGCTTGGTTGGGTTTCAGAGTAGATTTTTCTCCTCTTGGCTTGGGTTGAGTAATTCGAGACTCTTGAGTTATCAAACTCTTTTGTTGATTAATAATTGGAAGTTGCTAGTTGACTTGAATGCCACTAAAGCTAGTCTTTCCTTAGGATTTGACTAGGATTTATGGACTCAAGTTGATTATATCCACTTGACTTTCTTTTATAGTTAGAGGTTAACTAAGTGGAGCAATGGACAATTCTTGTCACAATTGATGATGATAATGAGAATAGGACTTCTAGTTCTCATTCCTTGCCAAGAGCTTTCTTAGTTATTAGCTTATTTCTTTTGCTATTTACATTTGTTGTTCTTTATTACAAAAACCCCAAAACATTCCTTCATAGCCAATAATACAGCACTTCATTGTAATTCCTAGGGAGAACGACCCGAGATTAATACTCTCGGTTATTTTATTGGGGTTTGTACTAGTGACAAACAAAATTTTTTATTGAGGAATTGTTTATTGGTTTAGAACTATGCTTGCAACGAGATTTCATTTGTGAAATTCTTTACTGATAGACAATTTCCGTTCATCAGTCTCTTCTGAGGTTGCACCACTGGTCTTGAATCTTCTTCTAGCAAGATTTTGTGCATGCAGATGGCAGGGTTTATACCCTTGATATCATCAATCGTCCATCCTAAAGCTGTTTTGTGAGCTTTCAACACTTCAATTAGCTTGACTTCATCTTCCATGTTTAAGGAGGAATTGATGATTACTGGCAGGGTCTCCTCTCCTCCAAAAATGCATACTTGAGATGAGGAGGGAGGGGCTTCAATTTTTGCTTTGGCACCTCTTCTGTCTTGCCTTCAAAAGAGATTTCAGCTACTCTTTCTTCTATGACATCTTGTTCTACTTCTATTTCCTCTTCTTATTCCTCCTGACTGTTGGCTTCAAGTACCTCTTCCTCCAATTCTTCTATCATTTCCACCCTCCTATGCTTTTCCTTCTCAGGGGGATATTGCATGGCATTAAAGACATTTATGATCATTTTTTCATCATGCACCCTGAGGGTCATTTCACCTTTCTCTACATCAATAATAGCTCTTGCTATGGCTAAGAAAGGTCTTTCCAAGATAATTGAGTTGTGTCCTTCTTCTTCCATGTCTAAGATGACAAAATCAGCAGGGAAGATGAATTCTCCCACCTTCACCAACAAGTTTTCTACAACTTTATTAGGTATCTTGAGTGATCTATCAGCCATTTAAAATGACATTCTGGGGGGTTTGACTTCCTCTATTGCAAGCTTTTTCATCAGTGAGAGAGGCATCAAATTAATGCTAGCACCTAAATCATAGAGAGCTTTTTCCAAGGTCATTTTGCTTATGATGCATGATATGATGAAACTCCCAGGATCTTTGAGTTTTGGTGGGAGACCTTTTTGAATTACAACACTACATTCTCGGGTCAAGATTACGGTCTCCTTCTCATTCCAGATTCTCTTCTTGTTGATGAGTTCTTTGAGGAATTTTGCATATAAGGGCATCTGCTCCAATGCTTCAACAAAGGGGAGGTTGATTTCCAACTTCTTAAAAATCTCTAAGAACTTGGAAAATTCTTGGTCCTTGAGTTCTCTTTGTAGCCTTTGAGGGTATGGCAGAGGAGGGGTGTAAGGCTTCACCTCCTTCTTGTGCTCTTGTGGTTGCTTTTCCATGACTTGCTTTCCTTTCTTTGAGACTTGAGGTTCCCCCTCCTTCTTTGAATTTTCTTTGTCATGCTTATCCTCCTCTACTTGCTTCTTGATGTCAACTTTGTCATTCTCCAATGTCTTTCCACTTCTAAGTTGAATTGCCTTGCATTCTTCCTAGAGGTTGGAAATGGTATCACTTGGGAAAGCATTGTTTGGTCTTTCAGCTGGCTATTTGGACAGTTGTCCAATTTGTCTCTCTAGATTCCTTAGTGAAGCCTCATGATTCTTGTTGGCCAATTCTTGATGCTTTATCATTTTCTCCATCATCATTTCCAAGTTGGAGATTTTTTGAAATTCTTTGGGTGGTTGTGGTTGAGTGTGAGATGTAGGTGGTGGATGAAAATTATTGTGGTTAGCTGAGGGGTTATTGGGTAGAAAATAAGTGGATGGGGGTTGGTTATTTTGTGGTTTTCTATATGGATTTTAGTCAGTGCTTTGATGGTTCTGGTGATTTGTGTCGCGGGAGTTGTTTTGGTTTGAATTTCTTTGCCATGAGTTTTGGTTCCCTCCCCACTTCAAATTTGGGTGGTTTCTCCAAGAGGGGTTGTAAGTATCCCCATGGAATTCATTTTGACCCAAAACCTTGGTTATGCACATACTGAACTTGTTCAGGTTATTGCTCTTCGTAGCTCTCTTTATTTTGTCCCCACGCAGCTGGTGGTTAGGTTGCAGTGCTTACTGCAGCTAGTTGAAGACCATCTATTCTCTTTGCCATCATCTCTATTTGATGTTGGATTTGTTGGTGCATCACTTTGTTTTGTGCCAAGATAATGTCTACACTTTCAAGCTCTAGTACACTTCTCTTTGGTGCTGGTTGGCATTGCCTTTGGTGAGCATAGAAGTATTGATTATTGGTCACTGTGTCTATGAGATTCTGAGCCTCTTCAGGTGTCTTCATTAGCTGTAGTAAACCTCCAGCAGAGTAATCGAAGGCCTCTTGAGCTTTTAGAGTCAAACCCTCATAGAAATTCTGAAGTCTGTCCCATTCACTAAACATTTCAGGTGGGTATTTTCTAATCAAGGCTTTGTATCTCTCCCATCCCTCACAAAGTGATTCTCCATCCATTTGGGTGAAAGTCTGCACTTCTGCCTTCAACCTGATGATTCTCTGAGGTGGGTAAAATTTAGCTAGGAATTTGCTCACTAAATTATCCCAATTGTTGATGCTTTCTTTGAGGACCCCCTCCATAAGAACAATTATTTTGTACCAAGGTGATGAGTTGAGGCTTCAACTCAAAGTTATTAGCATGAACATTTGGGGTGAGGATACTGCTCCCACAGTTTCTTGGTGGATTAGGGAGGTTACCCTCAATCTCTTGATCTTCCTTTTCTGATTCTTCTTCTCCAATCACTCCCTTCCCTCTTGTTTCTCTTCTCAATCTCAAGAAGATTCTCTCTGGTTTAGAATCAAAGGAGGTGGATGCACCTCTTCTTCCTCCTGGCATACAACACAAATAAACCAAAAAAAGCAGAGCATTCTGTTGCTAGAGTAAAGTTAGAGTTAGTAGAAACAAAATCACAAATAGTTAATAGGCTAAACAAAAACAAAGAAAAATGCTTAATCTAGATTATCACCTACTTAATCATTGTCAATCTAAATCAATCCCCGGAAACGGCGCCAAAAACTTGTTGATGGAAAATCGATTCCACACAAACTAAGCGGCAAGTGTGCCGGGTTGCATCAAGTAGTAAAACTCACGAAAGTGGGGTCGATCCCACAAGAATTGATGGATCAAGCAATTTTAGTATGGTGATAAGGCTAGTTAAGCTAATATTGATGAATTGAATGAAATTGGATTAACAGAAAGTAGATTGCAAAAAAATCTAAAGTGCAGAATGTAAAGAGCTTGAAAAGTAAATGGCAAGAAGCTTAAATAACTAAAACTTAAAGTGCAAGAAATTAAAATAACTGAATCTTAAATTGCAAGGAATGTAAATAACTAAATCTTAAAGTGCAAGAAATTAAAATTGTAGAATCTAAATTGCAAGGGAACTTAAATTGCATGAATTATTAAGGGGAAGGGATGCAGGAAATCAAAACAGAAGTGAACAATTACAGATTAAGGTAAATTTAGAAAGATCTAAGTTAAAGAAATTCAAAGAAAATGATTCATCAAGGATTGGAGATATCATAATCCTTCATGAATCAAATGGGTCTCAACTCCTTTCTCAATCATATGAGTAGATCTATGGCGGATTGAAATTAATTGGATCCCAATTTCTTGGCAATCCAATCTCTCTAATCACAATCAATCTTGCCAATTCCTTGATCTAATTGTCATGAAAAGAGGTTAAGTGCACATCTCTCATCCATAAGCCACACTAACTCTCAAGATCTCAACTCCTCCCGAATGGTGTTGATCAAGAGAGTAGTGAAGGATAGATCTCCAATTATAATATTGGTGATTCCCCTTCCGAGGCTCACACCCACATTCAAATGAATTAAACCCCTTCCAGAGTGAGTAGTTCACAATCAAAACAGAAGATATCCTATAGCTACACAATAGAATTGAGAAGAAGAATAATTTTATTGATTCATTGGAATTACAATAGATCTCCTCCCCCTAATGAAATTGGAGTTTAGTTCATCATTGCTCTAATACAAAACAGACAGAAAAAGTGCAGAACATGAATAAGAAAAGGAAAATATAAAAATGAAATTGAGTGCAGAGTTTCCCAATTAGGGTCTATCACTCTCTCTGATATGCTAGCCCCTTAATAAATCAAATTCTCCACTATTAATATACTTTCCAATTCAGTCTTCAAGTACTTAGATCGGGGTTTTTGGCCTTTGTTGAAGCAGGTCAGAATGGGTCTTTAGTTGGTACGGTGGGGATGCTTCCCAGGATAACGTAACGCTCTTAAAAGCAGCGTAAAGCTCGTTCACTGACGCGTACGCGTCTCCTACGCGTGTGCGTCCATTAGCATTTCGACCATCCACGCGAGCGCGTCATATACGCGTGCGCGTCCTATTGCAACGCTCTCTAAATGAGCGTAGCATTCGTGCAAAGAGTGCTCTCCCACGCGTATACGCCATACACGTATACACGTGGATTGCAAAACATCACTTCCACGCTGCAGCCTCATACACACGTTTGCGTGCTTGTTCAAAATTATCATATCGACGTGTACGCGTCATGCACGCGTCCACGTCAGTGGCAAATCTTCAATCCCATTTTTGAAAGTGTCGAGGCGCTCGTTGAAAGAGAGTGTAGCACTCTTTACTGAAGAGCACTGATTTCCCTCCTGCGTACGCGTGGATCTGTGAAAATACTTCTCCACGCGTGCGCGTCATTAAAGAATGTAGCGCTCTTTGAAAGTGAGTGTAGCGCCAAGACTTATGCTGCAGGAGAACGTAGCATTCTTCAACGAGAGTAGCGTTCTTCTCCCCTGTTTCTTTCTATGTTTCTTCCTTGCATATTTTCATCTATCATCAATCAAACACATGCAATCAAAGCTTTGCCAAAATCATAAGATTTTGCATCATTCATAATAATTAAATAAATCTGGCCTAAATCTCATGATCATGCATAAAATTAACAATGTTTGATTGAATCAAGACAATCATGAAATTCCAATTCAATCACTTACTTATTATGGAAGAAAGTGCATGAAACCTAATTAAAACAAGTAAGAATGCTAGTAAAGGTCTCTTTCCCCCAATTTCAAAAAAATTGAACTATCGGGTAATGAGATTTGTTATTATTTTTGTGATTTAGGATCAAGTTAACTTGAGGAGAGTAGTGGGTCTTATTCAATTGATGCATGAATAAGGTGAGTTAGTGATTTTTTATGTTGATTATAGTATAATTTGTGAAAATAGATTGAATTATGTTGCATTGAAGTCCTTTAGTGATGTTGGGAGCTTGACTTTGGACTTTGGAGGCTGCGTTTTTATTTGGAGGGCCTTCGGTGCTTAGAACCTTGATAGAATGGAGAAAATTGGTGCTTCAGAATTAGGGAGAAATCGGAAAAGGTATGATTTTGGTTTCTCGTAGATAATATATAATGTTTCGTGAAAACGTAGGCTAGATGACCATAGGATAGGTTGGAATGTGTAAGTATGTTAATGTTTAGTAACCTTGATAGAAATATAGAATTATGTTGAGAATGAGTTAATGAATGATGATATTGTTGATTGTTGATGTTGATGTTGATGTTTGATTATGATAACTTATTATGATGAGCATGAGTTATGTTGTTTAGATTGTTGGATTGTGTGGAAGGGAATTGAATATAATTGAGTGATTAGTTGTGTGGAAAATATAGAAATGACATAGAATGGTATTAAGCATGTTTAATGTTGTTTTCAAGTGTGAAACCATTGGATTTGAAAAGGAAGTTTGGTAAAATGGAAGTTTGGCAATTCTTTGCAAGAAATTGATTTTTGACCAAACTTTGACGAACCATAACTCGACTTTCAGACCGTCAAACTTTTCCAATTTTTTTTAAATGAAAATTGGTCTGTGAAGTTTATGCCATTCAAAGAACGGGCTAAAAATGAGTTTTAACGAAAGAGTAATGTGTGCCAGAAGTTGGGTGTGTAAAAGGAAATTTTGCACGACTTAGTAGCTTTTTGACATTTTGGAGGACATGCGTACGCGAACACACACGCAACACAGACGTTCGGCTTTATCCAGACGTCTCGCGTACACGAGCGTGTGCATACGTACGCGAGAGGGGGATTTACAGGCTTGCGTAAGCAGGCAAGTGCCACGGGACGCAGAACATCTTTGCTATCCCAAGTTCACGTACACGAGTTGGGCAAATCACACTGATGAGTCCATATTTTACAATATATTTTGGTTTGATTTGAGTATATTTCATCACATAAACCCACATTTATTCATTTAAATAGCATGCTTTTGAGATTTCTTCCTAAATTGTGCTTAATTATGAAAACATGCTTTTTAGGCCTTAAAATAGCTAAAATTATTTCACTTTAATCCCATTTGGTGCCTTGATGTATTTGTTGAGTGATTTCAGGTTTTCAAGGCAAGTATGGGATGGAAGAAGTGAAGAGAAAAGCATCCAAAAGGGAGATATCATGAAGAAAATGAAGTTTGGAAGCTGCTGCAAAGATGCGTACGCATAGTGATGCGTGCGTACGCACAACGGTGACTTCGTGCAAGAATGTATATGCACCAAATGTCGTGCGTACATACAATGGAAATTTTACACAACTGTGCATACGCACCGTAGGTTGTGCGTACGCACACGCGCATATGCATGAGGTCATTAATGCAAATCGCTGGGGGCGAATTCTGGATTTCCAAAACTCAGTCTAACTCATTTTCTAAAGCCATTTAAGGCCAAAGTAAAGAGTGATACGTAAAAATGAGATTTCACGTACAACCGGCAAGTATACCGGGTCGTATCAAGTAATAAAACTCACTAAGAGTGAGGTTGATCCCACGGAGATTGGTAGATTAAGCAACTTTAGTTTAATGATGGATTTAGTCAAGCAAACATGGTTTTGATTTTATGAGCATTGTGATTTTTTTGAACATAATTGCAGGAATTTAAATGGCAAGGAATTTAAGAAATGGAATATAGAAATAAAATGAAAGTAAATAACTGAAACTTAAAATGCAAGAAACTTAAATGACATCAAAGATAAATTGCAAGGAATTAAAGGTTGCAGAAATTTAAAGAGCATAAGAGCAAAGAGCAAGAAATAAAGAGACAGAATGTAGATAACAAGAATAATAAATTGCAAGAATGTAGAAGGGAAATGGGGTAATGGGTGTTCAAACAACTAAGAGCAAAAGTATTGAGAATTAATGATGGAAAGAATCATTAGGGATCAGAGATGCAAATTCTCATGAATTGATGTTGATCAATTCCTCCTCAATCATGGGTATAGATCCATGGCAAGTGGGTAATTGAATCCCAATCTCTTGGTGATCCAATTTCTCTCAACATAACCAACTGTCACTCTCGTGATCTAATTGTTCATGAGAAGAGATGAAGCTCAATTTCTAATCCAAGCCACACAATTTCCAGAATCTCAACTTAGGGAGGTTACATCTCATATACCAACCAAAGTGTATTGATTAAGGAGATTATGAAAGGATGAACTCTAAACTGAACTATGTGGTTCATTTCTCAAATTCACCACACAATTCATATAGATTAACCCCTCTCTCGATGGTGATTGAATCTTTGAAGAACAAGAGTTTCCTCTTGGATTAACCACTTGAATTGAGAAGGAGAAGATGATTTATCAATGCATTCAAACAAGCAGAGCTCTTCCCCCTAATGAAAGTGGGGTTTAGTGAATCATAGCTCCAATTTCAACAACAATTGCCATAAATGATAATTAAACTAAGTGTCAAGAAGGATGAAGAAGAAGAAGAAAATGCTTAAAAACTCCAAAAAATGAAAAGTTCTAAGAAGAACCAAAATAGCTTTCCGATATCTTCCCGAAAAATTCAAGAGTGTTCTCCAAGTAAAAGTGCTAGTAAGTAAAAGTCCCTAAAAGTCTAGAAAAAGTGTCTAAAAAAAGTCCCCTCCAAGTACAAACTCCTTCTCTATTTATATTAGTCCTAAAACTCCTTCAAAGATCTTCAATTGGGCTAGCAATGTGGGCTTCCTCTTTGTTGAATTCTTGGCTCAATGGAAGAAGTGTTGCTAGACATGGAAGGAGGAGTTCATTCATGATGCTTCTGGCCCAATGGCTTGGCGTTTTTGCCAATGACGCTAGCCTTAATGCACGTTGGCAACGTGCATTGTGTTTTCCTGGGAGTGAGCTTTGAGACTTGGGCGTTGCTAGCCCAAGTTGTTGCTAACAACTTGTTTTCCTTCTTCTTGACTTTACATTCATGCTTAATGTTGCCCAAAATTTGAGTATCAATCCTCTGCTTCAGTATGAACTATCATATATCATTGGAAAGCTCAGAGTGTCTTCTTTCTAATGCACTTGGAATCATCTTAATTGGAGCTTTGTAGCTCAAGTTATGCTTCCTCAAAGAAGGTAAGGTCAGGCTGCCAAGTTGTTGCCGAACACGCCCCTTTCTTCTCAAGTTGGCAACGTGCCAAGCCTCCCAAGGCTGAAACATGGGGCCGGCGTTGTCCTCAAACACGACCCCTTGTTGGCACGTTGGCAACGTGCTCGTGCTTCCCTTTAGGGCTGCTTTCTAGCCTTCAACTTTGCTTGTCACGTTGCCTTGGAACACGCCTCTAGAAGCTGGCGTTGGCAACGTGCTCGAGTGAAGGGATTGCTTCTCAAAATAGCTTGTCACGTTGCCTTGGGACACGCCTTTGGAAGCTGGCATTGGCAATGTGCATGCTTCTTCCCTTGGGCAAGCTTTCTTGCCTGGCGTTGGCATTGGACACGCCAATACATCCTCAAGTTGGCTACGTGCTCGAGTGAGCTTCTCCAGGGCTGCTTGGCTTTGCTTGCTACGTTGCCCCCAAACACGCCTTTGGAAGCTGGCGTTGGCAACGTGCTCGAGCCTTCCTCAAGGCTCCATGCTTGTTGCTTGGCGTTGTCCTTGAACACGCCTATGTTTCCTGGCATTGGCAACGTGGGTGGAGATCCAAGGCTTGGTGCCTTCCAAGCTTTCCTCCCTGGCGTTGCCTCTAAACACTCCAATGAAGTAGCACATTGGCAACGTCCTCGAAACTCCTTCCTGGCCCAAGTTCTTCTAGCTCAGCGTTGTCTTGAACAACGCCTATACTTCCCACGTTGGCAACGCCCTCGAAGCTCCTTCCTGGCCCAAGTTCTTCTAGCTCAGCATTGCCTTGAACAACGCCTATACTTCCCACGTTGGCAATGCCCTCGAAGCTCCTTCCTGGCCCAAGTTGGCAACGCCCAAATGTGCACTCCAGGGTTGCTTGGCGTTGCCTTCAAACACTCACCCTTTCTCCAAGTTGGCAACGCCCAAATGTGCTCTCCAGGCTGCTTAGCGTTGCCTAGAAGCACGCTCTTGTTCCTGGTGTTGGCAACGCCAACAACTCCTCTTCTTTTTGCCCAGTTTGCTTCTTGGCGTTGCTGCCAAGCACTCCAATGTAACTCCAAGTTAGCAACGTGCATAGTTCTCACAGGAGACCACTTTCTTGCAAGGTTGTTTGTTCTCTTCCTGAAGTAAGGTTTCAATGGCGTTGCCAACTTGAATCCCAAGTTAGCAACGTGCATATTGTCATTCTTGAAAGAGTTGTTAGCCACTTGCTTGCTTCACTCTTGCTTCAATGCTTTCTTGTTTCATCACCTATCATTAACAAGGGAAATTGCTTCAAAGTCTTACCAATCCATGCAATCAATTTCATAAGATTCATTCATACTCATGCATTTATGTATTCCTTAGATCATTTGCATGAATTTGGCTACAATCGACATGGTCCTTAGTATTCTCATGCATGAAGACAAAACTCATAAAAATACTTGTTTATTTAGAGAAGATGAGTGAAACTAAACTAAAACCAACTAAACTAACTAGCTAATATAGAAAATATGCAAATGCATCAAAGAGGAATGAAGGGGGCAATTAGGTTTAGCTTTTATCGTGTTTTAGTGTATTTTTCTAGAGAGAGAAGCTTCCCCTTCTCTCTAGAATTAGGGTTTCTTAGTTTAATTTCTTGCAATTTCTACTTTTAATTCTTGTTTTCATTTACATTTCCTTGTCATTTATTGTTATTGCATCTTTGTTCTTCTTCATTTCCTTTGTTATTTTCTTTATCTTGTCATTTTTATGTTTATGGATACTTTGTTATTTTAATTTCAATTAATGCCAATTTATGTTTTATGTTCATTTATTGCTCTCTTTAGTTGTTATTGTTATTTTCTTGCACTTGGTAGTTAGAATTTATTTTAATGCAATTTAATATTATTTTATTTTTATGCACACCAAGTGTTTGATAAAATGCTTGGCTTAGTTTTTACTTAGTTTTTCTCCACTCTTGACTTGAAATTGTTGACTTTGGTGATCCTTGAGTCTTTGATGTCCATTCTTGTTTGATACATTAGAGTAGTTAGTTGATTTGATCTCCATTGACTCTATGTTACCCTAAGTGTTGACATAGGACTTATGGATTGAAATCAACTATGCCTACTTGACTTATCATCGATGTAAGGTTGACTAAGTAGGATTAACTCTTCATAATCATCATGTGTTTGTGGTTAATGCCTAGGATAGGTAACCTTAGCTTTCAATTACTTGCTAAGATGTTTCTTGCACTTTAATTTTCCTTGCTTTGACTTTATTTGCTTTGATTTTTAATTCCTTGCATGTTTAGCTTTCACACTCTTAGTTGAGAAATCAGTTGTTTGGGTGGAATTGAGTTGTGGATGTCTATTCCGCATAGTGTGGGAATGGCTAATTGGTTTAATTTCCATTGACGCTAGTCTTTCACTAAGTAATTAGTAAGTTGACTAGAACTTATGGATTAAGACCAATTATGCCCTTTTGACTAATTCTCAAGGAGGATTGACTAATTTGGATTGATTTCACACAATTGCCATGTTTGTGGTCCATAACTAGGATAGGAATACTAAACTCCCCAATCCTTGTCAAGAGTTGCCATTTACATTTCTTGCATGTTTATTTAATTCCTTGCTATTTACATTTCTTACTTTCTTTGCTATCATCCAACCCCCATTTCTCTCGTAGCCAATGATGAACACTTAATTGCAACTCCTAGGGAGAACGACCCAAGGTTGAATTACTCTCAATCTCGGTTATTATAATTTGGATTTAAAACATTTGTTTTGGGAGTTAATTGTTGGTCTAGACTATACTTTCAACGATGGATTTCTATTTTTGTGAAAATCTAGATCGACGATCAATTCCTAACGTCAAATTTGGCATCGTTGCCGGAGAGTTGCAATGGTGTAAAGTTATTGGCTATTGTAAATATGTTAATATGTAAATAGCTTGCTTGTTGGTTGTCTTTGTTTATGGTTAGGATTGGGATTCCGGAGGACATTGGATATACTTATTTTACTTTTAGACGTTGTAACACCTCATCAACTCTGATTTACGACTTAAGCATAAAGCTCTGTGTGGTAGGGTGTCACATCAAGAAAAAGATATTTTCGGTTTTTGCTAATGAAAAGTTTAATTGGTTTCGAGTTAAAGGCTCCTATTTTATTATTAAGTATATAGAAGTCGTCATAATATTCTTATTGTCAGAGTGGCACAGACGAAAGCGTGACATTCTGATAGTAAGGATGTTATACTTAGGTTGCTTGCAGAGCGCTTGGTGGAGGCATGGCGGTGGCTTAGTGGTGCTAATTGAGGCTTGGGTCCATTCGGAGAGGAAATCTAAAAGTTGGAAAATCGCCATCAACAAGGTATGGGTTTTGGTTTCGGGTAGACATTATGTAAGGTTACATGAAAACCTAGGTTAAATGCTCCTAAGATTGTGTTGAATTGAGATTGTTGATGTTATGAATGGAAATAATTGTTGTTGTGAATTATTAACGGATTAGTGTGAATGATTGATGGTTGGTTGATGAATGATTGATCTTTGAGATGTGGTGTGATAATTGAGAAATGAGTTTTTGATGAGTAAATATATATTTGTATAAATGATATTGGATGCAAAAATTGTGGTTTAATTGCCTGTTATGGTGATTGACATGAAAATTGTGCCAGAGGCCGTGATTGGAGGCATTTCGGTAAGTTGATTGAGAATTGTTGAGTGAGATTGTGGCCGGAGGCCTTAATTAGATGATTATGCATTGACATGCTTGATGTTGGGTGATGTTGTTAAATATTTTAATTGATGTTGTTCACGAGATGGTTAATTGAATTAAAAATGGTGGTTTAGATTTTAAATGGTTAGGAAGTGATTAAGAATTGATAAATGAGTGATGAGGACGCCTAGAATGGTTTGTGGTGGTTCTAGAATGAAATTAATTAAGAAATAGCAAAATGGCATTATCAAGAATTTGTGCAAAAATTTAGGTTTTTGACCAACTTCGACGGGCCATAACTTCGCGGTCGAAGTTTGGATTTGGGTGAAACTTACGTTGACTTAAATTTGATTTTGAGAGCTTTACAACCGTCCAAGAACGGATAAAAGTTGATATTTGTAGCAAAATTTATTAATGTTTAAAAATGGGGATGAAAAACTGAATTATGCAGAGTTGCAATGTTTTTGGCAAAGTTGAGTCCCGCACGTACGCACAAGTCATGTGTACGCATGAATGCGAACTTGCGCATACGCATAGGTCGTACATATGAATGAATTTGAAAACATAATTGGGGCAATGGTAGGTTCTGCGCGTACGCACCATGCGTGTATCCGCATTATTTGGGGTTTGTGTGCACACACGAGGCATGTATATGCATGATGTGCATCCCAAATTGAAATCGTGTGTACGCAAGAGGTATGTGTATGCACGACTATGCAGAATTTTCTAAAATATCAATTTTTTTCTGTTGAGCCTTCCCAGTCTATTTGTAAACCCCTCTAACCTCCGTATGGAGTTGAATAAATGAGTAATAAGCATTGAATACACTGGAAAGAGAAATAAGAAATTGAATTGAGCTATTCCTGGAAAAACCTTAGTTAGCTGGAGGAAAATGTTGTGAGAACAGTGGTTTATCCCGCCCGTGGTGAGGATGACAATGTTATCCCACTCAGGAGATATTAAAATTGATAAATTGATAAAGAATTGGGGTTAATGAATCTAATAACTTGTGAAACTAATTAAAGTTAATGATTATGACTGAATCGGTAAGGGCGGTGGTTTTATTCTGCTTGCGTGTGTGAAATTGATAATGATTATTGAGTGGCAAGGACAGTGGTCTTATCCTGCGTGCATATTAATTATTGATTCAATGTGGTCTGAATGACTGAAATGGCAAGGTCGGAGGTTTGTCCCATTTACGTGGTAAGGTCGTGGGTTTCGATCCGCTTGCATATTGAATTAGCACCTTGGTGCACGAAATTGTGATCTCAATTGCGCCAACAACTTGGTACGCACAATTGTAATCTCAACTCTTTTTTACAACTTTGCACAACTAACCAGCAATTGCACTAGGTCGTCCAAGTAATAAACCTTACGTGAGTAAGAGTCGATCCCACGGAGATTGTCGGGTTGAAGCAAGCTATGGTCATCTTGTAAATCTCAGTCAGGTGAATTCAAATGGTTATGGAGTTTTGATAATTAAAATATAAATAAACATAAAATAAAGATAGAGATACTTATGTAATTCATTGATGGGAATCTCAGATATGCGTATGGAGATGCGTTGTTCATTTTGAATCTCTGGTTTCCTACTGCCTTTATCCAATCCTTTATACTCCTTTCAATGGCAAGCTGTATGTTGGGTGTCACCGTTGTCAATGGCTACTTTCCGTCCTCTCAGTGAAAATGGTCCTCTATGGTTTCTGTACGGCTAATCAACTGTCAGATTTCTTGTCTCGGATGAAAAATACCATGCACAGATATCATATGGCTAATCAGCTGTTGGTTCTTGATCGTGTAGGAATAGGATTTACTATCCTTTTGCATCTGTCACCACACCCTACAGTCACGAGTTTGAAGCTCGTCACAGTCATCCCATCCCAGATCCTACTCGGAATACCACAGACAAGGTTTAGACTTTTCAGATCTCAAGAATGCTGCCAATTGATTCTAGCTTACACCATGAAGACTCTGATCTCAGATTCAGATGCCCCATTGTCAAAGGGGAGTCGATGTAAATCGTTGATTAGAAACCCAAGAGATATACATTCAAGCTTGTTTTCATGTAGAACGGAAGTGGTTGTCAATCACGCGTTCATGAGTGAGAATGGTGATGAGTGTTACAAAATCATCACATTCATCATGTTCTTGTATGCAAATGAATATCTTAGAATAAGAATAAGCATGAATTGAATAGAAGAACAATAGTACTTTGCATTAATACTCGAGGAACAGCAGAGCTCCACACCTTAATCTATGGTGTGTAGAAACTCCACCGTTGAAAATATATAAGAACAAGGTCTAGGCATGGCCAAATGGCCAGCCTTCCCAAATGGCATATGAATTCAAAAATAGGGAAAAAGACCTGATCCCAAGATCAAGGATGATCAAAAGATGTCTAATACAATAGTAAAAAGTTCTATTTATACTAAAATAGTTACTAGGGTTACAAAAATAAGTAAATGATGCAGAAATCCACTTCCGGGCCCACTTGGTGTGTGCTTGGGCTGAGCATTGAAGCTTTCACGTGTAGAGACTTCTCTTGGAGTTAAACGCCAGTTTGTAACTTGTTTCTGGCATTTGACTCTAGCTTGCAACTTGTTTCTGGCGTTTAACGCCAGAATAGGGTAGAAAGCTGGCGTTGAACGCCAGTTTGTGTCATCTAAACTCGAGCAAAGTATAAACTATTATATATTGCTGGAGACCTGGATGTCTACTTTCCAACGCAATTAAGAGCGCGCCATTTGGACTTCTATAACTCCAAAAAATCCATTTCGAGTGCAGGGAGGTCAGAATCCAACAGCATCAGCAGTCCTTTTTCAGCCTCTGAATCAGATTTTTGCTCAGGTCCCTCAATTTCAGCTAGAAAATACCTGAAATCACAGAAAAACACACAAACTCATAGTAAAGTCCAGAATTATGAATTTTGCTTAAAAACTAATAAAAATATACTAAAAACTAACTAAATCATACAAAAAACTATGTAAAAATAATGCCAAAAAGTGTATAAATTATCCGCTCATCACAACACCAAACTTAAATTGTTGCTTGTCCCCAAGAAAATGAAAACAAAATAGGATAAAAAGAAGAGAATATACAATGAATCTTACAATATCAATGAAACTTAGTCTTAATTAGATGAGCGGGGCTAGTAGCTTTTTGCTTCTGAACAGTTTTGGCATCTCACTTTCTCCTTTGAAATTCAGAATAATTGGCATCTATAGGAACTCAAAATTTTAAACAGTGTTATTGATTCTCCTAGTTCAGTATGTTGATTCTTGAACACAGCTACTTTATGAGTCTTGGTCGTGGCCCTAAGCACTTTGTTTTCTAATATTACCACCGGATACATAAATGCCACAGACACATAACTGGGTGAACCTTTTCAGATTGTGACTTAGCTTTGCTAAAGTCCCCAATTAGAGGTGTCCAAAGTTCTTAAGCACACTCTTTTTGCTTTGGATCATGACTTTAACCACTCAGTCTCAAGCTTTTTACTTGGACCTTCATGACACAAGCACATGGTTAGGGACAACTTGATTTAGCCGCTTAGGCCTGGATTTTATTTCCTTGGGCCCTCCTATCCATTAATGCTCAAAGCCTTGGATCTTTTTTACCCTTGCCTTTTGGCTTAAAGGGCTATTGGCTTTTTTTGCTTGCTTTTTCTTTATCTTTTTCTTTTTTTCGCCATTTTTTCTTCTTTTTTTCGCTATTTTCTCTTTTTCACTGCTTTTTCTTGCTTCAAGAATCAATTTCATAATTTTTCAGATTATCAATAAGATTTCTCTTTGTTCATCATTCTATTAAGAGCCAACAATTTCAACATTCATAAACTTCATTATCAAAAATATGCACTGTTCAAGCATTCATTCAGAAAACAAAAAGTATTGCCACTACATCAAAATAATTAAACTAATTTCAAGATAAAATTGAAATCCAAGTACTTCTTGTTCTTTTGTATTTAAGCACATTTTTCATTTAAGAGAGGTGAAGTATTCATAGAATTATTCATAGCCTTAAGACATAGACACTAGACACTAATGATCATGTAATGAAGACACAAACATAGATAGCACATAAAGCATAAAAATTGAAAAATAGAAAAAATAAGAGCAAGGAGATCAAAGAATGGGTCCACCTTAGTGATGGCGGCTAGTTCTTCCTCTTGAAGATCCAATGTAGTGCTTGAGCTCCTCTATGTCTCTTCCTTGCCTTTGTTGCTCCTCCCTCATAGCTTTTTGGTCCTTTCTGATTTCATGGAGGATAATGGAGTGCTTTTGGTGCTCCATCCTTAGTGCTTTTGGTGCTCCTATCCTTAATTGCTCCCAATAGTTGTGTGGAGGAAAATATATCCCTTGAGGTATCTCAGTGATTTCTTGATGAGGGAATTCCTCATGCTCTTGTTTGCTCCATCATTTTCTTAGTGATGGGCTTGTATGCACCTTTGAAATGAATCTCTCCATCTCCCATGACTCAGAGGTGGAAGCTTTTGCCTTCCCTTTCCTCTTCCTAGAGGTTTTTCCGGCCTTAGGTGCCATAAATGGTTATGGAAAAACAAAAAGCAATTCTTTTACCACACCAAACTTAAAAGGTTTTGCTCGTCCTCGAGCAAAAGAAGAAAGAAAGAAGAGGAAGAAGAAGAAGAAAATGGAGGAGATGGAGGGTGGTAGTGAATTTAGCCAAGGGGGATAGGAGAGGGTTTGTGATGTGTGAAAATGAAGGAGTGAAGGGGGGTATTTATAGGGAAAGAGAATAGGATTTGATAGGTGAGTGGTATTTTGGGTGGAGTGTTATAGAGATGTGTGAGGGGGAGAGAGAGAGAGGTGGGGTAGGTGGGGATCCTGTGGGATCCACAGATCCTGAGGGGTCAAGGACTTCTCATCCCTGCTCCAATTAGGCGTGCAAAACGCCCTTATTGTGCAATCCTGGCGTTTAACGCCAGACTGCTGCTTTTTTCTGGCATTAAACACCAGCTTTTATTCATTTCCTGGCGTTAAACGCCAAGCTGCAACCTGTTTCTGGTGTTTAACGCCAGTTTGTTACTTCTTTCTAGCGTTTAACACCAGTCTGGTGCTTCTTTTTGGCGTTTAACACCCATAGTGGTGCCAGACTGGGTGTTAAACGCCCATTCTGCTACCCTTACTAGCGTTTAAATGCCAGTAAGTTTCTCCTCCAGTGTGTGCTATTTTTAATATTGTTTTTTATTTTTCTTTAATTTTTGCAGTTGTTTTTGTGACTCCACATGATCATCAACCTAAAAAAAGAAATAACATAGATAAATAAAATTGGGTTGCCTCCCAATAAGCACTTCTTTAATGTCAATAGCTTGACAGTGAGCTCTCATGGAGCTTCACAGATGTTCAGAGTATTGTTGGGGCCTCTCAACACCAAACTTAGAGTTTGAATGTGGGGATTCAACACCAAACTTAGAGTTTGGTTGTGGCCTCCCAACACCAAACTTAGAGTTTGACTGTGGGGGCTTTGTTTGACTCTGCATTAAGAGAAGCTTTTCTTGCTTCCTCTCCATGGTTACAGAGGGAGATCCTTGAGTTTTAAACACAAGGTAGTCCTCATTCAATTGAAGGATCAACTCTCCTCTGTCCACATCAATCACAGCTTTTGCTGTGGCTAGGAAGGGTCTTCCAAGGATGATGGATTCATCCTCATCCTTTCTAGTGTTTAGGATTATGAAATCAGCAGGGATGTAAAGGCCTTTGACCTTTACTAGCACGTCCTCTACCTGTCCATAAGCCTTTTTCATGGATTTGTCTGCCATCTCTAATGAGAATTTGGCATCCTGTCCCTCAAAGATTCCCAGTTTTTCCATTATAGAGAGTGGCATTAAGTTTATGCCTGACCCCAGGTCACATAAAGCCTTCTCAAATGTCATGGTGCCTATGGTACAGGGAATTTAAAATTTACCAGGATCCTATTTCTTTTGAGGTAATGTCTGCCTAACCAAGGCATTCAGTTCATTAGTGAGCAAGGGGGTTCATCCACCCAAGTCTCATTACCAAGTAACTTGGCATTCAGCTTCATGATTACTCCAAGGTACTTAGCAACTTGCTCTTCAGTAATATCTTCATCCTCTTCAGAGGAAGAATAGTCATCAGAGCTCATGAATGGCAGAAGTAGGTTCAATGGAATCTCTATGGTCTCTAGATGAGCCTCAGATTCCTTAGGTTCCTCAAATGGGAACTTCTTTTTCTCCAGAGGACGTCCCATGAGGTCTTCCTCACTAGGATTCACGTCCTCCTCCTCCTCTCTAGGTTCGGCCACACCAAGTAAGGTTATGGCCTTGTGGTGGGCGAAATTGTGATTCATGCTTGAATTGTTGTTCGAAATTAATTCCCCAATAATGGCCCCAAAAACTTGGTGCTCAATACTATGGTCTAAATATAACCTCACAACCTCGCTCAACTAACCAGCAAGTGTACTGGGTCGTCCAAGTAATACCTTACGTGAGTAAGGGTCGATCCTACAGAGATTGTTGGTATGAAGCAAGCTATGGTCATCTTGTAAATCTCAGTCAGGCGGATAATAATTGATTAGTGGGTTTTCGAAAATATAAAGAGATAATTAATTTATTAGTAAAGGATAGAGATACTTATGTAAATTCACTGGTAGGAATTTCAGATAAGTGCATGGAGATGCTGTGTTCCTTTTGAATCTCTGCTTTCCTGCTACTTTCATCCAATCCTTCTTACTCCTTTCCATGGCAAGCTGTATGTAGGGCATCACCGTTGTCGATGGCTACAACCCATCCTCTCAGTGAAAAAGGTCCAAATGCTCTATCACGGCACGGCTAATCATCTGTCGGTTCTCGATCATGTTGGAATTGAATCCCTTGATTCTTTTGCATTTGTCATCACGCCCAGCAATCGCGAGTTTGAAGCTCGTCACAGTCATTCAATCCCGGAATCCTACTCGAAATACCACAGACAAGGTTAGACTTTCCGGATTTCCATGAATGCCGCCATCAATTCTAGCTTATACCACGAAGATTCTGTTTAAGGAATCTAAGAGATACGCGCCCGGCCTAAGGTAGAATCGAAGTGGTTGTCAATCACGCATGTTCATAGGTGAGAATGATGATGAGTGCCACAGATCATCACATTCATCAAGTTGAAGTGCAAAGAATATCTTAGAATAGGAATAAAGAGAATTGAATAGGAAATAGTAGTAATTGCATTAAAACTTGAGGTACAGCAGAGCTCCACACCCTTAATCTATGGTGTGTAGAAACTCCACCGTTGAAAATACATAAGTGAAAGGTTCAGGCATGGCAGAATGGCCAGCCCCCCAAAACGTGATCAATAGTCTCCTCAGATGAAAAATAAAATAAAACTGAGACCAAAGATGTCTAATACAATAGTAAATTATCCTATTTATACTAGACTAGCTACTAGGGTTTACATGAGTAAGTAATTGATGCATAAATTCACTTCCGGGGCCCACTTGATGTGTGTTTGGGCTGAGCTTGATCTATCCACGAGCTTAGGCTTCTTTTGGAGTTGAACGCCAAGTTGTAACGTGTTTTGGGCGTTCAACTCTGGGTCGTGACGTGTTTCTGGCATTTTACTCCAGACAGCAGCATGGAACTGGCGTTGAGCGCCAGTTTACGTCGTCAATTATATATTGCTGGAAAGCTCTGGATGTCTACTTTTCAACGCCATTGAGAGCGCGCCATTTAGAGTTCTGTAGCTCCAAAAAATCCATTTCGAGTGCAGGGAGGTCAGATTCCAACAGCATCAGCAGTCCTTTGTCAGGCTCCTATCAGAATTTTGCTCAAGTCCCTCAATTTCAGCCAGAAATTACCTGAAATCACAGAAAAACACACAAACTCGTAGTAAAGTCCAGAAATGTGAATTTAACATAAAAACTAATGAAAACATCCCTAAAAGTAGCTTGAACTTACTAAAAACTACCTAAAAACAATGCCAAAAAGCGTATAAATTATCCGCTCATCACAACACCAAACTTAAATTGTTGCTTGTCCCCAAGCAACTGAAAATCAAATAGGATAAAAAGAAGAGAATATACTATAAATTCCAAAATATCAATGAATATTAATTCTAATTAGATGAGTGGGACTTGTAGCTTTTTGCTTCGAACAGTTTTGGCATCTCACTTTTTCCTTTGAAGTTTAGAATGATTGGCTTCTCTAGAAAATTAGAATTTCGGATAGTGTTATTGACTTTCCTAGTTAAGTATGTTCATTCTTGAACACAACTACTTATGAGTCTTGGCCGTGGCCCTAAGCACTTTGTTTTCCAGTATTACCACCGGATACATAAATGCCACAGACACATGACTGGGTAAACCTTTTCAGATTGTGACTTAGCTTTGCTAGAGTCCCCAATTAGTCTAAATTCAAAGATAAATTTGAAATTCATGTACTTCTTGTTCTTTTGAATTAAAACATTTTTTCATTTAAGAGAGGTGAAGGATTCATGGAATTATTCATAACTTTAAGACATAGTTACTAACTACTAATGATCATGAAGTAGAGACACAAAACATAGGTAAACATATAAAAAATGAAAAGTGTAACGACCCAATTTTCAGTACGCCTAGGACACACCGGAAACTGAGCGCTACCAATTTGTCTTCCTAGTTCTTATCTATTATTTATCATATGAGCCTGATTCGTTGTTAAAAGCATAGTTAATTTGCGAGGTGTATTTTTTTGAAAACGTTTGGATTAATAAACATAATCATTTATAATCAATTCACAAATAATAACAGATAAAACAGTTATAAACAACCACACATAAATACATCACAAGCAGCTAACAAGATTCAGTGATCCAGCCTTTATTAGAGTATAGACTTTTAGTTAGAACACCCCTAGATATAGCTAAATAATATCTATATATGTCTATATATATATATATATATATATATATACAACATCCCAGGTCCTGACCTGTTCAAGAAGTCCCTAAGCTGGCACCCAGGCTAGCCTAGACTCTATACTCGCCTAGTCCCTCTAAACTATTAAAGCGAGGGAAAGTACGTTCTAAGTCTTCAAAACTCAAGTCAAGTGAACATCACCAAAGGTAGGACATCATCTTCTATTCCTCTGCACGATCAGACATTGCCATAGGACGTCCCTCGGGTACCTCATCAAGTAGCCACACAACGGGAGTCTCGTACACAGGATTCAGGTTAAAGTGCGCATACGAACGGGTGCAGACATTGGCTGGTCTCATAGTATATACATATACATAGATAAAGAGATTCACCCTAGACTCAGAAGACTACCTAGAGCAGAATTCTCTTTACGAACGGTCATCAGCGAACTACGGAAGGGTACTCATGCTTCCATCTGGAGGGGGAAGGGAGAGAGAAGGGGTAAGAACTGGGGAGTTCTTAGTAGCGCCGGGGTTATTAGTTACGTTCATTAATTTTGTGTTGTTTAGCAGACTAATAGCAGAATATAGAGAAGTAGTAAACAGAAGACAGATAAATAGAGAAAATAGAGAAAACAGAAAAAGATCACAAACAGAAGAATACAAGAAAGTAAAACACAGACACAAACACAGAGAATAGAATACAAACAAAGAAAGCATACATTCATGCAACAATCATAATAGAGAAAATGCACAACCAAGTATGATGCATGTCTAGCCCTAGTGCAGGTAATGAGCTCATCTGTCGGTTACATACCCGCTCCCGACGTTACCCAGCAACCTCTGTCTGGATAAGGCTTTCCTGTTGGCAATATCCACTGCAAGCAACCTTTGTCTTGCAGGGTATCTACTGCAAGCAACCTTTGTCTTGCAGGGCAAAACTTATTAGCCGATATACGCCTAACAAACTCACTGTAAGCAACCTCTGTCTTACAGGAGCAACAACATACTCACTGTAAGCAACCTCTGTCTTACAGGAGCAACAACACACTCACTGTAAGCAACCTCTATCTTACAGGAGCACATTCATCTTGATACCTCTGTAAGCAACCTCTGTCTTACAGCAAAGCATTATAGCAAGGTATCCCAGGAAAGCGTTCTCAGTGGTCGTACCACCATCTATCTGACTGCCTCTCTGCAGCAGATTCTTACATAATCATTCTCATTATCATCATTCATTAACATTCTCATTATTCATCATCACTTTCACATTCTTATGCTGTACCTCTTTCTTTCTCTGTTCAATCATGCTATACAAACTCTACAGCTTTTACTTTTACAACATCTTAACTCAAACCATTTCTCTTTGTCACATTACTCTCTTCTCTGTGTCTTTTTACTTTGCTCAGATTACTCTTTTCTCTGTATCCCTCTATTCTGCTCTGGTTACTCTGTTCTCTGTGTTTCTTTACTCTGCTCTGGTTTCTCTGCTTAACATATGTATTTAAAGCTTATGTAAATTTCGGTATGAATAGTTAGCCTGTCCCAAGTATAGGTTCATTAAGTCTATACTGAAACAGTTTAACTTTTCATATAATACTTAACCCTAGTCGCAACTCAAGGACTAACTATGTTGCCCTAGTTCGTTCACTAATTCTATCTGTTTTTCTGTCATTAAAACATTACAGACTTTTTCTTCGATTTTTATCTTTTCTTTAACTTTTTATCTTTTCTTTATCTTTGCCTCACTAACATGTTATTACCACTCCCTAAGTGTTTTATGAAGGTAATTATGAGATTCTGAACTTAAAGTTGTCTTTCTAAAGCTTTTACAGAAAACTGCCTTTTCTGCATTATTTTATTATTTTTATTAAAATATTATTTTTAATTAAATATTATTATTTAATATTTTATTATTATTTATTATTTTATTAATATATTTTCGAAAATTAACTTTACTTTAACCTTTAACCTTTAAAATTCACTTTTTACCACCCGTAACTTTTAATATTTCTACTTTTACCACCCTAACTTTCAGAAATTACCAGACAACCCCTAAAACACCAAAAATTTTACTTCCTTGCCCTTTTTAAGATCTAAGGCCTGTTCTTCATTGTTCTTCATCACACTCAAAGTGTTCTTCATGTTCGTCATAAATTCTTCAGATTCTTTCTCTGTTTTTACCCATTTTTCAGTCTTTTCAGCAACCGATTTTTACTATAATTCATAATAAATTAGCAGCCACTAAAACCCCATCTTTTCTACATGATTTCAACACAAATTGAACCTCAATTTAAGCTTAGGGTTTCGTTTTTCCCAGCTGCCCAAGAACATGAACTTTAAAGCTTAAATTTCATCAAATTTCATCAGAATTTCACCAAATTTTCACCAAGAATCAATCATATATGCAACCAATTTTTAGCACAACCAAATAATACAACATTCACACATCTCAAACACAAATAATCAAGATTAATTTCGTGACACCCTACCTGGTTTTGCTGCTCCTAATTCAATCAAACTTTCAGGTGGTCCTTAAGCACTTTTTCCTCCTAAATCACATCAAGAACAACTTTAAATCCAAAAACTCTCAACTGACCAAATCTCACTCAGTATGTTAGGAAGAGATATCTCACCTTAGACTTGCTGGAAATTCACGTTTCTTGGCCCTCAAGTCAAGTTAAGCATGATTCCTAAGGAAAAACATCAAGAAAACACATGTTTACATGGTTTTCCTTGAAAACCGAATTGAAGAGGGAGGGAGACAGCCATCTCACCTTATTTCCAGCCTTGATATGTTATATGGTTATGTAGAGAAAGAAGAGAGGATCATTTTGGTGAAATCGGAGTTTTGATTTGAGTTTTAGTTCAGAAGAAATCAAGCTTTGAAGATTAAGTGTTCATGAAGGTTTCTCTCTTTTCTCTCTTGTTATTTTCGGCCAAAATGATGAAATTAGACAGCCTTGGAGGTCTTGGGGGTGTAAGGTGAGTTGTGATTGGTTGGCTTGGAGGTGGATTAAAATAATATTAAAATATCTCAGGTGTATAACAACTAAAACTAGGTGTATCGGAACACTTGTAAAAATATCTCTAAAAATTATTTTCTGAGCTACTAGCATAAATGACACTAGTAACATATTTATTATGAGAATAAAATATGTATGATGAGCCCTTAGCATTGCTAAAGTCATCAGAGAGTGCTGGTGCTAAGCTGCACCAGTAAACCGTAAACCTGGTTAAACCGATTTCCTGTTTTTAACTAAAACAGACCAGGTAACCTTATAATATCTTTCAAGCAACTTCTAATACTAATATAATGATAATATTATACTATTATCTTTCTTCTCTCATGAATCGAGTCCGGTTCGTCAAACTGAGCCTATTTACGAAAACTAGAATCAAAACTCCTAACCGATACGGTTCAAAAACTAGGTTCTCTGTGGCCGCGTTGTCGAGCTTGCCTCAAAAGAGGTTTTGGCTTAAAGATGTCATAATGACAATGAGGATTGAGATGCTTGATGATACAGCAGAGGTGTTCCCTTTACTGATCTTCCGGAGAAATTCGTGCCTGTAGAAAAGATCCGCGTACTCGAAAATCGGGGTTGTTACAAAAAGCAGAAAAAATAAGAACAAGGAATGAATCCACCTTAGTGGCGTCTTCTTCTTGAAGGACCAACAATATCCTTAAGCTCTTCTATGTCCCTTCCTTGCCTTTGTTGCTCCTCCCTCATTGCTCTTTGATCTTCTCTTATTTCATGGAGAATGATGGAGTGCTCATGATGTTCCACCCTTAATTGTTCCACATTGTAGCTCAAATCTTCTAAGGAAGTGTTGAGTTTTTCCCAATAGTTGTTGGGAGAAAAGTGCATCCCTTGAGGCATCTCAGGGATTTCTTGATGATGAGCTTCCTCATGCATCTCTTGAGATCCGTGGAGGGTCTCTCTTGCTTGCTCCATCCTCTTCTTGGTGATGGGCTTATCCTCTTCAATGAGGATGTCTCCTTCTATGATAACTCCAGCTGAGTAACATAGATGGTAAATAAGATGAGGAAAAGCTAGCCTTGCCATGGTGGAGGACTTTTCGGCTATTTTGTAGGATTCATGGGAGATAACTTCATGAACTTCTACTTCCTCTCCAATCATGATGCTATGAATCATGATGGCCCGATCCACAATAACTTCAGATCGGTTGCTAGTGGGGATGATGGAGTGTTGAATGAACTCTAACCACCCTCTAGGCACAGGCTTGAGGTCCAGTCTTCTTAGTTGAACCGGCTTGCCTTTGGAGTCTCTTTTCCATTGAGCTCCTTCCACACATATGTCCATAAGGACTTGGTCCAACCTTTGATTAAAGTTGACCCTTCTAGTGTAGGGGCGTTCATCTCCTTGCATCATGGGCAAGTGGAATGCCAACCTCACATTTTCCGGACTAAAATCTAAGTATTTCCCCCGAACCATTGTGAGATAATTCTTTGGACTCGGATTCACACTTTGATCATGGTTCCTAGTGATCCATGCATTGGCATAGAACTCTTGAACCATTAAGATTCCGACTTGTTGCATGGGGTTGGTTAGGACTTCCCAACCTCTTCTTCGGATTTCATGTCGGATCTCCGGATACTCACTTTTCTTGAGTTTGAAAGGGACCTCATGGATCACCTTCTTCTTTGCCACAACATCATAGAAGTGGTCTTGATGGCTTTTGGAGATGAATCTTTCTATCTCCCATGACTCGGAGGTGGAAGCTTTTGTCTTCCCTTTTCCTTTTTTAGAGGATTCTCCGGCCTTAGGTGCCATTGATGGTAATGGAAAAACAAAAAGATTATGCTTTGACCACACCAAACTTAAAATATTGCTCGCCCTCGAGCAAGAGAAGAAAGAAGAGAAGAAGACGAAGAAGAAAATATGGAGGAGAGTGAGGGAAGGTGTTTCGGCCAAGGTGTAGAAGAGGGGGTTTGTGTTGTGTGAAAATGAAGTAGAATGGAAGGGTAGGTGTTTCGGTCATATAGGGTGGGTTTGGGTGGGAAAGATTTTTGAATTTTGAAGGTAGGTGGGGTTTATGAGGAAGAGTGGATGGATGTGAGTGGTGAAGGGGGTAATTGGGAAGAGAGATTGAAGTTGTTGGGAAGTGTGTTTATGGGGAGGAGAGAATAAATAGTGAGAAGAGGAGAGAATATGTTAGGTGGGGATCCTGTGGGGTCCACAGATCCTGAGGTGTCAAGGATTTACATCCCTGCACCAATTAGGCATGTAAAATGCCTTTGCACACCATTCTGGCGTTTAAACACCGAAGTGATGCACACTCTGGGCGTTCAACTCCCATGTGTAGCATGTTTCTGGCGTTGAACGCCAGTTCCATGCTTGTTACTGGCGTTCAGCGCCAGCTTTCCTCAAGGCATATTCCTGGCGTTCAAACGCCAAGATGTTGCTTGTTTCTGGCGTTCAGCACCAGAAACATGCTCTGTTCTGGCGTTGAACGCCAGCCAGATGCACCTTACTGGCATTTAAACGCCAGTAAGTCCTTCCTCCAGGGTGTGATTTTTCTTCTGCTGTTTTTGATTCTGTTTTTAATTTTTGTATTTTTTCGTGACTCCACATGATCATGAACCTAATAAAACACAAAATAAAAATAAAATAAAATTAAAATTAGATATATAAAAATTGGGTTGCCTCCCAACAAGCGCTTCTTTAGTGTCATTAGCTTGACAGTGGGCTCTCATGGAGCCTCATAGATATTCAGAGCATGATGAGGGCCTCCCAACACCAAACTTAGAGTTTGAATGAGGGGGCTTCTCAACACCAAACTTAGAGTTTGGTTGTGGCCTCCCAACACCAAACTTAGAGTTTGACTGTGGGGCTCTTTTTGACTCTGTACTAAGAGAAGCTTTTCATGCTTCCTCTCCATGGTTGCAGAGGAAGGTCCTTGAGCTTTAAACACAAGGTAGTCCCCATTCAATTGAAGGACTAATTCTCCTCTGCTAACATCAATCACAGCTTCTACTGTGGCTAGGAAGGGTCTTCCAAGGATGATGCATTCATCTTCTTCCTTCCTAGTGTCTAAGATTATGAAATCAGCAAGGATGTAAAGGCCTTCAACCTTTACTAACACGTCCTCTACTAATCCATAAGCTTGTCTTACTGACTTGTCTGCCAATTGAAGTGAGAATAAGGCAGGTTGTACCTCAATGATCCCTAGTTTCTCCATTACAGAGAGTGGCATAAGATTTATGCCTGACCCCAGGTCACACAGAGCCTTGTTAAAGGTCATGGTGCCTATGGTACAGGGTATTAAGAATTTACCAGGATCTTATCTCTTTTGAGGTAGAGTTTTTTGAATCCATGTATCTAGTTCACTAATGAGCAAGGGGGATTCACCTTCCCAAGTCTCATTACCAAACAACTTGGCATTCAGCTTCATGATAGCTCCTAGATATTGAGCAACTTGCTCTCCAGTTACATCTTCATCCTCTTCTGAGGAGGAATAGTCTTCAGAGCTCATGAATGGCAGAAGGAGATTTAGTGGAATCTCTATGGTCTCTATATGAGCCTCAGATTCCTTTAGGTCCTCAATAGGGAACTCCTTCTTGCCTGAGAGACGTCCCAGGAGGTCTTCCTCACTAGGATTTTCATCCTTCTCCTCCCTTGTGCATTCGGCCATATTGATTACTTCAATGGCCTTGCAATCTCCTTTTGGATTCTCTTCTGTATTGCTTGGGAGAATACTGGGAGGAGCTTCAATGACTTTCTTACTCAGCTGGCCCACTTGTGCCTCCAAATTTCTGATGGAGGACCTTGTTTCACTCATGAAACTTAAGGTGGCCTTAGACAGATCAGAGACTATATTTGCTAAGTTAGAAGGGCTCTGTTCAGAATTCTCTGTCTGTTGCTGAGAAGCTGATGGAAAAGGCTTGCTATTGCTGAGCCTGTTTCTTTCACCATTATTAAAGCTTTGTTGAGGCTTTTGTTGATCCTTCCATGAGAAATTTGGATGATTTCTTCATGATGAGTTATAGGTTTTTCCATAAGGTTCACCCATGTAATTAACCTCTACCATTGCAGGGTTCTCAGGATCATAAGCTTCTTAAGAAGCTGCCTCTTTAGTACTATTGGATGCATTTTGCCATCCATTCAGACTTTGAGAGATCATGTTGACTTGCTGAGTCAACACTTTGTTCTGAGCCAATATGGCATTCAGAGTATTAATTTCAAAAACTCCCTTCCTCTGAGGCGTCCCACTATTCACAGAATTCCTCTCAGAAGTGTACATGAATTGGTTATTTGCAACCATGTCAATAAGTTCTTGAGCCTCTTCATGCATTTTCTTTAGGTGAATAGATCCACCTGCAGAATGGTCCAGTGACATTTTCGAAAACTCAGATAGACCATAATAGAATATATCTAATATGGTCCATTCTGAAAACATGTCAGATGGACACCTTTTGGTCAACTGTTTGTATCTTTCCCAAGCTTCATAGAGGGATTCACCATCCTTTTGCTTGAAGGTTTGAACATCCACTCTAAGCTTGCTCAGCTTTTGAGGAGGAAAGAATTTATCCAAGAAGGCCGTGACCAGCTTTTCCTAGGAGTCCAGGCTATCTTTAGGTTGTGAATCCAACCATGTTCTAGCTCTGTCTTTTACAGCAAAAGGGAAAAGCATGAGCCTGTAGACTTCAGGATCTACTCCATTCGTCTTTACAGTCTCACAAATCAGCAAGATCTCAGTTAAAAACTGATAAGGATCTTCAGATTGAATCCATGAAACTTGCAGTTTTGTTGCATTAAAGCAACTAGCTGAGGTTTCAGCTCAAAATTGTTTGCTCCAATGGCAGGAATAGAGATGCTTCTTCCATCAAATCTGGACGTGGGTTTAGTAAAGTCACCCAGCATCCTCCTTGCATTATTATTATTTTTGGCTGCCATCTCCTTCTCTTGTTCGAAAATTTCTGAAAGGTTGTTTCTGGATTGTTGTAATTTAGCTTCTCTTAGTTTCCTCTTCAGAGTCCTTTCAGGTTCTGGATCAGCTTCAACAAGAGTGTCTTTTTCCTTGTTCCTGCTCATATAGGGAAGAAGAGAACAAGAAAATAAAGAGGAATCCTCTATGTCACAGTATAGAGATTCCTTTATGTTAGTAGAAGAAGAAATGGAATAGGAGTGAGGAAGAATGAATAGTCTGAATAAAGGGTAAAGGTAGGGGCAGTGATTTGAGATGAAGAGAGGTGAAGAGAAGTGTTAGTAAATAAATAAATAAATAGATAGAAGGAGAGATAGAGAATTTCGAAAATAATTTTGAAAAAGTGGTTAGTGATTTTCGAAAGTTAAAGATAAGATATGATTAAAATTAAAATTTAAAACAATTAAAAAGAATTTTTTTTGAAAAGAGAGAAGTATTTTCGAAAATTAGGGAGGGATAGGTAGTTAGCTGGTTTTGAAAAAGATAATAAATAAACTAAAAGTCAAATAGTTAGTTGAAAAAGATATTAAAATCAAATTTGAAAAGATAAGAAGATAAAAAGTTAGATAAGATATGTTTGAAAAAGATTTAATTTTTTAAAATTTAAAATTAATTACTTTACTAACAAGAAACTACAAGATAATATTCTAGAATTTAAAGATTGAACCTTTCTTAACAAGAAAGTAACAAACTTCAAATTTTTGAATCAATCACATTAATTGTTAGTGTAGTTTCGAAAATATGATATAAAGATAAGAAAAAGATTTTGAAAATATTTTGAAAGAGATTTTTGGAGTTTTCGAAAAAAAGGGAAAATGGAAAAAATATGATTTTTGAAAAAGATTTTGAAAAGATAGGATTTTTTTTAAATTGAAAATTTGACTTGACTTGTAAGAAACAACTAATTTTAAAAATTTTTAACCAAGTCAACCCAAAATTTCGAAAATTTGGAGGGAAATAAGGAAAAGATAATTTTTTATTTTTAAATTTTTTTTTTAATGAGGAGAGAAAAAAACACAAACATGACCCAAAACATGAAAATTTTGGATCAAAAACACATGATGCATGCAAGAACAATATGAATGTCAAGATGAACATCAAGAACACTTTGAAGATCATGATGAACATCAAGAACTTATTTTTGAAAAAATTTTTAATGCAAAGAAAGCATGCAAGACACTAAACTTAGAAATCTTTAATGCATGTACACTATGAATGCAAAAATGCATATGAAAAACAATAAAAGACACAAAACAAGAAAACATCAAGATTAAACAAGAAGACTTACCAAGAACAACTTGAAGATCATGAAGAACACCATGAATGCATGAATTTTCGAAAAGTCCAAGAAATATATTTTTAAAACATGCAATTGACACCAAACTTAAAAACTGACTCAAGACTCAAACAAGAACACAAAATATCATATGTTCATTCTCTTCAGAGGAAGAATAGTCATCAGAGCTCATGAATGGCAGAAGTAGGTTCAATGGAATCTCTATGGTCTCTAGATGAGCCTCAGATTCCTTAGGTTCCTCAAATGGGAACTTCTTTTTGTCTAGAGAACGTCCCATGAGGTCTTGCTCACTAGGATTCACGTCCTCCTCCTCCTCTCTAGGTTCGGCCACACCAAGTAAGGTTATGGCCTTATGGTGGGCGAAATTGTGATTCATGCTTGAATTGTTGTTCGAAATTAATTCCCCATTAATGGCCCCAAAAACTTGGTGCTCAATACTATGGTCTAAATATAACCTCACAACCTCGCTCAACTAACCAGCAAGTGTACTGGGTTGTCCAAGTAATACCTTACGTGAGTAAGGGTCGATCCCACAGAGATTGTTGGTATGAAGCAAGCTATGGTCATCTTGTAAATCTTAGTCAGGCGGATAATAATTGATTAGTGGGTTTTCAAAAATATAAAGAGATAATTAATTTATTAGTAAAGGATAGAGATACTTATGTAAATTCACTGGTAGGAATTTCAGATAAGTGCATGGAGATGCTGTGTTCCTTTTGAATCTTTGCTTTCCTGCTACTTTCATCCAATCCTTCTTACTCCTTTCCATGGCAAGCTATATGTAGGGCATCACCGTTGTCAATGGCTACATCCTATCCTCTCAGTGAAAAAGGTCCAAATGCTCTGTCACGGCACGGCTAATCATCTGTCGGTTCTCGATCATGTTGGAATAGAATCCGTTGATTCTTTTGCGTTTGTCATCACGCCCAGCAATCGCGAGTTTGAAGCTCGTCACAGTCATTCAATCCCGGAATCCTACTCGGAATACCACAAACAAGGTTAGACTTTACGGATTCCCATGAATGCCGCCATCAATTCTAGCTTATACCACGAAGATTCTGTTTAAGGAATCTAAGAGATACGCGTCCGGCCTAAGGTAGAACGGAAGTTGTTGTCAATCACGCGTATTCATAGGTGAGAATGATGATGAGTGTCATGGATCATCACATTCATCAAGTTGAAGTGCAACAAATATCTTAGAATAGGAATAAAGAGAATTGAATAGGAAATAGTAGTAATTGCATTAAAACTTGAGGTACAGCAGAGCTCCACACCCTTAATCTATGGTGTGTAGAAACTCCACCGTTGAAAATACATAAGTGAAAGGTTCAGGCATGGCCGAATGGCCAGCCCCCCAAAACGTGATCAATAGTCTCCTCAGATGAAGAATAAAATAAAACTGAGACCAAAGATGTCTAATACAATAGTAAATTATCCTATTTATACTAGACTAGCTACTAGGGTTTACATGAGTAAGTAATTGATGTATAAATCTACTTCTGGGGCCCACTTGGTGTGCGTTTGGGCTGAGCTTGATCTATCCACGAGCTGAGGCTTCTTTTGGAGTTGAACGCCAAGTTGTAACATGTTTTGGGCGTTCAACTCCGGGTCGTGACGTGTTTCTGGCGTTTTACTCCAGACAACAGCATGGAACTGGCGTTGAGCGCCAGTTTACGTCATCAATTCCCGAATAAAGTATAGACTATTATATATTACTGGAAAGATATGGATGTCTACTTTCCAACGCCGTTAAAAGCGCGCCATTTGGAGTTCTGTAGCTCCAGAAAATCCATTTCGAGTGCAGGGAGGTCAGATTCCAACAGCATTAGCAGTCCTTTGTCAGCCTCCTATCAGAATTTTGCTCAAGTCCCTCAATTTCAGCCAGAAATTACCCGAAATCACAGAAAAATACACAAACTCGTAGTAAAGTCCAGAAATGTGAATTTAACATAAAAACTAATGAAAACATCCCTAAAAGTAGCTTGAACTTACTTAAAACTACCTAAAAATAATGCCAAAAAGCGTATAAATTATCCGCTCATCACCTTGCACTCTCTTTTTGGATTCTCTTCTGTATTGCTTGGGAGAGTACTTAGAGGAGTTTCAGTGACTCTTTTACTCAACTGGCCCACTTGTGCCTCCAAATTTCTAATGGAGGACCTTGTTTCATTCATGAAACTTAGAGTGGCCTTAGATAGATCAGAGACTATGTTTGCTAAGCTAGAGGGGCTCTGCTCAGAATTCTCTGTCTGTTGCTGAGAGGATGATGAAAAAGGCTTGCTATTGCTAAACATGTTTCTTCCACCATTATTAAAGCCTTGTTGAGGCTTTTGTTGATCCTTCCATGAGAAATTTGGATGATTTCTCCATGAGGGATTATAGGTGTTTCCATAGGCTTTACCCATGTAATTCACCTCTGCCATTGCAGGGTTCTCAGGATCATAAGCTTCTTCTTCAAAAGATGCTTCTTTAGTACTGTTGGATGCATTTTGTAATCCATTCAAACTTTGAGAAATCATATTGACTTGCTAAGTCAACATTTTATTCTGAGCCAATATGGCATTCAGAGCATCAATTTCAATAACTCCTTTCCTCTGAGGCGTCCCATTACTCACAGGATTCCTTTCAGAGGTGTACATGAACTGGTTATTTGCAACCATTTTAATGAGTTCCTGAGCTTCTGCAAGCATTTTCTTCAGGTGAATAGATCCACCTGTAGAATGGTCCAATGACATCTCAAACAATTCAGACAGACCATAATAGAATATATCCAGGATGGTCCATTCTGAGAGCATGTCAGAAGGACACTTTTTGGTCAGTTGCTTGTATCTTTTCCAAGCTTCATAGAGGGATTCACCTTCTTTCTATCTGAAGATTTGAACATCCACTCTAAGCTTGCTCAGCTTTTGAGGAGGAAAGAACTTGGCTAAGAAAGCTGTGACCAGCTTATCCCAAGAGTTTAGGCTATCTTTAGGTTGAGAGTCCAACCATATTCTAGCTCTGTCTCTTACAGCAAAAGGGAAAAGCATAAGCTTATAGACCTCGGGATCAACTCCATTGGTCTTAACAGTATCACAGATCTGCAAGAATTTAGTTAAGAATTGAAAAGGATCTTCTGATGGAAGTCCATGAAACTTGCAATTCTGTTGCATCAGAGAAACTAATTGAGGCTTAAGCTCAAAGTTATTTGCTCCAATGGCAGGGATTGAAATGCTTCTTCCATGGAAGTTGAAATTTGGTGCAGTAAAGTTACCATGCATCTTCCTTGTATTGTTGTTGGGTTCGGCCATGTCTCCTTCTTTTTCGAGATTCTCTGTAAGGTTTTCTCTGGATTGTTATGCTTTAGCTTCTCTTAGCTTCTTCTTCAGAGTCCTTTCAGGTTTAGGATCAGCTTCAACAAGAATGTCCTTGTCCTTACTCCTACTCATATGAAAAAGAAGAGAACAGAATAAATAGAAGGAGAAGAGAGAGAGGAGTTTTCGAAAATAATTAAGAAGAAAAGGAAAATATTTTTGTTTTTATTTTAAAATATAGTTAGAATTTGAAAATTAAGAAAAGGGATAAAATTAAAAGTTAAAACAATTAGTTAAATAAAAAGATTTTTGAAAAAGAGGAAGTTGATTTTCGAAAATTAGAGAGAGAAAACTAGTTAGGTGGATTTGAAAAAGATAAGAAATAATAAAACAAACAAAAAGTCAATTAGTTAATTGAAAAAGATTTAAAAATCAATTTTGAAAAGATAAGAAGTTAGAAAAGATTTTTGAAATCAAAATTTAAAAAAGAGATATGATTGAAAAAGATATGATTAAAAATATATGATTGAAATTTATTCTGAAAAAGAAATTTAGAAAGATTTGATTTTGAAAATTAAAGTTAATGACTTGACCAACAAGAAATCAAAAGATATGATTCTAGAATTTAAAGGTTGAACCTTTCTTAACAAGAAAGTAACAAACTTGAAATTTTTGAATCAATCACATTAATTGTTAGTAAAGTTTTCGAAAATTAAGAAAAAGATTTTGAAATCAATTTTTAAAATTTTTGAAAATAATAAAAAAATAAAAAAGATTTGAAAATATAAGATTTTTAAAATTGAAATCTTGACTTGAGTAACAAGAAACAACTTATTTTAAAAATTTTTGACTAAGTCAACCCAAAGATTTTGAAATTTATGAGTGAAATAAGGAAAATATATTTTTTTATTTTTGAATTTTTAATGAGGAGAGAGAAAAAAAGAAAAGATATCATTTTTGCGTTTTTCTCTTTTTTTTTTCAGTAAATAGTAAGATTGACACAAGACATGAAAAATTAAGATCAAAACACATAATGCATGCAAGAACACTTTGAATGTCAAGATGAACACCAAGAACACTTTGAAATCATGATGAGCACCAAGAACTTATTTTTGAAAAATTTTCAAGAAAAGAAGAGCATGCAAGACACCAAACTTAAAGATTTTTCATGTTTAGACACTATGAATTCAAAAATGAATATGAAAAACAACAAAAGACACAAAACAAGAAAATATGAAGATCAAACAAGAAGATTTGTCAAGAACAACTTGAAGATCATGAAGAATGCAATGCATGAATTTTTTGAAAAATGCACAAATTTTAAAAACATGCAATTGACACCAAACATAAAAGTTGACACTAGACTCAAACAAGAAACACAAAATATTTTTTATTTTTATGATTTTATTAATTTTTTTGGATTTTTTCGAAAATTATCTTGAAAGCAACTTGAAAATTATCTTGAAAATAAAAATTTTGGAAGATTTTTGAAAACTTTTTGAAAATAAAATAAAGGTTGAAACAAAAAGAAAATGACCTAATCTGAGCAACAAGATGAACCGTCAGTTGTCCAAACTTGAACAATCCCCGGCAACGGCGCCAAAAACTTGGGGCACGAAATTGTGATCTCAATGGCGCCAACAACTTGGTACGCACAATTGTAATCTCAACTCTTTTCCACAACTTCGCACAACTAACCAGCAAGTGCACTGGGTCGTCCAAGTAATAAACCTTACGTGAGTAAGGGTCGATCCCACGGAGATTGTCGGCTTGAAGCAAGCTATGGTCATCTTGTAAATCTCAGTCAGGCAGATTCAAATGGTTATGGAGTTTGGATAATTAAAATATAAATAAACATAAAATAAATATAGAGATATTTATGTAATTCATTGATGGAAATTTCAAATAAGCGTATGGAGATGCGTTATTCCTTCTGAATCTCTACTTTCCTACTGCCTTCATCCAATCCTTCATACTCATTTCTATGGTAAGCTGTATATTGAGTGTCACCGTTGTCAATGGCTACTTCCTGTCCTCTCAGTAAAAATGGTCCTCTACGGCTTCTGTACGGCTAATCAACTATCAGATTTCTTGTCTCGGATGAAAAATACCATGCACAGATATCGTATGGCTAATCAACTGTTAGTTCTCGATCGTGTAGGAATAGGATTTACTATCCTTTTGCGTCTGTCACCACGCCCTACAGTCGCGAGTTTGAAGCTCGTCACAGTCATCCCATCCTAGATCCTACTCGGAATATCACAGACAAGGTTTAGACTTTCCGGATCTCAAGAATGCTGCCAATTGATTCTAGCTTATACCACGGAGACTCTGATCTCAAATTCAGATGCCCCATTGTCAGCGGGAAGTCGATGTGAATCGTTGATTAGAAACCCAAGAGATATACATTCAAGCTTATTTTCATGTAGAACGGAAGTGGTTGTCAATCACGCGTTTATGAGTGAGAATGGTGATGAGTGGCACATAATCATCACATTCATCATGTTCTTGTGTGCGAATGAATATCTTAGAAAAAGAATAAGCATGAATTGAATAGAAAAACAATAGTACTTTGCATTAATACTCGAGGAACAGCAGAGCTCCACACCTTAATCTATGGTGTGTAGAAACTCCACCGTTGAAAATACATAAGAACAAGGTCTAGGCATGGCCGAATGGCCAGCCTCCCTAAATGGAATATGAATTCAAAAATAGGGATAAAGACCTGATCCCAAGATTAAGGATGATCAGAAGATGTTTAATACAATAGTAAAAAGTGTTGTTTATACTAAACTAGTTACTAAGGTTACAAAAATAAGTAAATGATGCAGAAATCCACTTCCGGGCCCACTTGGTGTGTGCTTGGGCTGAGCATTGAGGCTTTCACATGTAGAGACTTCTGTTGGAGTTAAACGCCAGTTTGTAACTTGTTTCTGGCGTTTGACTCTAGCTTGCAAGTTGAAACGCCAGAATAGGGTAGAAAGTTGGCATTGAACGCCAGTTTGCGTCATCTAAACTCGAGTAAAATATATACAATTATATATTGCTGGAAAGCCCTGGATGTCTAATTTCCAACGCAATTGAGAGTGCGCCATTTGAACTTCTGTAACTCCAAAAAATCCATTTCGAGTGCAGGGAAGTCAGAATCCAACAGCATTAGCAGTCCTTTTTCAGCCTCTGAATCAGATTTTTGCTCAGGTCCCTCAATTTCAACCAAAAAATACCTGAAATCACAGAAAAATACTCAAACTCATAGTAAAGTCCAAAAATTTGAATTTTGCTTAAAAACTAATAAAAATATACTAAAAACTAACTAAATCATACTAAAAATATGTAAAAATAATGCCAAAAAGCGTATAAATTATCCGCTCATCACACCTGCACTAGACAAGGATGGTAGTTCGATCCGGCTTATTTCATGGTTGCAGTGTGATGTAGGGTTGGTGGTTTTATCCTGCCTACATTCTCTTGGATGCAAGGTGAGATGACACTCTCCATTGAAATGAGACAGCATTCTCCGTTGTCGTGGCACGATTTGTACCTCCCAGAGAAGGTGAGACAGCACTCTTTGTTGAGATAATAGTACCATGACTTGTTTGATTTCTCCTAGGAATGCATACCGAGAGATCAATTCGAATGATGCTAGCCGGATTTTGAGTCGGGTTTGGCATTATAACTAACACGTGAGCTCATGGCCAATAGGACAGGCATGCATCATGTAACAACCCAATTTTCGAGTACGTGAGATCTTTTCGGAAGACACAGAGTTCTCCGGAAGATCAGTGAAGGGAACACCTCTACTCTATCATCAAGCATCTCAAGCCTCATTGTCATTATGTCATCTTTAAGCCATAACTTCTTTTGAGACAAGCTCGACAGCGCTGTCACGGAGAACCTAGTTTTTGAAACGTATTGGTTAGGAGCTTTTGATTCTGGTTTCTGTAATTAGTGTTAGTTTGATGAGCCAGACTCAATTCATGAGAGAAGAGAAATAATAATATAACATTATTATTATATTAATATTAGAGATGCTTGAATAATATTACAATATTATTTGATCTGTTTTAGTTAAAAATAGGAGATCGGTTTAACCGGGTTCACAGTCTACTGGTGCAGATTAACACCAGCACTCTCTAATGACTTTAGCAATACTAATGCCTCATCAAATATCATATATTCTCATGTTAATCATGTTACTAGTGTCATTTATACTAGTAGCTCAGATATTAATCTCTAGAAGTGTTGTTAAGTGTATGTTCTAATACATCTAGTTTTAGTAATTATACACCTGAGATATTTTTCAACCACCTCCCAAACTAGCCAATCATCATCAAGCACGACTTTTATCACCCCCAAGACCTCCAAGGCTGCCTCATTTTCTCATTGTGGCCGAAAATTATCAAGAGAAAAAGGAGAGAAAGTTCTTGGTTCATAAATCTTCAAAGCTTGATTTCTTCTGAACTAAAACTCAAATCAAAACTCTAATTACACCAAAATGATCCTCTCTTCTTCCTCTACATAACCATATAACTTTTTATGGATAAAAATCAGGTGAGAGAGCTGTCTCCCTCCCTCTTCAATTTGGTTTTCACGGAAAACTATGCTAAATATGTGTTTTTTTATGTTCTTCCTTAGATCTCTTACTTAGCTTGACTTGTGGGCCAAAGATCTTTAATTTTTAGAAAGTTTAAGGTGAGGATATCCTTCCTAATCTGCTGTTGAAGTTTTGGTTAGTTGATGGTTTTGAGTTTCAAAGTTGTTCTTGATTGGATTTAGGAGGAAAAAGTGCTTTAAGAACACTTCAAAGAGTAATCGGATTTGGAGTAGCAAATCAAGGTAGGGTTTGGTAAAATTAATCTTGATTAATTTTGTTTGAGTTGTGTGATTATGATATGGTTTGGTTATGCTTGAAATTGATTGTTTATATGAGTGATTCTTGTTGAAATTTTGGTGAAAATTTGATGAAATTCAAGCTATGAACTTGTATTCTTGGGAAGCTGGGAAAAATAAACCCTAACCCTTAAATTGGGGTTGAATTTGTGTTGTAATCAAGGCAAAAATATAGGGATTTAATGGCTGCAATTTTATTTTGAATTATCGTAAAAATCGGTTACCGAAAAGATTAAAAAACAGGTAAGAACAAAGAAAAAAATTGAAGAATTTATGAAGAACACGAAGAACACTTTGAGTGTGGTGATGAACAATAAAGAACACCTTTTTGATCCATAAAAGGGCAAGGAAGTAAATATTTTGGTGTTGGGGTTTATTTTGTAATTTCTAAAAGTTAGGGTGGTTAAAGTAGAAATATTAAAGTTACGGGTGGTTAAAAGTGACTTTGAAAGGTTAAAAGTTAAAAAGGGGTAATTTTCAAAATTATATTAATAAAATAATAAATAATAATAAAATATTAAATAATAATATTTAATTAAAAATAATATTTTAATAAAAATAATAAAATAATGCAAAAAAGGCAGTTTTTCGTAAAAGCTTTAGAAAGACAACTTTAAGCGCAGAATCTCATAATTACCTTCATAAAATACTTAGGGAGTGGTAATAACATATTAGCGAGGCAAAGACAGAGGAAAGATAAAGAGTTGAAGAAAAGATAAAAATCAAGGAAAAAGTCTATAAAGTTTTAATGACAGAAACAAATAGAGACTAGTGAACGAACTAGGAGCAACATAATTAGTTCTTGAGTTACGCCTAGGGTCAGGTATTATATAAATAGTTAAACTGTTTCAGTATAGATTTAATGAACCTATACTTGGGACAGACTAACTATTCATACCGAAATTTACATAAGCCTTAAATACATATGTTAAACAGAGAAATCAGAGCAAAGTAAAGAGACACAGAGAAAAGAGGAACCAGAGCAGATTAAAGGGACAAAGAGAAAAGAGTAACCAGAGCAGAGTAAAGATACAAAGAGTACATAGTAATATGATAAAGAGATTAGAGAACAAGCAGAGGGCCTGTTGAAAGGTCATTTGTTGCATTAAAGCAACTCTAGAGATCCTTATGTGTTCATCTGCTGCATTAAGGCAGTCAGATAGATGGTGGTACGACCACTGAGAATGCTTTCCTAGGATACCTTGCTATAATGCTTTGCTATAAGACAGAGGTTACTTACAGAAGTATCGAGATCAGTGTGCTCCTGTAAGACAAAGGGTGCTTACAGTAAGTGTGATGTACTCATGTAAGACAGAGGTTGCTTACATTGAGTGTGTTATGCTCCTGTAAGACAAAGGTTGCTTACAGTGAGTATGTTGGGCATATATAGCTAACAAATGCCACCCTGCAAGACAAAGGGTGCTTGTAACGGGTACCCCGTAAGACAAAGGGTGCTTGCAATGGGTATTGCCAACAGAAAAGTCTTATCCAGACAGAGGTTGCTGGGTAACGACTAGAGCGGGTTAGTAACCGACAAATGAGCTCATTACCTGCACTAGGGCTAGACATGCATCATACTTGGTTCTGCATTTTCTCGTTATGATTGTTGTATGAATGTATGTTTTCTTTGTTTGTATTCTATTCTCTATGTCTGTGTTTATTTTCTTGTATTCTTCTGTTTGTGTTTTGCTTTCTATTTTCTCTAGTTTCTCTATTTATCTGTATTTTTTGTTTATTGCTTCTCTATATTCTGCTATTTATCTACTAAACAACACCAAATTAATGAACTTGACTAATAACCCCGACCCTACTAAGAACTCCCTAATTCTTACCCTTTCTCTCTCCCTTCCCCCTCTAGATGAAAGCAAGAGTATCCTTTCGTGGTCCATTGATGATCATTTTGCAAAAGTGTTCTGTTTTGGGTAGTCTACTGAGAATAGAGCGAGATTCATTTTCTGTTTATACGTATATACTGTGAGACCAGCCGACATCTACACCCCGTTTATATATGAACTTTAGCGTAAGTCCTTCGTACGATGTTGCTGTTTTGTGGCCACTCAATGAAGTACCAGAAAGATTCTCTTTGACGACGTATGATCGTGCAGAGGAGTAGTAGATGATCTTCTGCCTTTTGATGACTTTCCACCTGAATTGTGTTTTGAAGACCTAGAACGTACCTTCCCTCGTTTTAGTAGTTTAGAGGGACTAGGTGAGTATAGAGTCTAGGCTAGCCTGGGTGCCAGCTTAGAGACTTCTTGAATAGGTCAGAACCTGGGATGTTGTATGTATATATATGTATATAGTTATTATATAGTTATATCTAGGGGTATTCTAACTAAAGATCTTTATTCTAATAAAGGTTGGATAACTGAATGTTGTTAACTGCTTAAGATGTATGTAAGTGTGGTTGTTTATAACTGTTGTATCTGTTATCATTTGTGAATTGATTATGAATGACTCTATTTATTAATACAAATGTTTTCAAAAAAAAGTATCTTGCAAAATAACTACGCTTTTAACAACGAATCAGGCTCATATAATTAAATAATAGATAATAATTAGGAAGACAAGTTGGTGATGCTCAGTTTCCGGTATGATCTAGACATACTAAAAATTGGATCGTTACACATGATGTGCATCTATTTGCTATTGTTTGGGCATGCATATTGTATTTAGTTTACCTATCTGAATACCCTGTTAATTGCTAATTGTATTACTTGCTATACTTGTTTTCTAATTATGTTTGATTTGCATTGATTACTAATTGTGCTTGTTACTACTGAATTAAATTACTGAGATGGATAATTATGATATTGAGAGAAATGATGATATTATGTTGGAAAGAATTGAGATTAGAGACAACTGATAAAGGATGAAACAAAGTAAATAAATCTTGTTGGGATTAGAGATAACCTTAGGCTTGAACTTTGTGAGTTTGGAGACTTGGATTGTCTAGTGGGTTCATGTAATTTTACATAGTCTCTATTTGGAGCTATTACCCTATCGGAAACCTTCAGGTTCTCACCCGTTATGGAAATTTCTGTCTTTTTAGATACGGGGTATGGCGCACCTTGCTGAGTTTGCAAGATTCCTTTTGGCAAAGTGAAGAAGGCTTTACTTTCGGAGTTTATTTTGTTATGTATTACTTTTCTCCGCATTTTGCATACTATATTGTATTTTCCTCTTAGAGAGTTATATTCTGGATAAGCAGGATGTTATTTTATACACTTTTAGTTATGTTATATTCTAGCTGGCCTTTTCTTTGCAGGTCAAGACTAGTTCTTACTAGGTTTTCTCTTTTGTTTCTTTATACAACACTTCTTATCTTTAATGCTTCGTATGTGACAACAGTTGTTGTTTTGTTTATCCTTTCTTCACAGGCTCCTAGCTATATTATTATCCTTCGGGTACTATGTATGTATTTTGCTTTTATATGTCGTAATGCCTCACCACCTTTAATTTACGACTATAGTGTAAGACTTGTGTGTAGTAGGGTGTTACATAGGAAAAAGAGAATGAAAACGGGATAATGGAGTACTGATGCGTGAGCATCTTTCCTATCTTTTCCTAGTGAATTTTCACCTAATTTGTTGAGTTTAATAAAGAATTAATTATATTTTGGCCACTATGGATGCTATTTTGAGTTTTGTACAATTTTATTTATTTTAGGTAGCATTCGGAGGGATTTGATGAAGTTTCTGCAGAGAAGAAGAAGAAACCAAAGAGATAACCAGCGAAGACCGACGCGGACGCGTAGCTCACGCGACCGTGCGGAATGAAGAAATCGCAATGACGCGATCGCGTGCCTGACGCGAACGCGTGGACTGGAATATGCACAAATGACGTGAATGTGTGGACGACGCGAACGCGAATGTGTGGACGACGCGGACGCGTCACATGCGCGATCTGCAAAAATACAAATGACGTTGGGGTGATTTCTGGGCTGTTTTGACCCACTTTCCAGCCCAGAAAACACATATTAGAAGCTGCAGAATGGACAAAGCAAGTGGTCCCCACCCATCAACTGAAATTCTGTTAATTAATTCGAATTTAAATTCAAATCTTATCTTTTAGGAAAAGATATTATTTTTATCTTTAGATAATTAGATTTTAAATTAATTAGGATTAGTTATAAAAAGGGGAGACTTCTCTTCTATGAGGTACATTACATTAGAGGGATTCCATTAGGGAATTCTATACAAATTTACATTCTACATCCCATGAGCAACTAAACCTCCACTGTTAAGGTTAGGAGCTCTGTCTATTTGTATGGATTGATTTTATTACTTTTCTATTTTAATTTATGTTTTGGATTTATATTTAAGAATTGTTTTCGTTCTTTATCTTATGAATTTGGGTGGAACGGAAGTATGACCCTCTTTCTATTTGGGTTCTTGTATAACTTGGAAAAGCTCTATACTTGAACAACAGCTTGAAAACATATTCTCCTAAATTCTAATTATCTGGATTTAATGGGATACGTGACATATAATCCTTTTATTCTTTGGGTAATTAGAATTTTTGTGGCATGCAAACTGGAATTTGATCATGTACCCTTTAATTGGAATTAATTGACCAAGAAATTGACAGTTAATGAATTTGAGGAGACTAGGAAGGTCTAAGGAATTAGGGTCTAGTCACATATAGTTTGTCATAAATTAAATCCTACATAATTAAAATAATTAGTAAGAAAAGTTAATCCGGAAAAATAGATAACTCTAAAGCCTTAACTGTTTATCCATATTTTATTCCCAATTTATTTAATTGTCTATCCTTTTGATATTCTGAATTCGAACTTAAACCTTTTGAACATTTCAAAACCAATTTCTACTTGCCTAACTAAGGTTATCACTCAATAACTGTTGCTTAATCCATCAATCCTCGTGGGATCGACCCTTACTCACGTAAGGTATTACTTGGTACGACCCGGTGCACTTGACGGTTAGTAAATGTGGGTTATAAAATCCACATCAAGTTTTTGGCACTGTTGCCGGGGATTGACTGTGATTAACAACTATTAGTTGTTTGATTGTTTAGATTAGGCGTTTTAATTTTAATTTTATTTTAAAAAAAATTGTTTTATTAATTTTCGAAAAAAATTAATTCCTTTCTTCCGTTTTTTTTTCTTTCGTTTCCTGTTTCCTTTTTTTTATTTTACTCCTTTTTAATTCTTTTTCCTTTCTCTAAAAAAATTATTTACTTGTTTCGCGTTAGCAATCCCCCTCCCCTGTTTCGCTTTCTTTAAATTATTTTTTTCTTTTTTCTTTTATTATTTAAAAATAATAAAAAAATTTATTTTAAAAAAATTCGAAAAAAAATTTTAATTAAAAAAAATTTAATAAATAGCACCAATATTTTTCTTAATTTCTAAAATTAAGTTTGGTGTCTCCCAGTTAGTTTTATTTTAATTCTTAGAATTCTGTTCTTTCTTCTTTGCTTTCCTATTTACCACATGGTGCGTTTAATCTTTTTTGGTGTTTTGTGCTGAGGGAAAATAATGGAGAGAGATCACGTGGGTTACTACTCACACCCAAGTAGTGATTCATATTATGGTGGATGGAGGAACTATCAAAATTTTGGTTGGCAAAGCCAAAACCAAAGAAACTTCAATGCCCCATGTTCCAACTACCAAGAACTATCATCTTTCTACCCGTATCAAGAGTCACCATCAGATATTGAGGTTTCTCAGAAGGAGGGTATTATGGAAGTAGAAATTCTTAATACTATTCTTGCCCAGAACAAGCTTATGACTGAGCAAGTGAATCTACTTACTCAACAGATGGGTGGCATGCAAGTCCCAGCTATCAACACCCAAAATCTTCTTCACGAGGCAAACTCTAAATCCCAAGAAGATCTTAATTGGGAGATGATGATGAGTTTTATGCAGGAAACCAGAGCCTCAATAAGAAACTTGGAAGTGCAAATGAGCCAAATAAGTAAGCAATTAGAAGAAGAGGAAGATGCACAACCTCCAATGCCCTTGGTAAGTAATGAAGAAGAGATTGAATTAGAAGACAGCTACCAAGAGGAAGAGGTTGAAATTGAGAAAGCTTGCAAAGAGGTAGAAGAATTCAAAGAAGAACACAAGGGAGTGGAGCTTGCAAAACCACCATCACCATCCAATACAACATTCAAGTGGGTAAAATTCCTACCATTAACCTTTACTTTTTCACTTGAATATGGGCTATTGGAAACGAATGGTCAATTTAGAGCTCTTTGTGGCATTAAGAGTAAGAGGAAGATGGTTAATGGTAAGAGTTATCAAGCAAGGTTTAATATGATTGCATGCTCCAAATCAAAGTGCAAGGATTGGTGTAGAGCTCACTTAAATGGGTCTAGAAGGTTGTTTGGATGTCTCTGTGAGGATTCAGATTGCTTGCCACCAGGTGGAAATAATGGTGATCCACAAGAAGACGGACGTAAAAGCAAGATTTGGGACCCTGGAATTCATTCCCACAATCAACTCTCTTGGGGCCTTATCACTTGCTTCAAATTGCTCAAAGGCGTTATATGCCTGGTTTGGGATCCCGGTAGCCATTGGAATTACAAACATTGGTGGGGATTCCTGGATCAGTACAAGCACAAGCCACCATGACAAGGAGCTCACCACATGTCCAACTTAAGGACTTTAACTAAAAGTGCTTGGTGGGAGACAACCCACCGTGGTATGATCGTTTCTTTTCATTCTTAGTTATTTTTCGTAGTAGTAGTTTTCGCATTTATTTTATTTTTATTGAGTTCTTACTAATTTTTGATCATGCAGCTATTTTATCTCAGGAACCGAATACCTCATTATATTTAAAAAAAAAGAGAGAAGAGCACCCGACGCGCAAGCATCGCTGACGCCGACACGTCAGATGGGTGTGCGTGAAAAATAAATTTGAACAGAAAATTACGCGGGAGTGGTGCTGGACTCATGCCTTTCGCACAAACAATCCCACGCGAATGCGTACCCCACACAGTCGTATCGTGTGTGATTTTCGCCATTCACACGGACGCGTCACTGACGCGGATGCGTGACCTGCAAATTCGACGTAAAAGAGTGTTTGGGCAGAGAGTTGTGCTGGTTTGGGGCAAGAAGTGTGCTAGAAGCACAAATTTGGTCATGCGGACGCGTGACTGACGCGTCCGCGTCAATTGAACATATGGCCATCCACGCGTTCGCATGCGTGACGCGAACGCGTCGTATGAAATTTTGGTTCCCAAGCCATGCGAACAGAAAGTCGCGCGGGCACGCGGCTGGCTTCGCGCGAATCGCACAAAACCCAGGTCACGCGATCGCGTGCCTGACGCTAACGCGTCATTATGGAAATTTTGTGACCGACGCGTACGCGTGCTGCACTCGTTCGTGTCGCTTGCGCCGCCCAGTTTTCTTCCTCTCTCTCCCAATCCTAATTCTCTCTTATTCTTTTATCCTTTTATTTTTCTCTCCTCATAATATTTGTCTCTTCTATTTTCAGTTCTTATTTGCTTGAGGACAAGCAAACCTTTAAGTTTTGTGTTGTTGGACGCTGCGCTTATTGGTTTTCAGGTACAAAAGGGAGGCGAATCATCTTAATTGAGGAGCACAACCTGAAGAATAAAGTGACCACTATGATAACTAAGGTGGTTGAGTTCCTTTCATTTTTATTCCTCCCCCTCTTCTTCTACGTAATGTTCCAGTTTTCTGCTATTTTGCTTTGTTTGTTGCATGATCTTTTATTAGTTAGAATCTTAGGACTAGTTTAGTTTTCTTCTTTTTTCATGCTGAAAACATGTTTCATGTACCACTCACTGAACTTGAATCCAAAAAGAAAAGAAAAAGAAGTGATGTATTGCATGAGAAATTGAGTTAATTCTAAGAATAGTCTTATTTACTTAAATGTGGTGGTATTTTTTGTGATTTTTGAATGCATGATATGAACAGTGCATATTTGAATTTGAATCAAGAGATGTTGATGTATAAGGAACAGGAATTTAGAGAATTATTATGACTTCTCTGAAATAAACAAAAATTTAATCCTTGAAGCAAAAGAAATAGCAAAAGAAAAAATAAATAAATAAATAATAATAAAAGCAAGGTCCAAGGCTCTGAGCATCAATGACTAGGGAGGTCAGACATGATTAAAAGCTCAAAGAGTTGTTTCCCTAGTCACATGCTTGTGGTGTGATTGTGTCAAGTAATCCTTGAGACAGAACACTTAGAGTCGAGACCAAGTGCGTTTAACAGAGTATGCAAAGGCTTTTAGCACCACTGTCTAGGAGTAACTAAAAGAAAAATCAGGACTCAAAGAGAGTTCCCCAGTTAAGTGCATGTGGTGTTTCTGTGTCAGGTAATCCTTGAGACAAAACATTTAAAGTCACGGCTAGGCTTAAGGTGCAAAGCACCAAAGAAAATAAATTAAAGTAAATTTTACTGTGTTCAAGGATTAAACTAAAATATAAAAAGAGAATTCATAATATTATCCGGATTCTAATTCCAGATGACAGTGACATCCTCTTGATTTAAAGGAGAGTGAGATGCCAAACCTATTCAGGATTACAGTTATAAACCCCACTATAAAAAGAGACACGAGCTTAACCAAACTCTCATTCTCATGCAAATTCACATCCTAAACTTATATTAGTTTTGGTTGCTTGAGGACAAGCAACAGTTTAAGTTTGGTGTTGTGATGCGTGAGCATCTTTCCTATCTTTTCCTAGTGAATTTGCGTCTAATTTATTGAGTTTAACAAAGAATTAATTATATTTTAGCCACTATCGATACTATTTTGAGTTTTGTGCAATTTTATTTATTTTAGGTAGCATTCGGAGGGATTTGATGAAGTTTCTGCAGAGAAGAAGAAGAAACCAAAGAGATAACCAGCGAAGACCGACGCGGACGCGTAGCTCACGTGACCGCGCGGAATGAAGAAATTGCAATGACGGGATCGCGTGCCTGACGCGAACGCGTGGACTGGAATATGCATAAATGACGCGAATGCGTGGACGACGCGGACGTGTCACATGCGCGATCTGCAAAAATACAAATGACGCTGGGATGATTTCTGGGCTGTTTTGACCCACTTTCCAGCCCAGAAAACACAGATTAGAAGCTGCGGAATGGACAAAGCAAGTGGTCTCCACCCATCAACTGAAATTCTGTTAATTAATTCGAATTTAAATTCGAATCTTATCTTTTAGGAAAAGATATTATTTTTATCTTTAGATAATTAGATTTTAAATTAATTAGGATTAGTTATAAAAAGGGGAGACTTCTCTTCTATGAGGTACATTACATTAGAGGGATTCCATTAGGGAATTCTATACAAATTTACATTCTACATTCCATGAGCAACTAAACCTCCACTGTTAAGGTTAGGAGCTCTGTCTATTTGTATGGATTGATTTTATTACTTTTCTATTTTAATTTATTTTTTGGATTTATATTTAAGAATTGTTTTCATTCTTTATCTTATGAATTTGGGTGGAACGGAAGTATGACCCTCTTTCTATTTGGGTTCTTGTATAACTTGGAAAAGCTCTATACTTGAACAACAGCTTGAAAACATATTCTCCTAAATTCTAATTATCTGGATTTAACGGGATACGTGACATATAATCCTTTTATTCTTTGGGTAATTAGAATTTTTGTGGCATGCAAACTGGAATTTGATCATGTACCCTTTAATTGGAATTAATTGACCAAGGAATTGACAGTTAATGAATTTGAGGAGAATAGGAAGGTCTAAGGAATTAGGGTCTAGTCACATATAGTTTGTCATAAATTAAATCCTACATAATTAAAATAGTTAGTAAGAAAAGTTAATCCGGAAAAATAGATAACTCTAAAGCCTTAACTGTTTATCCATATTTTATTTCCAATTTATTTAATTGTCTATACTTTTGATATTCTGAATTCGAACTTAAACCTTTTGAACATTTCAAAACCAATTTCTGCTTGCCTAACTAAGCTTATCACTCAATAACTGTTGCTTAATCCATCAATCCTCGTGGGATCGACCCTTACTCACGTAAGGTATTACTTGGTATGACCCGGTGCACTTGTCGGTTAGTAAGTGTGGGTTATAAAATCTGCATCTTACGTTAATAGATTATTTAGACACACTCCTAAAGTATCAAGCTTTTAATGTTTCTTTTTTTTTTGTTAGGAAACTTTTAATCTTTTTTGGTAGCAACTTGTTTTCTTGGGTATACCACTTTGAACATTCATGACTCATATAACTATTAGTGGCAGGGACAACTTCATATTTTAGTCAGCCCAAAAAATCTAGTCTATATATATAAAATAAAAGAACAGCATCCTCTCAAGCCCATTGGCTGAAAACGAAAGTACATGCCATTAAGCATTAACCAAAAAAAAAAGCATTAACCATTCTTCGTTATATTTTTAATCATCTAACACAAGAAATATTAAAACCTGGATCCATCAAATTCTAACAGCCTTTTGATATAGGTTCCACCATTGGCTAAATCTGTTCTCTTACACACGTTTAAGTGACAGCTCGTCCTCATCAGATTCAGACCTCTGGATGTCTCTCACTATCCACACCATAGAACTTCCCCTCAATACCAGACTGTTTTTCTAATCAACAAAAATTCCAATTTATTTTCTAATATGATTGGGAGACTACACCCAAGAAATGGGTTAAAAAAATGAAAATATCAAAACATGGGAATAGATCATGCTCTTTTTTAGTGTCTTCATCTGTTGATGGTTTCAGTGGTTAAGAGAAGGGGGGGTTGAATCTTAGCCCCCTTTTTTTGCTTGCTAACACTTTCTGAACTCAAAGGAGACTTTTCTGTTTTTAGCTCGTCCCTAGCCACGAGACTTTTTCATTTTGTCTCGTCACATGGCACGAGACATTTTTTATTTTTTGCTCCTGTGCAGTAGAAACAGAAATGGAGTAGGAGAGAAAGAAAATTACACCCAGATATATCCTGGTTCAACTGCTAAGTGCAGTGCAGCCTACATCCAGTCTCCATCACAAACATGATGGAATTTCACTATAATCTTCCAGATTACAAATTGTAAAGTGCTAACCCAACTTACAAGGGGATTCCCACATAATCATGAAACACAACATAGATGAACAAAGGAACTCTAAGACATCTATGGCTTTTTCTTTTAATTTTGCACTCTCTGCCTTTTTTCGCCCTATGGCTTTTTCATACAAACCTCACTGTTTGCCTTTTTCCATGAGACTCAAGACATGACAAAATTAAACAGAAAAATTACAAAATAGAATACATTGAAGGAGAAGAGAAAGCTGTTAGCTCAGGTAGCTCTAAGAACTCTGTGCCTTGCACTCTCAAATTTTCTCCTTCAAAACAAAAACCGGTTCGGCCACAGAGAGAGAAGAGATAACTCATGCAAAATCCAACATGCAAATACCTCTAGTCCTTCCTTGGTCATCATTCTTCATCAATCCGAGCTCTCCATCCTTGGCTTGCTCTCCAAGATGGATTTCTGGCCCTTGATGCTTCATGATGATGATGGCTTCATCTGCTCTAATCTCTGCCTCTTCCATCACTTTGCCACTCTAGCTACTTCCTGTGGTGGTTGAGCAGAATCAGAGACAAGCCATGCCTCCAAGAATCTCACCTTGCTGGCCGAATCTTCTTCTTCCTTTTTCAGCATGAAGAGCTCAAGATTACCTCACCAAATCTAACCATATTTGGTGAAAATCTCAGCCACAGCTCATTTTTATTTTAGTATTATTTCTTGCCATCATTGTGATGGTCTTGTAGAGTGTTCTTCCTCCACCTCGGTAGCTCCATTTTGCTTTCATGGTTTCCTGGTTAATGACCGAAGAAGAGAAAGAGATGGATGAAAGAGAGGAAAGAGAAATTATGAATAGTGGTTAATGAAACAAAAGATAGAGAATAAAAGTGAAACAATTTCCCTTTCTCTTTGCTGACAAGCGTGTAGCCTTGGTGCTTGCAATCAAATCAATTTGTCAATTTTTCTCTCATAGTTCCCATGCAATAAATGATAGTTGAATGTAATTTGAAATCCAACACAAGTTTGAATTTTCGGATCCGTTGAAAGCAATTTTGCTTTCTTTCTTCCACTTGTTTCGGATCATGCATGAGGAATTAGATTGGGCTTAGTTGTTTCAATCATTTAATTCTGGCCCAATAGTAACATTTGCTTTCCTGATAAATTTTTTGGAACATGCATAAAGCAAATAGGAAAATATTTTCAACTTGGACTTGTAACCTTAATAGATTAAATTTGGCCCAAGTAACATAAAGAATCAATTCAGCCATATTCATCATATATTATCAAAACCAAAGGCTGAATGTAATTGGGCTTGCACCAGAAATTTGTTTTTCGGCCCAATATTAAAACCTGCAACAAAATTATTTAATCAATATATGTTAAATAAAAATCAGATTAATAATTTTGTAATTAATTATTTTTAATAATGTTTAGTCATCACAAATATTAATTTAGAGTTTTCCAAACTCATCAATCTCCCCCTTGATGACAAACATTATTAAAATTGAAATAGAAAGAAATTTAAAGATTGAGTAAAGAATACTCCCTTTGAATTTGAATTTCTCCCCCTTTCAAATTGTCACATGGCTCCCCCTCAATATATGTCATTTTTATTAAGGGAAGCACTAACCTGTAACAATTTAATCAAGCTTCAAGTAACAATGTTATTCAACATATAATTTTTGAAATGTTGAATGCTTGATTTATGAGCAGAGTTTGGTGATACATAAAACTCATTTGTTATCAATAATTTGATTATCTGCTCAAACTCACCATAATCAAAAAAAATCTATTTTTGGCAGGAGACTTGCTGTTCAAAAATATTTTCCAATAAATCAGAGCAAACTTGGTAGGAAAAGTATTTTAATTTTTCAAAACACAGCAATTTTCAACATTAAGAACTAAAGGAACTGCCAAAAATAAATCGAACATAAATCAATTTATCAAGGTAAATAAAATGTATTATAAGCACAGTAAACACATTTTACCAAGAGAAATTCAGAATATTCAATATAACATGCATATTTATCAACAACCAAGCATTCATGTAATCAAATGTATTGTCATACATCAAAACGAAATGCATTTCCAGCAGCAGTAAACTCAGTGAAACAAATGCAATATCAACATGCATCTTTTTAACAAGGGTAATCATGAATTTTCAACTGAAAATTTCATCCCCTGTTTTCCACCTCTATTTTTCAGATTTCAATTTTCAGCTCTTCTCCCCCTTTTTTCATCAAGGGGTCATGCAAAATAAATGAAAACAACATACAAAAGGCAGAATATTTGTTTTTCACCAAAACACAATGGTCCAGTCAGCACACATGCATTTGAGCAAATGACAATCAAAGTTCAACTCGAAATTAATCCACTAACACAAAGTGCTCAAAATAGAGCCAGATCAGAGCATAAAACAGAGCAAAATAGGGCAACAAATTATACAAAGCAAAACAAGTTAATGAAACATAGCAGTTTCAATTCAGCCCTTTTTCTCTACTCCCCCTTTTGTCATCAAGGAGGGACCCTGCAAAAAAATGGAGAAAAAGCAATGCAATCCATAATAATTCAAGCATAAAACAAGACGGCATCAAGTTAAGTTTGGTACAGTCATCCAAGACAAATGAAAAATAGTTCCCCTGAGTCAAATACATATAGAGCAAAATAACAGAGCATTCAGCAGCAGCAACAGGTAACCAAAACTCAACATGTTCAAAAAATTTCCTGCCAAACAATTTAATCAAGCAAAAATATCCATCAACATAAAGTTCAGCCAACATATCAGATCGAATAAAATTGGCAGGCAATAATCATCAGAAAATTCAAAGTAACATTAGATCAGTCACCCCTTATTTCTACTATCCTCTCCTATTAAGATATGATGTGATAATCTCCAAAAAATTATTATTATTTTATTTATTTTTTTTATTTTTTTTTTAAATATGATGAAGAACTTAAACGGGCCAGAGTCATGGAGTGGGTAAAAGAAATTGGTTGGGCCCATGATCATTAATATCAGAATCTGTCTCCCCCTATATCAGTGCCAGTTCATCACGTCCTTAATTTTGTCTCCTGATTTCCTACAAGACAAAAACAAACAGAATCAAAAAATTCACAAATTATCAACCGAAACAAGATCAATAATTCCCAAACTTTTTCTTAGTGAACAGAATCTGTCTTCATAGAGGGATTTTATAAAAATATCAGCAATTTGGTCTTTAGATTTTACAAATTGAATATCAATAGTACCCTTTTGCACATGTTCTCTAATAAAATGATATTTTATCTCAATGTGCTTGGTTCTTGAGTTCAGAACCGGATTTTTTGAAATGTTTATAGCACTCATATTATCACAAAATAAGGGTATACTATTGATTTTTAATTTGTAATCTTCCAATTGTGTTTTTAACGAAATTAATTGTGAACAACATGCAGATGCGGAAATATATTCAGCTTCAGCTGTGGATAGAGCCACTGTGGCTTGTTTCTTGCTTGACCACATGTTGAGTGAGCTTCCAAGGAAGCAACACATGCCGGAGGTGCTTCTTCTATCCACTCTATCTCCCGCATAATCTGCATCACAAAACCCTACTGCATAAAAGTCATTAGATTTAGGATACCATAGCCCATAATTACAAGTTCCCTTAATGTATCTAATGATGCGTTTAACGGCCGTAAGATGGGATTCTTTTGGGTGAGATTGAAACCTTGAACATACACCCACACTTTGGACAATGTCAGGTCTAGAGGAGGTAAGATACATAAGTGAACATATCATTCATCTATACCTTGTTTCATCCACATCTTGGCCATCATCATCCTTTTCAAGTTTTGTATTAGGATGCATTGGAGTTCCCATTGATTTGGAATTTTCTAGACCAAACTTTTTAATAAGCTCTTTTGCATACTTTCTTTGGTAAATAAAAGTGCCACTAGGAGTTTGTTTAATTTGGAGGCCAAGAAAGAATGTAAGCTCTCCCATTAAACTCATCTCATAGTCATGAGTTTTCCAAACTTTTCACACAAGGAAATGTTGGCCGATCCAAATACAATGTCATCAACATAAACTTGAACAAGGAGCATATCATCATTAGATGCTTTAATGAATAAATTAGTGTTGGTGGTACCCCTTTGAAATTGATTTTCCAACAAAAAGGCACTTAGCCTTTCATACCAAGCTCTTGGAGCTTGTCTAAGACCATAAAGAGCCTTAGTTAGTTTGAAAACATGATTTGGAAACTCTTTATGTTCAAAACCGGGGGGTTGTGCCACACACACTTCTCTATCAACAAATCCATTAAGGAAAGCACACTTAACATCCATTTGAAACATTTTGAAACCTTTATGGGCGGTGTTCCGAAGGTAACCTGAAACTGTAGGTCGATCTCGGACGAGATCTTCTGTGCTGGTCGGAGCTGTGGTGTCCGACTTGTTGGACTTGGTGATGGTGCTGATCATTCATCCCCGGAGGGTGGGGGGTACCTGCAAGGGACTCCGATGCTTAAGTTAGCAAGGGTATTAAGCAGGTATTGAGTAGAATCAGATTATGAGTTATACCTGGGTGCTCCAGTGTATTTATAGTGGTAAGATGTGACCTTTTTGGATAATATAAGTTAGTTATCTTATCTTATCTTTATCTTTGAGCTGAGGTCAGCGTATCTTTGACGGAACCGCCTTTATCCTATAGGCTTGGGCTGCCTTAGGATTCGGGTCATACTCCTCTATTTGGGCCCTTAACTGGGCTCTCCTGTCGATTTGGCCGAGCTCTTTGAGAAGAAGTCGGATAGCCTGACCTGAAGAGGTTGGTCGCTTTATCTCGAATCATCCCAGGTCGGATAGCTCGACCCAGGGTATGAACAGGCGGCATAGGCAAGAAACAATCTAATTGCCTCCATTCTAGCTACCGGAGCAAAAGACTCATCAAAATCTATACCCTCTTCTTGATCATAACCTTGGGCCACTAATCTAGCCTTGTTACGAACAACTTGTCCATCCTCACCAAGTTTATTTTTGAATACCCACTTAGTACCCGTTACCTTCTTACCATCCGGATGAGGTACTAATGTCCAAACCTCATTCTTGTCAAATTGAGCAAGCTCCTCTTGTATGGCCTTGACCCATGATGGATCTTCAAGAGCTTGTTGGACATTGTTGGGCTCCATTTGTGACAAGAGAGCGAAGTTGCTCGGTTCGATTTGCCTTTTGGTGGAAGATCTTGTTGTTACACCTTGAGAGGGATCACCAATGATGAAGTCATGAGAATAACCCCTCATAGACTTCCATTCTCTAGGCTTTCGGACAGGTGTTGAATTTTGATGATCTGCTGGTGGTCTCACTGTTTCAGTTGCTCGTGCCTGCTCAGGAGACAAAATGGAAATGTCTCCTCCAATCTGACGAGACAAAACTGGACTGGCAGATTCTTCATTCTGAACAGATTTGGGATTTTCTTTGCTTGTTCCAGCTTCTTCACCATCTGAATCATTATCTATCACAGTACTGGGAATTAAGTTAGAATCACAAAAAGTAACATGTATGGATTCCTCTATAGTCCTATGCTCCTTGAGATAAATTCTATAGGCCTTGCTTGTGGTGGAATATCCAACAAACATTCCTTCATAGGATTTTGGATCAAACTTTCCAAGATTTTCTTTATTATTAAGCACAAAACATTTGCATCCAAAAACATGAAAGTACTTAAGATTTGGAGGGGTTCCTTTCCATAGCTCATAAGGGGTTTTCTTTAACCCTTTTCTAATGATTGTTCTATTCAAATAATAACATGTTGTGTTCACAGCTTCAGCCCATAAAAATTTAGGAATCTCATTCTCACATAGCATAGCCCTAGTCATCTCTTGAAGGCTTCTATTCCTTCTTTCAACTACCCCATTTTGTTGGGGGGTTCTAGGGCATGAAAAATTATGAGAAATCCCTAAGTCATCACAGAATTTTTCAAAATCTTGATTTTCAAATTCTCTTCCATGATCACTTCTCAAATGGGAAATTTTCAAATCCTTTTCATTTTGAATTTTCTTGCAAAGGGTGGAGAAGGCATGAAAGGCATCATTCTTATGAGCAAGGAAAAGTACCCAACCAAATCTAGAGTAATCATCTACCACCACAAGGTCATAGTGTTTGCCTCCTAAACTTTGAGTTCTAGTAGGACCAAAAAGATCAATATGTAACATCTCCAATGGTCTTTTGGTTGAGATTCCATCTTTTGATTTAAAAGAAGATTTTACTTGTTTGCCCAATTGGCAAGAATCACAAGTAAAATCCTTATCAAACTTGATGTTTGGAATTCCTCTAACCAAATTCCTTTTGACTAGCTTAGAAATTTGGTACATGCTAGCATGACCCAACTTTCTATGCCAAAGCCATTTTTCAGATTCAAAAAAGGTAAAGCATGTTACATTTTGTTCCTTTAAATCCTCAAGAGTTAATCCATACACATTGTTGCATCTTTTGGCTTCAAATAAAATATCCCCAGTTTTCTCACAAACAACCAAACAAACAAACTTCTTAAAAATAACTTCAAAACCTAAATCGCACAATTGACTAACACTAAGTAAGTTATGTTTCAAACCATTTACAAGAAGAACATCATTTATACAAGATGAAAAATTTTTACCAACTTTCCCAACAGCCACTATTTTTCCTTTTGCATCATCACAAAAAGTGACAAGTCCTCCATCATACTCATCAAGCTTTATGAAGAAGGTTGTCTTTCTGGTCATATGCCTAGAACATCCGCTGTCCATATACCACATATTCTCCTTCCTTTTGGATGCTAGGCACACCTACAAAACAAGCTTAAGTGACCTTTGGTATCCAAATCTTTTTGAATCCTTTTACGTTAAACCATCTTCTATGTCCTAAACCATTGTAATCAAAAACAACTTTACAAACTTTATCACCAATCATTCTTTCACCAAAGAAACATTGAATAGGAAAGTGTCCATTTCGATTGCATAGCCTACAAAATCTTGGAGTTGCTGTTTTGTTAAAGTAGGTTGGGTCTTGATACCTTGTATCATTTGAAGATGAAGCAATGTTTTCAAAATGATATTTTTCAGATTTATAAAACCCCAACCCAGCTTTATCATAAAGAGGCTTTTGACTAGCCAAAATTTGATTAAGATTTTCAGAACTTTGTGTAAACTTGGCTAAGTCTTCCTTAAGCCTTTTAACCTCTTTAAGCAACTCTTCATTTCTTTTATAACAGTCTACATATGCAAGGATAGAATGGTCACTTTCACAACTTCTAATTTGGGTTCTTAACTGCTTATTTTCTTCAACAAGATCACAAGCAATTTTGGCCTCTCTCACTTTCTCTTTTAGAAAACTGTTTTCAGCTTTAAGAATGGTGATTTGTTGTTCAAGTTCTTGATTTTCCAACAGAAAACATCTTATTTTTTCAGAAAGGTGGTCTATCATAAGATGAAGATCTTCAGTGTTAGAGTTATGAAAGACTACCTGATTTACATGATCTGCCATGAGACACGGTTGTGACTTGGTCTCCGATTCTTCATCATCATCATCTGAGTCATTTTCCAAATCTTTCCATGAGGCCATCAGTCCCTTCTTCTTTCCCTTTTTCAGCTTCTCCTCCTTCTTTAACTTGGGACAGTTGGATCTAAAATGCCCCCATTTCCTTGCAATTGTAACAGGTTACTTTGCTAAGGTCTTTCTTCATCTTTCTTGAGCTGCTGCCTTTGCCTTTGAGCTTCACCATTTTCCTGAATTTTTTTGCAAACAACACAAACTCATTTCCAGAAGAGTTATCACTGGATTCACCATCCAGAGGGTTAGTCATAGAAGAAAAAGCAATTCCTTTCTTTTTTGAATCTTTTTTCAAATAGGTGTTTTCAAAAGCAAGAAGATTTCCTCTCAAGTCATCAACTGTCATGGAATCTAAGCTACTGCTCTCAGAAATAATTAAAGCTTTTGTTTCCCACTCTTTTGTAAGACATCTCAACACTCTTCTCACTAGCACAGATTCAGAATGTGTAATTCCTAGAGCATCTAAGCCAACAATGATGGTGTTGAACCGTTCGAACAGTTCATCAATGGACTCTCCTTCCTTCATTATAAACATTTCATATTCCATGTTCAACATGTCTGTCCGAGTCTTCTTTACAATGGTAGTTCCTTCAAGAGTGATTTGTAGCTTGTCCCAGATTTCCTTTGCCGTTGTGCATCGTGATACCCGTCGATATTCCTCAAAGCTGATAGCACAGTTGAGCAGGTTTACTGCCTTGGCATTTAATTCTACCTTCTTCCTATCTTCCTCGGTCCATCTTGCTTCTGGTTTGAGAGTGACTACTCCTTCAGCACTTGTGGTAGTTGGAAATTGAGGCCCTTCTAGGGTAATCTTCCAAAGTCTATAATCCACTGCTTGTACAAATATCTTCATCCTCTCCTTCCAATAGGTATAATTTTTTCCATTGAAAAGAGGAGGTCTGTTGCTTGATTGTCCTTCGGTCAGATTATAGGACACCACATTTGAGCCACTATTTTCTGTTATGAGGATCTTTACTCCAAGCTGCAAAGCTTGATCTCTTTGAGACCAAGCTCTGATACCAATTGATGGTTTCAGTGGCTAAGAGAAAGGGGGTTGAATCTTAGCCCCCTTTTTTTGCTTGCTAACACTTTCTGAACTCAGAGGAGACTTTTCTATTTTTAGCTCGTCCCTAGCCACGAGACTTTTTCATTTTGTCTCGTCACTTGGCACAAGACATTTTTTATTTTTTGCTCCTGTGCAGTAGAAACAGAAATGGAGTAGGAGAGAAAGAAAATTACACCCAGATATATCCTGGTTCAGCTGCTAAGTGCAGTTAAGCCTACATCCAGTCTCCATCACAAACATGATAGAATTTCACTATAATCTTCCAGATTACAAATTGTAAAGTGCTAACCCAACTTACAAGGGGATTTCCACAGAATCATGAAACACAACATAGATGAACAAAGGAACTCCAAGACATCTATGGCTTTTTCTTTTAATTTTGCACTCTCTGCCTTTTTCCGCTCTATGGCTTTTTCATACAAACCTCACTGTTTGCCTTTTTCCATGAGACTCAAGACATGACAAAATTAAACAGAAAAATTACAAAACATAATACATTGAAGGAGAAGAGAAAACTATTAGCTCAGGTAGCTCTGAGAACTCTGTGCCTTGCACTCTCAAATTTTCTCCTTCAAAACAAAAACCGGTTCAGCCACAGAGAGAGAAGAGATAACTCATGCAAAATTCAACATGCAAATACCTCTAGTCCTTCCTTGGTCATCATTCTTCATCAATCCGAGCTCTCCATCATTGGCTTACTCTCCAAGATGGATTTCTGGCCCATGATGCTTCATGATGATGATGGCTTGATCTGCTCTAATCTCTACCTCTTCCATCACTTCGCCACTCTAGCTACTTCCTGTGGTGGTTGAGCAGAATCAGAGACAAGCCATGCTTCCAAGAATCTCACCTTGCTGGCCGAATCTTCTTCTTCCTTTTTCAGCATGAAGAGCTCAAGATTACCTCACCAAATCTAACCATATTTGGTGAAAATCTCAGCCACAGCTCATTTTTATTTTAGTATTATTTCTTGCCATCATTGTGATGGCCTTGTAGAGTGTTCTTCCTCCACTTCGGTAGCTCCATTTTGCTTTCATGGTTTCCTGGTTAATGACCGAAGAAGAGAAAGAGATGGATGAGAGAGAGGAAAGAGAAATTATGAATAGTGGTTAATGAAACAAAAGATAGAGAATAAAAGAAACAATTTCCCTTTCTCTTTGCTGACAAGCGTGTAGCCTTGGTGCTTGCAATCAAATCAATTTGTCAATTTCTCTCTCATAGTTCCCATGCAATAAATGATAGTTGAATGTAATTTGAAATCCAACACAAGTTTGAATTTTTGGATCTGTTGAAAGCAATTTTGCTTTCTTTCTTCCACTTGTTTCGGATCATGCATGAGGAATTAGATTGGGTTTAGTTGTTTCAATCATTTAATTCTGATTCAATAGTAACATTTGCTTTCCTGATAAATTTTTTGGAACATGCATAAAGCAAATAGGAAAACATTTTCAACTTGAACTTGTAACCTTAATAGATTAAATTTGGCCCAAGTAACATAAAGAATCAATTCGGCCATATTCATCATATATTATTAAAACCAAAGGCCGAATGTAATTGGGCTTGCACCAGAAATTTGTTTTTCGGCCCAATATTAAAACCTACAACAAAATTATTTAATCAATATATGTTAAATGAAAATCAGATTAATAATTTTGTAATTAATTATTTTTAATAATGTTTAGTCATCACAAATATTAATTTAGAGTTTCCAAACTCATCATCTGTATTTGTTGAACACTTGAATGAGTTACCTAGGAATTCTGAATCTTAGGAATCTACAACTCTGATTTGGTGCTATTCCCATTAGGCTACTTTCTGAATAGCTTGATTAATTAAGTATCAACTTGTGTAGGCCTCTTAACGATTCGAGAATGGCGTGGGATTAAAGATGGGGAGCAAGATTTTTTCAAGAAAACAAAAAAGTGAATAGAAATAAGACAAGGACAAAATACGCAGAAGATGAACTGAGCGTGGGATTAGAAATCATATGAATTGTGTGGTAAAGTGTGGCAGATATAGTTAGAATGATAATCAACTTTTGGAAAAAAATCCAACGGATCAAGACAAATAGATACACAAAATAGACAACCTAAAAATAATATGATAATAAGCTTTTCTATATAATGGGATTGTTAATTATTCGTTGAATTTTGTGGAGTCATTTAATGATTTATATGAATCATTAATATTTTTTTTCCGGAGTTGGGGCTGTTGAAATCTTGAACACAGCCCTTCTTCATTTATGCCTTCAAACAGGTTTCCTGTTGCGAGCAAACCACTCTAACTTTGTCTTAGATAGAGCTATGATAACAGTAAAATTCACCCACTGAACTTCTATATTTTAGCTGCTTCATAAGTATAGCTACTAACAGTAAGAACACACTTGGATGACAAAATGAATAATTTACATTCGACATAAAGTATAACAAAGTGACAACACTCAGTCAAAGATAACATATTTGATATAAGAATTATGGAACTCGTTGGAAAAGATAGGGATGAGTTCTAATTCGAAGACCAAGGCAACCGAGCCCTGATTAGAAGGACTTGATTTTGAAAAAAAAAAAAAAAAACACACAGCAGCATATACTTGCCGTGTGATATTGAATAATTATATTAATTAATTTTTATTTTAATTAAATAAAAAAATAGGACTACAGTTTATTTATCTATTTATAATATACAAAAATTGATATCAATTAAATTTTTTCATAACGAGTTTAAAGTCATTTTTTTCTTACTAATAATGCTATATCAGCAATTTTAATAATTTGACAAAAGATAGGAATCAACTAATTATACTTTAATAAAAGATTTTTTAAAAGTTAAAAGAATCTGTTATCTATTATTATTATTCAATTGAAACATAAAATACTAATTAATGTAATAAACATATATTAAAAATGTTATAATAATAATTATAGAAAATATCAGTTACAAATATTTATATTTTACAACTTATACATATTAAGACTCTTATTGCTACATTATTTGATCTATTTAAATATGGTAAGACTCTTATTATTCTTCCTTTCTTAATATTTCATATCAATTGTCAAAAATTCCTTTAAATTTAAATTTAGTACATTTTTTTATTAGACACATTTCAATATATCATAATTATATAATTATTTTATAATTTTATATTATATATTTGATGTTTTTCATTGTTATTCATTCATTCATTTTTCTTTAATTGTTTTACAAACCAAAAAACACTATATGACAAATAAAGGTTAAGATGTAACTTTGTATATCTCTAATACAAAAAATATATGCCTTTTTTAAAAATAAATGAATTCAAATTCTTAAAAAAAGCAATAAACAAAATTTCAATTTGTTTTACATTTTAGTTGAATAATTATATGAAAATGATATACAAATTGTCAAGTAAATTTTTTGTAAAATATTTTTAATATAATTAAAATACTTTAAATTTAACATTAACTTACATCTTATCTAATCAATATCTAAATAATATAACATTTATTAGAATACACTATATAATATAAATAATTTATCCTTCCAATTCTATTAGAAAAAGAGAGACATTTTTAATTCTTGCTTAACATTTATAACAAAAAAACTGATGCGAAATTATATTTTATAACAAGTGAATTATAAATTAAAAATTAATAGAAGTATTTTGCGAAAATATGCTCTAATAAATTATTTAATTTTTACTTACTATTTATAACACAAAAATTTAATATGGAATTGATTTTTTTTAATGAGAAGTGAATAGTACATAAAATTTAATTGAATTTTTTTATTGGAGATGCCTCTAACAAACCAAAAAAGAGTTATAGGCTGTAGGCCTCTAATAAACCAAAAAATAGTTCTGGCCTGGCGTGCCAAGTGAAAGTGTTGAAGCAGGGTTTCTTTGTAGAAGGCTAGCAACTCCAATCGCAACACATCCATAGAAACAAATGGAAACACTCAAGCTTCAATGTGTCAACATGGACACACCAGCTTATCATTAGACCTGGGCATAATAAGAACCCCATTATGGGTTCAGTAATTACTCAGTACATTAGCCACTCAATACTTCCTCTAAACTTCATTATCATACAACAAATTCCTAGAATAAAAATAAAACCAAGAATCGCCAGGTCAAAATGTTGAGTATAGTAGATTCTCACATAGCAAAATCCTTCTAAGTTCTCATCGTTTATGACTAAGACCAACATAATCTTTCGGTCCATATGGTTCAAACAACTCCGCAAAAAGACTCTTTTTTCTTTTGTGGTTACACCCAATGTCTTTACACAATTGATCATTATACCAAATGCCACAATTTGCAATGCACGATTTCCAATAATATTCACCAGCATGTAGTTTCATATTGTCATCCCACACCTTGACATCCTTTTCCATTTCAGTTATGGTTGGAAGCTCAATGTTTCCATCCAGAAAATGTGCTAGCCACTGGCACCTCATTTCAGAGGAATATAGATTTGATAGGCTCTCAGCATATCCTATTATTGCCAATTGAGGAATTCGAGGGTGAATTATCTGCCTGAAAGTAACACATCAGAGAATTATTTATATAATCTATCATTGTTAGTTCATCATACGGTTAGTGACAGTTATTGTCAGTGTGAGTTTCTGTGCGGGCAAATCAATTATGAGTCTATTTTTGGAGTTAGTTGTATGTATTAACTCTCTGTATATAAACTAGTTTTAGCCTTTTTAATAAAAGAGAACCACTTCATTTTTTCATGATTCAATTCTCTAATTTCTAAATCCTTAATAATTTTTAAAATCATGTGTGTTTGTTCATAAAATACTGATTTAGTAATACAAAAAATGTTCATATTTCACTTTATACACATTCAACTGACAAGAAAATTAATCAAAATTATTTTGTTAGAAAGAAAATCTACTATATTGATGAGAAAACAAATTATTTGAAATACAATGAATAAATAAATAACTGAAATAACTTTTTTCTTTTGGAAGAAGCAACTAAAACAATTTACAAATTCTAAATAAACATATTAAAGCCTTTTCCAAAAATAAAAGGCCCATTTTACAATGGAGCTAATAGTTACCTGTAGAGGGGAAGAGATGAAGACTTTGAGCCAATGATGTATTTTTGGAACACATGTGATTTGAATATGCTTTGGAGTTTTTCATCACCTTTGTAACCTGTAGCAAGAATTACTATATCAGTTTCTAGTGGCTTGGCTTCTCCATTAATGAGTAAACCTTCTTTGCAAAATCCAAAGCTTTGTGATTTCTTTATGAGAATGGATCCTTCTTTTAATTTGTCATAAAAGTTCTCAGCAAGCACCCCAATACGACACGAAGAGATTCCTTGAAGAATGCTGTAACTCGGCACCAATCCATACTTCTTCATTGGAAGCCTCCATCTCAGATATGATTCGGCCACTTTCGCCACTCCCCACCTCTAAAAAACTTAATAAATTAACTGGAACCATCAACATAATAATTGTTTTTCTTCTCTTCGTAGGCATAGTTTTGTCAGGTATTGATTTGACAATCAAAATTAAAACGCTCAAAATTCAGCTCTAAAAAAATATAAATATTATGTGTATTTGCCACAGCTTTCAAGAGAATGTTACCAATGGTGAAAGCAGAGTTGCCACAAGGCTAAGTAGGAAAGACTCTCCAGGCTTGTGAACTAAAAGCTCAGCAAAACGATTTGCATAAAAATATTCGATATCAATTCCCAAAATGTTGAGTTCTGGGAAAAACCAGTGAGCAGATCTTTGGATCATTGTGCAAGGATACTTGACTCCTAATTGATGACATGAAAGAGACATCAGAGACAAGATTTGTAATTTGTAGTGCCTAAAGATATAATTTCATCCAAATCTATGTTAGATGTATATCAAAAATCGGTCATCAAATCAGTCACTTATATAAAGTATATATTAAAATACAAAATATATATTAAAAATAAAATAAACAATCATGAATTCATATACAAACATATAATGACTGATTTAATAACTAATTTCTTATGTACGCATAGCATTTTTGTTCTGGATATGTTTAGTCTAGGAATAAAAATAGGGTGAAAACATCTATAAAAGAGTTTGATTGGTATACTTACACCAGGATATCATTCATAAAAAATTTCACCTTATTATTATTACTTGAACTAAACATGACAGAAAAGTGAAGTTTTTCACTTTTAGATGTGGTGAGAAAATATGAACAACAAAACAAACATATTCTAACCATTTGCATGTGCGCATTCAGTTGCAATATCAATAGCAGATTTCTGTGAACCAATTACTGCAACTCTCTTATCTTTAATCAACTCAGCAGCAATCTTATTGTCTAAAGCAGAGTAGTCCATTGAATGCAAAACCTTGCCTTTGAAAACTTCTGGGCCTTGTCCAGGAGGGAATAGGGGAATGTTAGGTACACCACTATATTTCCCAATGCAGAGAATAACAAACTCAGCCTCATACACCTGCTCAATTAAATCTTTAGCTTTTATGTATTGTATATTACAAGAATGAAGAATCCATTGCGCATAATGTAGGCGTATACTCTGCTACAAAACTTTTTTTATTCAAGAATTTAATTTCAGTCGAACTTGCAAATCATTAGACAAATACAGAAAACAATGTATACTTCCACAAACTAAACGTGGTATTAGATTTCACCTGCATAGACACATATATTATTATATTATGAAGTTCAGTTACACTCTATTTCTTGATAATTAATAAAATTCACGTCAATTCTTCTTTATTTCTTACATTACATATTGACTTTCTTTTTAACCTAAAATCATAACTATCGTTCTATTCAAAGTCCAAATTAAAACAATTATATTCGAATATTTTAAAATTTCATAAAGGCGTGACTCTCTCCAGACTGATTATTCTAAACTTATAATTTTAATCCAAAATTACAAGTTAAATAAGAGAAATATCTGCTACTAGAACCATTCATATTATTAGTTAAATTAATCTTTCCTAAAGTTTTGACAATAGTACACTCAATTTTTTTGTAATTTTAAAATATAATTCTAAACACCACCTCCTTGAATATAACACTAACTTCACTTAAAAGGGGAGGGGGGGGGGGTTTAGGAAAGCTTTGTGTCAATTAGACAAAAAGAGACCTTAGGATGAATTTCACCAAACACTTGAAGGGAATATAGTGCTATTTGCACTTACTTGGAATAAAATGAAAAATGCAGAACTGTTAGCACGGTGCTGAATCAGTGTGCTTCATGAACAAAATATTTATATCAAAGTTAGGGTTCCTAAGATAAAAAATCTGACCAAACTCTACAAATTATATACGCATACCTTTCTGGAGAAGTTCTTGGTATGTTGCACTGTAATATGCCATGTTCCTTTAGAGGAAAAGGGCTTACCATTACCACCCCATAATTCCCATGTCTCCATTTCTTCACTGGACTCTCCTACATACTCTACATCTATGACCTTTGAATTGAACCTAATGTATGAAAAGAGAGAAAAATGTTGAGCAAAAGAATTAAGATAATGTAACACTTGCTGGCTACTTGGGTTCTCTTCTTTCACAGAAGAATGCCATGGAAAATCAGAGAATTGATAGGTTAATTTTTTGTTTTGGAGCTTTGTGGATTCTATAGTTTGCCTCCATAGGCCTCCAACCCCTTCCTCAGCTTCAAAGACAACTGGATTAAACCCTTTTTCAAGAGTGTATTTGCAGGCAAGAAGGCCACTCGTTCCTGCTCCAATAATTGCCACTCTTCTTTCCATATTCAACTATGGAAAATTTAGCTATTTTTCTGTATATTTATGTTCTGAAAAAGATCTTGCCAGTATTTGGGTTCTGTATATTTATGTTCTGAAAATGCGTTAGGCCTAAGTATCTTGTAACACAGTTATTTTATCTTTTGATTTATAGATTATAGATTTTATCCCCCATATCAAACACGGTCAAAGAAGTAATTAAAAGGTATGATCCACCGACAGTTACACAAATATGGGATACGACACAATACGATACGATACGGATACGGATTTGACAGGTAAATTTTAAAATTTTATAAGACAGGTAGATACGTATATATATAAAATATAAAGTATTTTTTAGATAAATCATAATTATATTTTGATATTTTATTGATATTAAAATATAAATTAATTTTTAATTATTTTTAATATTTTATTTGAATTATATCAAATATTTAAAATATTTTTTTATTTTAATAAATAATAATATATATTACATCTAAATTTATTTTAAAACTATATTTAAAGAATAAAACTAAACATACTGATACGTAATAGTATTTAATTATATCAAAGCGTATTTAGAGAATAATTTTTTATTTTTTATTATACACAGTTAAATATAACAAACACATATGTCAATAAATATGGTATTCAAAATTTGTTTGATAAGCAAACACAATAATTCAAGAAAGTATATGTGTTTCATATAGATTAAAAGTTAAATCAAATATAATAAAATAATAACAGCGAAGTCAATCATATACTGCGAGTCTGCTAATGGAATCAGGAAAGGAAAACATTCATACCAAAAAATGAATTAAAATTTATAAGAAACGTGGTTATTATGTCAACAAAAAACTAAACAAGTAGCGGCGTAAGCAAATTAAAGTAATAATAATAATAAAGTTGGGTTTCAACGATAAATGCTTTGAAGATTAATTGACATTCTATCTTTTAATTTTGTTTTGGATCATGGCACACTAATTTCTTTAATAATGACAATTCAATGAATAAGTATAAAAAAATTAACTTTTTATTGAATAATTTTAGAAGATTAGTAGAATTTATATTTTTGGCTAATAATTAATCAATAATATTTAAAAATGTTAACTAAAAATTTATTGTTAGACTGTTAGTAAAAATATTAGACTAATAACTAAAAATAATAATTAATAAAAAATAAAATGATTGGTCCTTAAATTTTTATTATTCTTTAAATTATTAGTTAATTTTTTTATTGTAAAATTATTTTTCTCATAATTATATTTTAATGAATACGGATTTAGAATTAGGTTTTGAAATTTAAAATTTAAAATTTTGTAACAAAAATGAATTTTTAAAAATGACTAAAATTGTTAAGTTGGATTTCTAATTAAAATATATATGATGTGGAGAAATAAATAAACGAAAAAATATATATTAGTGACATTTAGAAATGAGTGTACTAAAAAAGAGCTTAGGTACTTAAAACGAAAAATTTTACAATTAAGTGAATTATCAAATCAAATATAACCAAGTTGTTATAGCTGTTTTCACGTTAAGCGCTACTTACTATGCGCACGGTCTTCCTTTTTCTAATTTTTCTCTTTTGTTATCGTTATCGTTGCTCCTACCATCACCACCTCTTTCTCGTCTTCCTCCTCTTTTTGTCTTTCTTCTTTTCTCTCATTTTTTACTTCACTATCATCATCGTCATCACCACCACCTTTTTCTCTTCTTCTTCTTCTTTCTCTTTTTCGTCTTCTTCATCTTTTTTTCATTTAATTTATTCTTTTCCTTCTTTTTGTCATGTTTGTTCATTATCATCACCATCATTATGATCATCATCATCTTCTTCTTTTTCTACTTAGTTAAATATCACACAATTAGTTTAACAATAAAAAAGTATAATATATTTTTATGTCACGGTTAAGAAATTTGTGTCAAAATAAAAAATTTTCTATGTCGCAGTTAAAAAAATTTAGTGCTATTTTTCTAATCAATTCTATATAATTCTATACAATTCAAAACTCTCCTCCTCCTCCTCCACCTCCTCAGAAATTTCGGTGTCAAAATTAAGAAACTTCTTGTATCACGGTTAAAAAATTTCGTAGGTATTTTTTGATAAATTTTGCATAACTCAAAACTTTTTTTCCTCTTCTTCTTCGTCATTATGACCATCTTCTTTTTTGTTTATCTTCGTTTTCTTGTTTCACCTTCTCACAATTATTTTTGTTTTATCATCTTAATAAGAATAAAAATAAGAAAAAAAAGCAAGAGTAAAGTATCGTTTTTGTCCCCAATGTTTGGGATAAGTCCCAAAGTTGTCCCTAACGTTTCAATCGTCTTGTTTAAGTCCCTAACATTTCAAAATTAACTCAATGTTGTCCTGCCAATAGGGATCGATTACTAAAATTGACGGCGGGACAAAGTTGAGAAGATTTTGAAACGTTAGGGAATTAAATAGGACGAAAACGTTGGAAACAAAAACGAGATATAGAAATAAATTTTAATTTTATTCTTCAATAATATCAATGTTTTACTATACATAGTATTCAATTATTTTTAATCACATTTACACTTAATCACATTACTTTTATTCTAAATAAATTTATTTTTTTAATTTTACACTTAAAGTAATATAATTGTTTTAAAAATAAATAAATTTTACACTTCATTCTAAATAAATAATGTAATAGGATTAGAATGAAAGTATAAAATTATAAAAAAAAATATAAGTAATGTGATTAAGTAATGAAAGTAAAATTACATTCTTTATTTAGAATGAAAGTATAAAATTATAAAAAAAGGTATTTATTTATTTATAAAAAATTATATTACTTTAAGCGTAAAATTATAAAAAAAATTAATTTATTAATAATGAAAGTGTAAAATTAAATAAAATATATAAGTAATATGATTAAGTAATGAAAGTAAAATTACATTATTTAGAATGAAAGTGTAAAAGTATAAAAAAAATTTAATTTATTTTGAATGAAAGTGTAAAATTATAAAAGAAAATTATAAGTAACGTGATTAAGTAATGAAAGTAAAATTACATTACTTAAGCATAAAATTATAAAAAAAATTAATTTATTTAGAATAAAAATGTAAAATTATAAAAAAAATATAAGTAATGTGTTTAAGTAATGAAAGTAAAATTATATTATTTAGAATGAAAGTGTAAAAGTTATTTATTTATAAAAAAATTACGTTGCTTTAAATGTAAAATTATAAAAAAATTAATCTATTTAGAATGAAAGTGTAAAATTATTAAAAAAATTATAAGTAATGGGATTAAGCAATGAAAGTAAAATGACATTATTTAGAATGAAAGTGTAAAATTTATTTATTTATAAAAAATTACATTACTTTAAGAAAAAAATTATAAAAAAATTAATTTATTTAAAATGAAAGTAATGTGACTAACTGTAATTTAAAAAATAATTGAATATTATGTATAGTAAAAATTAATATTATTGAAGGATAAAATTAAAATATATTTCTATAAATCATTTTTGTCCCTAATGTTTTCGTCCTATTTAAGTCCCTAATGTTTCAAAATCGTCTCAATTTTGTCCCGTCGTCAATGCTGTTAACGGATCCCTAATGGCATGACAATATTGAGTCAATTTTGAAACGTTAGGGACTTAATAGGATAATTGAAATGTTAGGGACATCTTTGGGACTTACCCCACACGTTAGGGACAAAAACGATACTTTACTCAAAAAGAAATAAATTAAAAGAAGAAGAAAAAATACATGATGCTGCACAATCACTAAGATGAAAAGAAAAAGAGAAAAAACGAATCAACAGTAGCATCAATAAGAGAAAGACGATGAGGAGAAAATATGCGAAGAAGAAGAAGGAACACGAAGAAGGGTACGATACGAATGTTTACGTTAATAGAGAGTTAGAGTATGTCTAATGCGCTCTCACTAATAAAACTTATTTTTATTGAACTTACTAACTTGATTAAATTTAGTTGTCAAAAATACTTAAATATGTAGCGGGATCAGTGTTATCAAACCCGGCTCAACCTGGCCCGTTCAACCCAAAACCCAGTTACCCGGTCACCGAACCAGGGCGAGTGATGAGCGGATAATTTATACGTTTTTTGGCATTGTTTTTAGGTAGTTTTTCGTAGGTTCTAGCTACTTTTTAGTATATTTTTATTAGTTTTTAGGCAAAATTCATATTTCTAGAATTTACTATGAGTTTGTGTGTTTTTCTGTGATTTTAGGCATTTTCTGGCTGAAATTGAGGGAACTGAGCAAAAATCTGATTCAGGCTGAAAAAGGACTGCTGATGCTGTTAGATTCTAACCTCCCTGCACTCAGAATAGATTTTTTGGAGCTACAAGAGTCCAATTGGCGCGCTTTCAATTGGGTTGGAAAGTAGACATCCAGGGCTTTCCAGAAATATATAATAGTCTATACTTTGTGCGAAGATAGACGACGTAAATTGGTGTTCAATGCCAGTTCCATGTTGTAGTCTGGCGTTCAGCGCTAGAAACAGGTTGCAAGTTGGAGTTCAACGCCAGAAACAGGTTACAACCTGGCGTTCAACTCCAGAAACAGCTCAGGCACGTGAGAAGCTTATGTCTCAGCCCCAGCACACACCAAGTGGGCCCCATAAGTGGATTTCTACACTATCCATCTTAGTTTACTCATTTTCTGTAAACCTAGGTTACTAGTTTAGTATTTAAACAACTTTTAGAGACTTATTTTGTATCTCATGACATTTTTAGATCTGAATTTGGTACTTTTTGACAGCATGAGTCTCTAAACTCTATTTTTGGGGGTGAGGAGCTCTGCAGCGTCTCGATGAATTAATACAATTATTTCTGTTTTCTATTTAAACACGCTTGTTCCTATCTAAGATGTTCATTCGCGCTTCACTATGAAGAAGGTGATGATCCATGACACTCATCACCTTCTTCAATCCATGAATGTGTGCCTGACAACCACCTCCGTTCTACATTAGATTGAATGAGTATCTCTTAGATTCCTTAATCAGAATCTTCGTGGTATAAGCTAGAATATTTTGGCGGCCACTCTTGAGGATTCGGAAAGTCTAAACCTTGTCTGTGGTATTCCAAGTAGGATTCAAGGATTCAATGGCTGTGACGAGCTTCAAACTCGCGATTGTTGGGCGTGATGACAAAGAATCAATGGATTCTATTCCAACATGATCGAGAACCAACAGATGATTAGTCGTGCTGTGACAGAGCATTTGGACCATTTTCACTGAGAGGATGGGAAGTAGCCATTGACAACGGTGACGCCCTACATACAGCTTGCCATGGAAGGAGCCTTGCATGTGTGAAGAGTAGGACAAGAGAAAAGCTGAAATTCAAAGGACAAAGCATCTCCAAAACTCCAACATATTCTCCATTACCGCATAATAAGTATTTATTTCATGCTCTTTTACTTTTTACAATTGAAACTAAAAATTATTATTGATATTATATCCTGACTACGAATAATAAGATAACCATAGCTTGCTTCAAGCCAACAATCTCCGTGGGATTCGACCCTTACTCACGTAAGGTATTACTTGGACGACCCAGTGCACTTGCTGGTTAGTTGTGCAAAGCTGTGAGAAATAGTCCATTAATATTGGCATACACAATTTCGTGCACCAGCGAGCCACTCATTGAATCGGGTATGTAGTAGACCCGGTGAAATCCGGTTTGACCCGATAGGATTTCATTAAACCTGATAACCGGGCCGATTAATTTAACCCGGTCTGGTTTTTTTTAATGAAACCCCAATGCCTCTAACCCCCAGCCCCATCCTCGTCTCTCTGCTCTCTCGACCCCACCCCCACCCCCAACCCCAAATTCCCTAATCTGATCTGCAGTGACCCACCCTTGCCCTCAAGCCTTAATGTCTCTCCTCTGGGGTCTCTTTCTCGCCACTCTCTCCCTCAAGCTCTCTCACCTCTCTCACGGCACTCTCGTCTCTGGTGTGTCACTTTTCTCTTGGTCTGGCACTCGCTGTTTGGAATTGTGCTTGTCGCGCTCTGTGTCCTCACCGTCTCAAGCTTAGTCACTACCTTCCTGGGCTCGCTTCGCGGGCGGCAGAACCAGACAGAACCATACGAAACCTAGTCGCATGCCTTCGCCTACGCTCGTCGTCGCCGGAAGCAGAGGCAGCAGGTCCTGGTGGGCTGGTCTTTTTTGTCTTCTTGCTTGGAGCCTCGTCGTTAGCTTCCTTGGCGCAACTCGATTTGGTGAGTTCTAACAAATTTCCCCTTTCTTTTTGTTTCAATTTCATTACTATAATTCATCACTGCAGTTTGATTTTGTTACTGAAAGTTAAATTGAGGAATGAAGTAGGATGGTTCCATGAGAAGGAACACAACTCAAGCCTGGTGGTAATAAGGCTTGCAACAAATGCAACTGATTCAAGTCTGACATTGCTAAGAGGATTTCAGTTATTTTACAGTACATGATTTACCCATTTTGGTCCTCAAATAATTTCAGACCAGACACTTTAGTCCCTAACTAAAATTAATTACTCGATTGGTCTCTAACAACTAACTCCGTCAGTCACTTAGGTCATTTACTCCATCAACTCTAACGGAAGACAAAATAGTCCATAGTAACTCTAACAGGGGACAAAATAGTCCCTGACCTCCTCTGTTCGAAAATGATACCGTTCTCTCTCAATTTCCATCATATCTCGCATAACACCAACAATCTAACACTGTAACTTCAAGCTACACAATGCACACTCTGTAACTTCAATGTTCACAAGAAGAAAAATCCTCAACTTATTCTCAACCAATTCATACTCAGAAAACTAATGACTATGTCTCCCAAGTACTTGTCGTCTTCGATGAATCCCATGAATCTAGACAGCAAGTCTGATTTGTTAAGACCCGTCGTCGTCGTCGCCATCTCCTTCTTCCTTTGTCCTATCATCTCCATGACCATATTGTCCACTACTCCAATCGCTTCCTTTAGCTTCTTCTCCAAACCAATATTCAATAATTGCTTCAGTTTTCATATGAGCAACAACGGCGACATTGCTCGTTGTACTGATAGCTTGAATACGAGGTCGAAGCTGTCTGCCAACTTGGACTTCAGGAAAGAATGAATGAGGCACTCGAGGTCCATTCCAAATGAGAATTCGCATATGATGTCGAAAGAGAATCTTCTCATGATGTCCTAATGTCTAACAATCTATATTGCTGTCGGAGAGTGGAGAAAGGTGTGTTCTTGAGGTAGTTGTGGAACTTGATCTTGAGGATGTGGTGGACGTTGTTGGGGTTGGAGGTGATGCTATTGTCGAGGACGTGGAGGCAGAATGCTTTTAGTGGGTGAAGTGCGGAGGAGGTGGGTGTACTAGTCATAGAGATTTAGAAAGTGTGTGGTCCATGACATGTTGAGGTAGGTGCGACACGCCTGGCGGTTACACCATGGCTTGATCTTGGAGCTGAAGAAGAGGAAGGAAAAGATGGAAAAGAAGACTGTGAAGGTGAAGAAGGAGAGTATGAATATTAGGGTTATGCGAGATATGATAAAAATTGGGGAAGAAAAGTGTCGTTTTCGAACAAATGGGTCAGGGATCATTTTGTCCTCTGTTAGAGTTGTTAGGGATCATTTTGTTCCCTGTTGGAGTTGTCAGAGACCATTTTGTCTTCTGTTAGAGTTGACGGAGCCAATGACCTAAATGACTGACGAAATTAATTATTATGGATCAATCGAATAATTAATTTTAATTAGGGACTAAAGTATCTGATCCAAAAGTTGTTGAGGACCAAAATAAGTAAATATTCTTAAATATTTTGTTACCATAAATTATCATTGAACTTTCATTTACTTATTGTGTTATGTTTTTTTTTTATTTAAATTGAAAAAATATTTTATATTAATAACCAATTTATTATATATTTTTATAATATTAGTTATATTGAAGAATTAATACCAAATTTTTGTTAATATATTTGTGAAGATATACTTTTAAATTTTTAATTTTAAATTTATTTTTTATAATTTTATATTTATATTTAGTTAGACCGGATCAATTGATTTAATTAAAAATTTATTGGTTAAACCAATAATTTGGTGACTCGATTGTGTGACCGAATTCATTGTCAGCTCGATTATGATAATTATGAGCGAGATGTACTTAAAGATATGTTTATATGTAATTGTCACCATCATAATAACTAACAACCCTACTTTTTCCTTTCAAATTTATACAACAAATTAAAATCAATTTTCAATTTTGTTTTTACTTATTTTCTCCTTCCATTCCCGTGACGTGATGACTAAAATTTCTACCAAACCAAAAAAAAAAAAGAAAAAAGAATAAGACAAATAGAACGCATTTGTCTTTTTACGCTTAGTGGATTGGACACACACACCAAATTCTCATCTATAATGTAGATAGAGTGGACAAGAACAGAAAACGTAGATAAGGTACTTTAATGGCAATGTGCCTTCATTGTGCGGTGGAGATGGAAATTGAGTGAGTACTTCTTTTTTCATTTTCCATTGATTTTATAAAATTTAATTTTTATATTATATTATATTATATAAATCTCTTTTGATATTTTTTTTCTTAATTTTATTTAAATTTTGTATGATATAAAATCACCCTTTATAGAATTAACTAGGAGAAGAAAAAATTGAAAGACATATTCGGAATCTAATTATTCATTCCAAAAACAAACTCAACGAGCAAAAAATATCTTGTAGATATTGTACGTAGAGGGAAATTTCTTTGATAAAAAGTGAAGTTAGGTGAAGTCTGATCTGAAGAATAAAGAGTAAAAAATTATAACTAAATGTTTTAGAGAGGTGTGCATTGCACATAATTTTTTATTTTTTATTTTTTACTTTTATTGTAATAAACAATATTCATTTTTACTTAAACATACTATTTACATTACCACTACCCATTTTAGAAATGTTATTCTTAAGACATGAGATCTGTAAAAGTGAAACCAGCTAAGTTGAGCGAGAACATATTTGTTAAAACCAAATCAATTATTTAATTGGTCAGGATATATACGTGATTGAATTATGAAATTATTGGTGCACTTGCTGAATTATTAGTTAAATTTAATCATTTTGAATTTATATATATAGTTTGAGAAATAATACTTGAATAATATGGTCTACCTCAGGTGTATATTTTTCTTATATATCAGAAGAATTCCTTTTCACATTTTTTCTTATCTTTCACTTTTAAATAGTAAGAGAGAAAAGTTTACAAAAAAGTATATATAATATTATTACATATAATATTTTTCGTATAATTTAAGTGACAAAAAATTTGTAATAAATAATATTTTCGTGTTACAAAAAAATTTCGCTAAAAATTATCAGAATTATCATCGAAAAATTATGATTGAGATTTTTATAAGAGTAGGCGATGTAAATATTGATAATTGGTTTTTTACCAAAAATTACTATTGAATAATATATAAAAATAAATATCAAATTAATACTCGAAAGATTTTGATACTGATAAAATGATACTTAATTTTTATTATTGACAAAAAATATCTGACCAAAAGAAAAAGAAATTACTATGCAAATTCGAAATGATAATATATAAAAGAAATGAAATATATATATTTTTTAATTTTATTTTAATATTCTATTTGTAAAAATTGAATTATGACATATTCATTATGTTCGGAATAGCAAATTTCAAACTGTTAATAATTTATAAGCTCGATCCATCCAAATCATAACTGTTATAGTGAATAACTAAAGAAAAAATTGAAATAGATAGATTTAAAGATGCACTTGCTATTGCTAATACTAGTACATCGGAAAATTTTGAATTAGTTAGTTTAAATAGCCTCAGACTATAAAATAAGAGAGTATCCCGAATCTACGGGTCTGTCTAAAATCAGCTCAAGTCTTTTGAGCTTATCTGATGCACCATCCAATTTAAAGCATTAGATTAGATCCATAACAAATCTAATGATTTATATTTAATTTATAAATAATTTATTAAAATTTATACTAAAAATAACAAATCTTTCAATATTTTAAATTTGCCCCAATAATAAAACCCTCGGATCAGTTCATATTGTTCTATCTTTATTCAATTTCGGTTCAGCTCCCAAAAGAACTTTCCAAAAAGAAAACCTATCAACACCTTCATGGAAGACCACCAATCACCCTGCGGCTTCTTCCTCTCCCATCTTCCACACCAGGTACCCTCCATGTCTCTATTCAATTTCGCAATTTCATCAAAATTCTTGCGATTCTCGTCATTTTTTTTCTCATTCCACCGAAATCTCATGAATTCATTTCATCCGCACTAAGTTCAACTCGTTGAGGTCGACGCCGCAGTAGTCGTTGAACTCGAGTATCTCAATGTATACGTAAGGAGATAGCAGATCTTGCGCTGATTCGTATAGAAAGTGAAACAGAGAGAGAATCCGAGATAGAAGCACATTTTGCAAAACAGTGAGTAACCCTAACAGTGTCCACAATTGTGATAATATCTCCATTTTTGCAATGCTGATAAGCTGATATTTGTGTTTGCTGGTTTGAGATTTGTTGTTCTTGAGAAATGGCCGAGTGAAAAATAGAGTGAGAATTTGTTTGTTTCTTTTCACATTTTTTTCTTTTTTTTTTCTTTGGATTGTAACTTTGGGTTCTTATACATTGCATAAAGTACGAACAGGGTCTGTTAAAGGTTGGTGTTTTGGGTTTGGGATAAAAATAAAAGCAGCATTGAGCATATTGCAGAGATAGAGTAGGGTAAAGTTAAAAGTCAACAATAGAATGGCCAATTTTGAATAAAGATATTGTGAGATGAGTGAGGATACATTAGATATGATATTTTTAGTTATGAATGAATCAGAAAGATAATTGGGGTAGCATTTGTTTTAAAAAATACCATAGAATCTCTTTTTAGGTGGTTTGATCATGGATGAAGATTGTTATAAACCCTAATGAAAAATGAGTAGATTAGATGTAGAACACCCTAATTGGCAGTGGTGGAAGAAAATTGCAAAAACTATAAACAAAACTATTAAGGAGGACTTAAATTTAGTCACTTTTCTGTACTCTATGCACAGTTTATGATAGATTGATAGTCCTTGATTACATCTTTTGATATATAGTTGAAAAAGACTTTATCATTGTTATTCAATTTTATAATTTAGCAGGTCATATGTATAATTCATTTTTTCGAGTTAACACTATATTGATATACAGGTATGGCTTGGGATGGCGAGGTGGGAGCTGGTATACTACAAAAAAGTTTAAAAAAGAGTAGATGAAACTGCTAGGACAGATTAAACCTAGAAGATGGAAATTGCTTGGGAAGATAAAACCAAGAGAATTGAAATTTCAGTTCCTCAAAAGTACCTTAATAAGATCAATGTGTAATTTTACAGAAAAGTAATATTATCAAAGAAAGTTAATTCATATTTTTTAGATTTACCACCCAAATTGCATGTGAATTATCAGTACCTTTTCCATTAGATTTAAAATTTGTAATTTCTAATGGCTTTATGCGTGAATAATGAAAGTAACAGATAGAAATAATTGATCACCTACTCAACTAAAAATGCACAAAGAAGAGGATTAAAACTATAAGAAACAAGACTAAAATTAAAATAACTATAAGATGAGGATTAAAACTATAATTGATCACCAATGATAATATTGCATAGTTTAATTATCAAATTGATTTCCAATTTTTGGTTTTCTGTATTAAATTAGAAGGATTAATATAAGAACTTCAAAAAATTTAGAGACTTTCATGCATAGTTATAAAAAATTAATGAACATATGGTGGTTCACAAGAAACTTCAAAAAATACCTAGTAATTGTAATTCAGAATATACAAACTATTCAAAGCCCTGATAATTGACTCCTAATTCTACTCAACTTGCATAGTAGAATTCGCTTCTTCTAGATTCCCTATAGTTCCTTTAACATTTTGTTATGCAGAATCAAAACGAGACAAGCAATGTTTATGCTATAGTTTGAGCAAGTTTACTATGTTAGTGCTGTCACAACTTGCATGGAAAAAATATCCGGTTCTTTGATGGCGAACGAATTTTCATTTATTTTTTTCTTCTTTCTGATTGGCCAAAATATCGATCAGTGTTTAGTGGTTAGTTCCAAGAGTCTGAATCGTGTTTGTTCCAGGAATGTGAATTGCGGAAGTCAGACATGGTTCCTGCCCCATGCAAAAAACAAAATCACTCATTAAAACAGAGCGCAGTATGATTCAGCTATTCTCTTCTGTCATACTGCTCTAGATCATTAGGAAACTGCAAAGCATGTCCAATTAATCAGGTGCTAAATAATGATGGAGAAGGGAAATTGAATAAAAAAATATTTATAATGGTGAAAGCTCAGTACATCATTTAAAATACTCAGAATTGTTATGCGTATGTTAATATTTGATAAACTTCCTGCTCAAGCTAATTCTTCAACAAAGTTAGTACTCCATGATCCAGAAACTCTAATTGGAGATGTTTCCTGCAAAAAAGACAAATAGTTGGTGGAAAATAACCAAAGAAAATATGCACTTGAACATATAGTATTGAGGAAATACTAGAGCACACTTAATTTGACAGAAAATTAACAGCTTACTTCGAGAGAATTTTTGTTAGAATATCCAACTTCTTTAGTTTATTAATGGTAGGCTTCCCCTGTCTATTAAGTTTAGCATCCTCTTTAGTTGTGACCTCAAGCTCAGCCATGACGTTCTCAACTAATAAAGCTATTTCTGCAAGACTTCTCTCATTCTTCTTCTTCTTCTTACCTATCTTGAATAGATCCTTAATTTCATCATCCTCTTCCAGGAAAATCAACATATGTCAGGTGTCAAAAGCTTTATAGTAAAACACTCCAACAAATCGCATAATTGATTTCTTGAAGAAATTGTCTCTAATTAGATCATAAACAGAGACCGAATAGCTTGAAATGATAAGAAAGTTTAAGTTACATCCATCACATATTTTGGTTTACAACATGCTACTGGTACCAAAATATTATCCTAATCAGAAGGATATCAAACACAATGGATCTACTATTCTGCTTACAGGAGAATCTAGCAGTAAAAAGAAAAAATTTGGGAGAATTAATCACCAACCTGAGGAGCATCACCAGGAGAACGAAGTTCATCACTGCCAATAGTAACCACCAGCTTCCACCCCAGTGTCGTCTATAAAGTTGTCATCATCCACGTTCCTAACATCCTCATGATCATCCTATATAATAGAAATGGAATTTTTAAACAGAATCACAATACTAATTTTTGAATTTGCAAATAGACTAAACCAAATCAAACAGCAGTAACAAATAAAAAATAGAACTAGAGCATCATGAATAGAATCATAAACACAGAGATTGAAATCAGAATCATAAGAACAAATTTCAAAATTTTTTAACCCTCATAAACAGAACCCAAAAAAATTCAAGCAACCAAATAAACAGAACAAAAAAAATAACTGAATGAAATCAATGAAACAAATTCGTATGAAAAATCTAAACAAAAAATAAGTAGAACAAAAACAATAATTGAATGAGTTCAATGAAGCAGATTCATACAATAAGAACATAAAAGGAACAAAAAAAGCGAAATCAATGAAGCAAATTTATACCTGAGGCTGAGGCTCCATTGGAACTCTGGAAGTGGAGGATGAAGGAGGAGACGAAGCACCACGGCACTGACGACAACTCGAAGAGAGAAGAGAGGAGATAGAATAGAGATACTGAGAATGAACGACGGAGAGAAAGAGCCTAATAGCAACGCCGGGAGATGGGCTGAGACTGGTAGCGAGTGCCGGATTGGACGGCGACTGTGATGGCAGAGACCAAAGAAGAGTGGAGCAGGTGGCAGTGGCTTTGTGGATAGATTGAAAAGTGCGATGAGGAATTAGGGTTTTATTAGATGGATTTTAAACATATTTGTGGTAGAGATAAGAAAATTATTATTATTATTAAACCCCAATATGAGGTACATTTGCAAATTATTTTGGAGAATTATAAAATACAGATGCAAAACTTATAAAGATTTACAGAGATTCCTTCTGCATACATATTCTGTTGACACGTGGATTTTTGTTTCCAAGAAAGGAACAACTTGATAGACTCTTTGTGAAGAATGTGGCTGACTTGATAGCTTCGGTAAGTGAGCTGACATTATGTGAGAAGAGGTGTAATAGTGTAAGTGTAACTTCTTGTGTTGGGCTCCGTTTTTTCCAAGTGACGCATCTAAGTTTTATGGGCTTGTCTATGGTATTTTGATCTGCTTTATTTCTTTCTAATGGACTCGTTATGATGTTATGATCTATCCTATTTATAGAAAAACTGAAAAAGTTCAATTTAGTTGAATACGCTTAAAATATTGAAATTCCTCCTTTATATGCTAAAGGTCAATTACTAACTAGACAAAAAAAAGTCAATATTCACATAATAGGATTTTAAGTTTAATATTTATAATTTCATATATACAAGATCTAAAATTACATATTCAAATATTTTTTAGAGTTATTCTCCACATACAAGCGTTTTTGTTTAATTTGTCTGTCTTGAGTCTCATGGAAAAAGGCAAACAGTAAGGTTTGTAAGAAAAAGCCATAGAGTAAAAAAAGATAGAGTGTACAAAATTAAAAGAAAAAGCCATAGATGTCATAGAGGTCATTTGTACATTTGTGTTGTATTTTATGATTCTATGGAAATTTCCTTGTAAGTTGGGTTAGCACTTAGTAGTTGAAAGCTTGTCAGGTGACCAAGTCAATTTCAGGATTAGTGATAGATTCTAAACTTGTCCCGGATAGGAAGGGTAGTTCCTAGGGAGAATTGGTGTTTGTAATCAAGCATGATTATAGTGAAATTTCATCATAGTTGTGATGGAGACTGGATGTAGGCTGCATTGTGCTTAACAGCTGAACCACGATATTTCTTGGTGTGACTAGACTCTTGGTATTAGCCCTTTCTTGTTGCATGGATGCGGAAACACGCCTCATGTTCTACAACTCACCGTAGCTTCTGCACCTTCCGTTTCCTCCTTTCTTCGTTGTTGGATGTTGTGACCAAAGAGTAGGAGTGCCGGGAGAAAATAGACGACGTGGCCTTTGGTGGAAGGCAAGAAAGGTTAAATGAATCGCATAGTTGTAAGAATCTGTCTGGACCGGATTTTTTGACTACAAAAATTAGTGAACTGGACTCGCAACTGGTCTGGTGCAATCTTGGAACAGCTAAAGGAATTGAACTGGTCAAACTTGGTTAGAATCGGTCAAAATCGGTCAAAGCATGTGAAAACTTCTTAGAATCGGTAGAGATCGGTTCAACTGAACCGTTTAGAAAAAAAACTCCAAAATTAATGAATTTCGTGGTTATTGGTGACTATAACTGGATCTGAGATTTGCTCGTTGAAGAAGAAGGATATTAGTTATAGGGGTGTAATCCGGTCGGTTTGTGCTTTGTTTTGGACCGTAAACTAATTGAACCGGTCCTGAAGTGTTGACAATTTTTTTTATGCACTATTATGAATGGAAATATAAACTTAAGTAAAAACGTATTAATCTTTTTCTATTGTAATGTTAGTGTTGTAACCAAAGTTATTTGTTTGCATACTAATATTAAAATTTACTATTCTCATGGATTGGTATTTATATTGGTTCAAATTAAAATATTATTGTATTAGAACTGACTAATGTTATGTGTAACTTTGTATTAGTTATGTTCTAAAGTTGAGAATTAGCTGTTCTTGGTAGTACTATTATTGACTTCTAACATTTTTCGACATAATATAATGTAAATTATTTCTTTACAAGCGGACCCTTTCGCAATAAGTTTACTCATGTGTCAGTAATTGTTGCTCAATTTAATTCTTAGTGATGCTTGATAATTGGATTTTTGATGGTTTAGAATTTCACGAATGAATTCTCGTTGCAAGCATAGTTCCTAAACCAAACAATAATCTTTTCATACAAAAAGTTGTTTGTCACTAAAACAAACCCCTAAATTTATAAACCGAAGTATTGGAACCTCGGGTCGTTCTCCCTAGGAATTACAATAAAGTGTCTTGTTATTGGTTGTGAGTTATTTTGGGGTTTTTGAGATTTTAGACAAGAAATATAAATGGCAAAGGAAATAAACTAACAACTAACAAAGCTCTTGGCAAGATATGAGTACTAGAAGTCCTATCCTAGTTATCCTCCTCAATTGTGATAACAAATTGCCCATTACTCCCACTTAGTTAACCTTTAACCATGGAGGGAAGTCAAGTGGATGAATCAATTTGATTCCTCAAGTCCTAATCAACTCCTAAAGGAAAGACTAGTTTTAGAGGCATTCAAATCAATTAGCAACTTCTAATCATCAATCAACAAAGGAATTAGATAACTCAAGAGTCACTAATTACTCTACCTAGGCCAAGAGGAACAAAACCTACACTAAAATCCAACCAAGCATTTCATCAAACACTTGGAAGGCACAAAAGAAAAGCATAGTAAATTGATAACAAGAATGAAATCTAACAACAATTATTAAAAGGAATTAACAACAACAATTAAAAGAAACACATTTATTATGAATTACCTTTATTGAATTGAAAGAGAGTAGAAGGAACAAAAGTAGATCTGCAACAAAATACAAGAACAACATAAAAGAGATTACAACAAAAGAATGGAAGAAGAATGAATGTAACTACAAGGAATTGAGAAGATAGAAGTAGAAGAAGATGAAAGCAAAGATTAAAATCTAGATCTAAGAACTAAACCTAATCCTAATCCTAATTCTAGAGAGAAGAGAGAGCTTCTCTCTCTAGAAACTACTTCTAAACTAATCCTAATGAACTAATGTGAGATAATCCCCCCTTTGCTCTTCAATCCTTGGCTTTAAATAGCACTTCTGGCGCCAAAGTTGGTTGGGATTGGGCCCCACAACCCTTGAGAATTCGTTGGCCACGTTTTTATTAAAAAATCATAAACCAACACCGAGCGCACAACACGCGTACGTGTCCATGGGGTGATTCGCAAGCGTCAGGTGCGCGGGCGCGTCCATGGGCGAGTTCAACTTCTTTGACTTTTCATGATTTCTCCACTTTGCATGCTTTCTCCTTTACTCCTTTGATCTATTCCTAGCCTTTTCAATCTGAAATCACTAATAAACACATCAAGTCATCTAGTGGAATCAAAGGTGAATAAAAATCATCAAATTAAGGGTCGAAAAGCATGTTTTCACATCTAAACACAAATAAGGAGACAATCACAAAACTATGCTATTTCATCGAATAAATGTGGGTAAAAGGTGATAAAATCTCTTAAAATCAATACAAGATAAACCATCAAAACGGGGTTTATCAACCTCCCCACACTTAAACCAAGCATGTCCTCAAGCTTAAACTAGGAATGAAGTAAAGGGCTTGGCATTTATTCAATGGAAACTAATTAAATGCAATCTACCTATATGCAACTATCTACATGAATGCAATTGCTTGGTCAAAATAAATCAATTCCCAAGAAGCATATATGCACAAGGGCTAAGGACTAGCAAGTCTAATCCACAATTGAATTGAGCTATTAAATATTTTTACAAACTTTCATGAAGAGATTATTGTAAGTGGAACCATGTAATTGAGCATCAAACCCTCACCAGATGTGTTTGCACTCTATTCGCTCAAGTGTTTAGGGTTGATTCACTCAATTCTCCTCTAATCATGCTTTCCAATATTTGTTTTTCATCTAACAATCAACAATTACTTCATGCATGCATACAATTATCATGAGGTCTTTTCTTTAGGTTTTAATGGGGTAAGGGTCAAGGTAGGATGCATATTTGGTCAAGTGAGTTTGAAGTTTGAAGTTTGAATCTTTGATAAGCTTAGACTTCCCACCTAATCTATGACATCCTATACAATTTTAAAGCTAGCCTAACTACTCATCCTTCACTTTTTCATATACTCATGTATCCCTTTTCATTTCACAACACTTATGCATTGATTTTATTGAGCTTCACTTTGGGGCATTTTGTCCCCTTTTTATTTCTTTCTTTTTTTCTTTCTTTTTCTATATTTTTTCCATATTATTTTTCTTTTCTTTTTCTTTTATTTTGTCTTTCTCATTTTTTTCTTTTTTTATCTACAAAAGCATCAATGCATAAGGTTTTACATTTGATTAATACATGAGTATGTACCCAATTCCCAATATTTTCAATAAAAATACTAAACTACCCTTTTATTCACCCAATGTCCCAAGGTTCCCATACTTGATTAATACACGCACTAGCCTAAGCTAATCAAAGATCCAAATAAGGACATTTATTGTTTTTCGCTTTACGGCTTGTATTGTGCTAAAATTAAGAACAAGTGGGTTAAGCGTAGGCGCAAATTGGCTAACAATGGAAGATAAAAGGTAAGGTTATTTGGGTAAGTGAGCTAATGAAATGATGGCCTCAATCATATAAATGGATGAATACACAAAGTAATGGACATAAAGACTCAAACAAATCAAAGATTACAATCATAGAAAGAGACTAATGCACACAAGAAGGAAAATAAGTGGTTATAAGATGTAACCACACCATTAGGCTCAAATCTCACTTGCTTGTGTTCTTAGCTCAAAAATTCATGTTCCACAAGATATATAATTCAAGCAAGCTCTATGAAAAAGTTTTTCACTCAAATCAATTGGTGCTCTATAGATAGAAATCTTGAAAAATTTCATTATTTTGACTAAGCTTATTTTGTATATGTGTGCAAAAATAGGAAAAATGCAAATAAAAAATCCAAATAAAACCTAAAATGAAATGCAAAAGTGTTGAGATTAGAAACTTGTCACCCAAAATCGCCGACCGGTGGGGCGACCTCCCCACACTTAAAAGTTTGCACCGTCCTCGGTGCATTCTAAGATGAACAAGGGGATACGGCGATTCTCCGGATTGCTACCTTCAGCTGGTAGGTCAACCGGTGCTGCGTGTTCTTAGTCTTGCTTCCGTTATTACTTGTGGTGCATCCATCTTGAAAAACAGAAATAAACACCATAAGATGAGGAAATACAAAAGCAAGGAAGCATACATTGTTCGAATGAGGTAAATCACTAGAATTGAGTGAGTGAATTAGTGTGACATTAATGACAAATAAGTGTGTGAATTCTAAATTGCACGATGTATAACACACATTAGCATAAAAGTTATGTCACAAAAGAGGCATGCACTTCACCTATCCTAGTGTGCTTGAGATGCTTGAAGTAAACTTGTAAGGTGAAACAAGCATTAAAGAAGCATGAAAGCATTCAAGTCAAACATATATGGATGCATATGATCATAAACACAATGCATTAAGGTAAATGCATAACATCATCCATCAAGAAATTGCCCAATAGAGGAAAAAGATTCCAATTACATGATGGCTAGCCACAACATGCAATTCAAAAGAGTCACAAGCTCAAAGGCAATTCTCATTACTTGGTATTTTTCAAAAGGTAGGCATGAAAACTCAAAACCAAGTAGCAAAAACCTCAACAATAGAATCCAACAAAGATTATAAACATAATGAGGTTAAGATAACATCCCTTGTTAATAATTAGCAGCAAATAATGGTAATCAAAAATAACAATCCAACACTTACAATGAAAAAGAGAAAATGAAAGAAAAACTAACTAATCAAGTAACTAACTAACTAATTAACTAACTAAAATAAATGGTTATCAATGGTGTTTGGAAGTATTGGATGAGGTGTAGGAGAAGGGAAGAAGAAAGGGGGAGGAAAGAAATGGAAAAAGGAGAAGAAAAGAAAAGTGTTGAGAAAAGGAGATCCGCACGTACGCACGCATGGTGCGCGCGCGTCGATGGCTTATTTCGAGAGTAACGCGTACGCGTCATGTGCGCGTGCGCGCAAGGGGGTTTGTGCCAAAGGCACAATGTTGGGGCGGCGCAGGCACAACTCTCTGGAGAATGCATGGAGGGTGGAACTTCTCAATCCACGCATACGCACGCATGGCGCGCGCGTGTGGATGGTCCAAAACGCTTGATGCACGCGTACGCACGCAGTGCGCGTACGCGTGGATGGTGCTCTGTTTTTCAAAAATTTTTGCTATGTTGTTGCACCAATCCAAGCATTACAAACCTCCAAACAGCTACCAAAATACCATAAAACCTTATTTAACATGGTAAAATGCTAATTAAACTCAACGAACTAATCAAAACATGAAATTAAACTACTTTTACCGATATGTACAAAAGAGAAAATGAAAAGAAGTTACCATGGTGGGGTGTCTCCCACCTAGCACTTTTGTTTATTGTCCTTAAGTTGGACTTATGGGGAGCTCCTTATCAAGGTGGCTTGTGCTTGTATTCATCTTGGAACTTCCACCAATGCTTGTACTTCCAATGAGCTCCATCATTCAAGATCAATATCTCCAAGCTTTGATGGGGTTCTTCACAAACCATGGGCTCCCAAATTTGATTTTCCTTGTGCGATCCGGGGTCCCACACTTCCTTTTGACACCCGTCCTTAAATTGATCATCATTATTCCATTCGGGTGGTATGGCCTTGGAATTCTCAAAGAAGCTTCCAAACAACTTCCTAGACCCATGCCATTTGGTTCCACACCAACCATTGCTCTTAAATTTTGAGCTTACACCCGTTATGAGCTTAGAATGACGTTTTCAACCACTACACAATTCTTTCCTACTCTTAACTCCACAAAGAGCTCTAAGTTGACCATCATTTCCAATTAAACCATATTTAAGTGAGAAAATAAAGCTTAGAGATAAGGATTTTACCCACTTGAATGATATGTTGGATGGTGACTTGGGAAGGGAGACTTCCCCACACTTAGGCAATGCAAGGTCTACTTCCTTGTGCTCTTCTTTGTGTATTTCCACCTCTTGACAAATTTCTTCAATTTCAACCTCTTTCCTTTTTCTTGGTTCGGTGTTTTCTTCAAGAACTTCGATTTCTTACCCAATGAGAGGTGATTCAACTTTGGATAGGAATTCATTGATGAATAAATTCATCTCTTGATCGACCTCTTCATATTCTTCAATCTCAATGTACACCGTGCCAACATTCTCTCCTTGGTATATCTCCTGCGGTTTATTCTCTTCTTCATTATTTACCAAGGGTATGGGTGGTTGTGCACACTCTTCTATTATCCCAATGGAGGGGAAATTAAATGTAAATAGAAATCCCTCCATGATTGAATTCATTTCTTGATTAGCCTCCTCATATTCTTCAATTTTGATATGCTCCGGAGGTTGTTGGGATTCATTTGGGAATTCCACATCTCTTAGATCTTGAACCACTTCCTTCTTTGTTTCAATAGCCGTGGGTCTCTCCAACTGCTCTATTCCTACTACCGATTCTTTCTCTCCCACCAGATTTTCCATTTTCTCCTTCATGCTTTGCTCTCCTTTTGATTTTTCACATGTGGTCACGAAAGTACCTTGAGTATTCAAACATTGGTGGGCTAAAGTGTTCACCACCTTGGTCAAATTGGTCACAAACTCAAGTGTATCCCCTTCATGGCTTCTTGTCCTTGAAGTAACAAAGTGAGAGAGTTGTCTATTGGGGCTTGGGGTGAGTATGAAGGTTCATTATGTTGGAGAGAGGGTTCATGGTAAGAAGGTGGTTCTTCTTGGTAAAATTGTGGATATGGTGTGCATTGAGGTGGTTCTTGGTAGTAATCTTGATATGGTTGTGGTGGCTCTAAAGGTTCTTGCTCATAATGGTCATAAGAATATGGCATGGATGATTGATTATATGATGGATATGGATCATAGAAAGGGGCTTATGAGTATGGTTGAGCATCATGTTGAGGATAAGATTCATAGGCATATGGTGGTGGTTGATTTTCATAAAAGGAGTCACCATAGCCATTGAATTGGCATGCATTAGGAGGGAAATTATAACTATAAGTATCCGGAGGTTGTTGCCAATAGAAGTGATCAATTCCTTGAGACTCCTCCCATCTTGGAGTGTTCCATCCTTGGTACATGTTACCATTGAAGTCCACATTTTCTACAACATAATTAGAACCAAACTCATAGCCAAAGTGAGAATTCATTATGGAAAAACAAAATAAAACTAATAAAATCTAGTAAACAAACAAGAGACAAGCTATTCACAATATTCACATATGTACAACAACCAATAACATAACACCATTGCAACTCCCCGACAACGGCGCCATTTTGATGATTGAATTTTTGATGGTTTAGAATTTCACAAATGAATTCTCGTTGCAAGTATAGTTCCTAAACCAAACAATAATCTTTTCATACAAAAAGTTGTTTGTCACTAAAACAAACCCCTAAATTTATAAACCGAAGTATTGGAACCTCGGGTCGTTCTCCCTAGGAATTACAATAAAGTGTCTTGTTATTGGTTGTGAGTTATTTTGGGGTTTTTGAGATTTTAGACAAGAAATATAAATGGCAAAGGAAATAAACTAACAACTAACAAAGCTCTTGGCAAGATATGAGTACTAGAAGTCCTATCCTAGTTATCCTCCTCAATTGTGATAACAAATTGTCCATTACTCCCACTTAGTTAACCTCTAACCATGGAGGGAAGTCAAGTGGATGAATCAATTTGATTCCTCAAGTCCTAATCAACTCCTAAAGGAAAGACTAGTTTTAGAGGCATTCAAATCAATTAGCAACTTCTAATCATCAATCAACAAAGGAATTAGATAACTCAAGAGTCACTAATTACTCTACCTAGGCCAAGAGGAACAAAACCTACCCTAAAATCCAACCAAGTATTTCAGCAAACACTTGGAAGGCACAAAAAAAAGCATAGTAAATTGACAACAAGAATAAAATCTAACAAAAATTATTGAAAGGAATTAACAATAACAATTAAAAGAAACACATTTATTATGAATTACCTTTATTGAATTGAAAGAGAGTAGAAGGAACAAAAGTAGATCTGCAACAAAATACAAGAACAACATAAGAGATTACAACAAAAGAATGGAAGAAGAATGAATGTAACTACAAGGAATTGAGAAGATAGAAGTAGAAGAAGATGAAAGCAAAGATTAAAATCTAGATTTAAGAACTAAACCTAATCCTAATCCTAATTCTAGAGAGAAGAGAGAGCTTCTCTCTCTAGAAACTACTTCTAAACTAATCCTAATGAACTAATGTGAGATAATCCCCCCTTTGCTCTTCAATCCTTGGCTTTAAATAGCATTTCTGGCGCCAAAGTTGGTTGGGATTGGGCTCCACAACCCTTGAGAATTCGTTGGCCACGTTTTTATTAAAAAAGGGGCACTCTAGTGTACAGATGTGAGTGGTATAGAGAGAGAATATAATTCCTTTTATATTTATTTTTTATTATTTTATTATTATTTAAAATGTGGGTCCTACTTTTATTAATATCTCTTTCATTCTATTAAAGGAAAAATCTGTAAACTTATATCTTTACCATATAATTCACCATTAAAAAATCATAAACCAACACCGACGCGTACGCGCACAACACGCGTACGCGTCCATGGGGTGATTCGCAAGGTGCGCGCAAGCGTCAGGTGCACGGGCGCGTCCATGGGCGAGTTCAACTTCTTTGACTTTTCATGATTTCTCCACTTTGCATGCTTTCCCCTTTACTCCTTTGATCCATTGCTAACCTTTTCAATCTGAAATCACTAACAAACACATCAAGGCATCTAGTGAAATCAAAGGTGAATAAAAATCATCAAATTAAGGGTCTAAAAGCATGTTTTCACATCTAAGCACAAATAAGGAGACAATCACAAAACCATACTATTTCATCGAATAAATGTGGATAAAATGTGATAAAATCTCTTAAAATCAATACAAGATAAACCTTTAAAATGGGGTTTATCAATGCCCAGATTATAATTTTAATAAAATATTTTTCAAAAAATTGGGACAACTAAATTAATTTTAGGTACGATACCCGACATTAGTTTTTTCCCTACGTTGATATATAACCATGCATATACATTGACGTTGGGATCAAAGCTTATGTTCGTTTCCTTGTTCCGAAAACTAATGTTCTTTTTAAAATAATGAATTAATTTACTCAATCGATGTTTAGGGTTTCTAAATATAAATAATTTTTTTTGGGACTTCAAATATTAGTTGAGATTAAAAGATATTATTTATATGTTATAAAAAAATTATAAAAAGCTGACTTTAAGTTATGGAGAATTAATTATATTTTAGTTATAAAAATTTTCAATTTTTTACGGAGCTGACAGTTTAAAATTTACGAAAAATAACATATTCTTAAAAAAATTGACTAATGTTAATTGAAATAAGTTGAAAAAAATAAAATTTTTAACTGAATTCTAATTCATGTTCATTATATATATATATATATATATATATATATATATATATATATATATATATATATATATATATATATATATATATAATTTCAGTTTCATGTTACCCCCTAACTAAACCTCCGCAATTATATATTTTCTTAACTATATATTTTCTTAACTAACTTCACTAGAAACACTAACAAGCCAAACCCCATCCTAGACATAAAAGAGTTCTCACTACAACTATAAACAAAAGGGTGAAACACCCTCTCCACCAAATAATCGCAGCAATTAAAAAAGTTGAACCAATAACATGTACTTCAGCGTCTTACTATACCTCCTATACAAGTTTCATCGTGATTCCCATTACATGGCATGTCTCACATGAAACAAAAAACCTAAGTTTCATCATCCTACCTACCATCCGCTTACTTCCCAGAATAATAATCATTTTCACAAGCAAGAATCATCATGCATAAGACGAAATTTAACTCTCCGTACTTGTATATCTCCTAATTGCAGTACTTGTTCCTTCTTTTCTTTGCCTCCTCGAACATATATTTTTCTAATCTTAGAAATGGATTGCAAATTTAATTACCACAACATCAACAAATTACTTATCTTATCCACTGTATCTTCACACATATACAACCACAGAACAAAGACCAAGACAACATTTATTAATACCAGATAATCTTATACATGAGCCCATTATTTAATTAAAACCACGGAGGATTAGGAAAGGGCCAGGCAACTCCTTACTTACCAGATGACGAATCGCTGGTCCCCCGCTCCACAACTCGAAGGCGAAACTGCTGCTTCGTGCAGTGGCTCACCACCTTCACCGCCTCCTACGACTTCGACCACAGGCTTATCCCGCGCCACCAACAAGAGCGGCAGCAATAACACCAGCGATGGTGGTCCTCCGCACTGAACCTAGGGATTTCCTTCCCTGTTTATCACACTATGGAAGTGAATCTTTTTTTTTTCGGACCCAAACAAGGTCCATGACGAGAGCCCCTAACCAACGGAACGAGTAATCTTTATAATTCCGTTGAAGTTCACCCCACCAAGCCGGCTCCGTTTCACCTCCCGTCAGCTCCCACCAGTCCCCCTGGGCCAGCTGCAAACTGCAACATGGGACCAACACGTGTCATTACGTGTGTACCAAGTTTGATCTGTACACTAGTGCGACCCATTATTTTTTGTGCATATTAGAAAAGCTCAAAAGAGTTGAGCTTATTAAAGAGATATTAACAGCAAGTTCATGTTGACTAACTAAGCAGACAAAAGAATTTACATTTTTTTATTTCTCCTGCTATTTTTATTGTATAAATTTTGTATTGAGTCTTTTCCATTTCCATTACGGTCTATAAAAAGAGTGATTACTTGACCCAAAAGGAACTGAACACCGTACCATAGTTGCGCGTTCAATCTTTCTACACTCTTTTAATTTAAAAAATATTTTTAACACCATACCATACACATGCCGCCTGTTAATATTTTAAAAGTGCTAGTAGGATGTAATTACTTGTTTTGATCCTAAGGCCAATTGTTTCACGTTTTATTATAATGGTATTAGAAGAAAAGAGTAAAATAAGATACAGTTAGCATTTATCACATGCAATTACTTGCGGAAAGTCGTAAATGGCTTCCCCTCCATAATGAAGGAATGAACGTAAGCACATACATTTTCAACTTTTTCATGAGTTGTTGATTATTTGTCTAATTCTAGTTGTATAATTAAGATTATTCAAAAGAAAACAACAAGAAACAAGTTTATGACACATTTTACTTCTCTTTTATAAAATACCAAATTTAAATCCGTCGCGCGCACAGAACTAAAATAAACTAATTTTATATATAAAAAATTATTTAATAACAAAAGTTTAAAAATTATTTTTAAATTTAATTATAAATACATTATACATTTTAATATTTAAAGAAGTTTATTATCTAATATATATGTTTAGCAAATTTAAATATTATAATGCAAAATTAAATGTAATGCAAATATGAATATTATATTTTAATAATTAAAAATAACATCTATTTTTTCATGAATCATGATATCATAAATTTTTAATATTATTATTATAATTAAATAATATTAAAATATAAATTATTAAAAAATAATATATAGATGATAAAAATAATATCTAATTGATAAACATAGTTTGATTAAAAATAGAAAAAAGATTTAAAAACATCATAATAATATCATATATTAAAGTGTTTTAGGCATTCATTACTCAATGTATAATAAGAAAATTTTTAGCAAACTAAAATAAAGAATTATGGCAATCAACCTAATTTTTTAAATAATTATACAAAACATTAGCAAAATAGAAAAGAATGAGTGTGAGGCATAAGATTACATGAGAAGAAATAAAAATAAAAGATGTATAAAGTGAATGTTGATTTATATAGTAAATATGAATAAAAGTAAGAATAAAATGAGAAAATGTATTTGATTTTATTAATCAATTTATATCTATTAAAAAAAACATTCCTACTAAAAGGTATAGAGTAAATTACCCAGAAATAAAAAATAAAAAAAATAAAATATAAGCCTACACACTATAAAAGAAGAATAAAAAATAATGTGATGATAGAAAAAGTGAAAATTATAAAATGATAAGGTCATTAAGGTAGCGCTTGGTAGAGAGATAGAGACTGAAAGACTGATACTGAGAGACAGAGACTTAGAGACAGAGACTGAAATAAATTTCAGTATTCTGTTTAGTACAAAGTAGGAGACAGAAATTGAAACAAGAATGAAGCTCTAATTTAATTTGTACAAAGGGTAAAATTGGAATTAATTAATTGAAATGAGGTTATTTTAGGTATGAAATGTTATTAAAATTTCAATATTCGTCTCTAAAAATTTCAGTCCCCTGTGTCCCTACTTTTTGGAGGTACTGAAATACTGAAATTTTGGGGACAGAGACAGAAATTTTAGTACCAGTCTCTGACCCAACAAACATGATACTGAGTCTCAGTCTCTCAGTCTCTGTCCTAGTACTTCAAAACAAACGCTACCTAATTGTTTATGTTACGATATTAAAAGCTATGTAATATGTCAAGAGTTAATTGTGTTATTATTTAATTTTTTTTATACATTATAAATAAATTGATAGTTAGATAGATAGATATATAAAAAGATTTTCATTAAATAATTTTTTTTCAAATAAGATATACAATATTAGAATTTAGACTATTCTTATGAATTAATATCTTTATACTATATTTTTTTTATAGAATTAAATAATTTAGTGCCTAAAGTTATAAGATTAATGTTAGATTGATTATATAGATGCTATTCTCTACAATAATATAAATATAGTTCTAAGCAAATAATGCTTTTCTCTATGTTATTGACTTGTTGCAATAAGTGACATGACAATTTTATATAAAATTTAGAATTTTACGTGTCATTCATTCACCATAATATTATTTTGAGTTCTCTTTTAATATATTATAATAGATAATAGATAATAAATTAATAGTCGATAAAAAATTATGTTGGAGAAAGTTTATATCCTAATTTTTCAAGATTCATGGCTTTTAGATCCTACTCATTTAGAATTTGTTAGAACTATTTGTACATGAGAAAAGAATTTTATTTTTTAAGAATATAATTCATTTTTATTTGACACTCAATTTATGGTTTAAAATGACTTTATCATATTAATAGAATAGAATTCAATTTTTTAGTTTGGAATAACTCTTAAATGAGTTAATTTTTTTTCTTTTACAATTTTATTCTTGATAAAAATATTTTATTAAACATCTATTATTATTAAAATATATAAATAGAAATATTTTTTATATTTGACATATTAAATTTTTTATGTGAAAATTAATTTTAAAATTATTTTTTATCTAATTTATAAATAAGAAAATAAAAATAAAAATTCTCAAAGAAAATCAAGTTATTCCTTTTTATTTGTTCCAAAAAAAAAAAGAATTTTAATTGTTTCATGGATTTTCAAACAAGCTCCCACTTTTCCAAGGAACACAAATGAAGCTACTCAAGGCTACTGGGTGGAAGATTTATCTGTTGACGGGCATTCATGGAACCAATACTTAATACAGAACTTACTTTTGCCAGTGATTGGCCTACGAATCCGAGCCATAGCTCCAATTAATGGCGACTATGAGTTGGTTCGGTCTTTGGACAAAAGTGGGAAGTATGATAATGCATTTAATTACTAAATAGTTCTTTTTTTCATCATGTCTCTATAGCTTTGTCCCACTATCATGTAGCAAAAACCAATCTCGAAGTTTGTTCGGAGTTTGAAGAATCCAAACAAGACCAAGATCTTCGTGTGGAGGGCACTACATGGGAGGCTTCCCATTCTCTAACTCATTCGCCAACGATTTGCAGCCACACTAGTGGCATGTAACTGCACTTGATGCTAAACAGAGGAGGAATCAACCCTGCATTGCCTCTCTAATCCACTAAGTGTCTCTATTTGGCCAATGATGGCTAGAGGCAAAGACGCAACTTGTACAGGAGATGGAAGGTGAGCGTAAACTTTCTCTGTTTCCCTTAATTTGCTGAAACATTTCGAAAGCTAGAAACCGCCTTGTCTTTTGAGAAAGTAATCATGGACAGAGAGGTTGTAGAGGCTGCTTCGGGAATCACTTGGAGTAGTTGCTTCTTTCCCAAATTTAACTTAATTTCTTCTTAGCTTATTTAAGTTTTTTACTTTTTGGTTTCTCATGATATACCAATATGGCAATCTAACAATTAATTTGTTGCAAATCTAAACTCCATTTAAGAGTTGATTAATGGCCAATAGATTATTGCTACATACATAAGGTGTGATTTAAATCCCTAATACCTGCTTAAGTAAACTAATAAGCTAACTATTAGATCAACTCAAATTGATTAAGCTTTTCACTTTAGAATGTTAGATAACACTCATTTCTTATTTCAAATCCCTATTTCTATAATTGTATTGTTTATAATTCAATGGAATTCATATTTACTTTCGTCAAAAAATAAAAAAAATATTAAACTAGAATATAAAAACTATTTATCCACATACCTCTATGGAGAAGGTCTTGGTATCTTGGACTGCAATATGCCATGTTCCCTTAGAGAAAAAGGGCCTACCATTACCACCCCATAATTCCCATGTCTCCATTTCTTCACTAGACTCTCCTACATACTCTACCTCCATGACCTTTGTGTTGAACTTAATGTAAGGAAAGAGAGAAAAACGTTGAACATAAGAGTTAAGATAATGTAACACTTGCTGGCTATTTGGGCTTTCTTCTTTCGCAAAAGAATGCCATAGAAAATCAGAGAATTGGTAGGTTGAAATGGTGGTTTGAAGCTTTGTAAACTCTATGGTATGCCTCCATAGGCCTCCAACACCTTCCTCAGCTTCAAAGACAATTGGATTAAACCCTTTTTCAAGAGTGTATTTGCAGGCAAGAAGGCCACTCGTTCCTGCCCCAATGATTGCCACTCTCTTTTCCATGTTTAGTAGCTATGAATGTATGGTAGAGAAGCCAAAAATTGGGCTATATATAATAGCCTTTGGATTCGGAAATACAATGATAGGTATCTTAGTATTTATGACATTTTTGTTTTTATAACTATCTTTACAATCAAACAAATTTTCATATATAACATCTTAGTATTTCAACCATAGTCATATATTTACTTGCAAAAGATCTTTATTTGTAGTATTGGTAAATATCTAGCAATTAGCAAAAGAATCCGTTAGGCCTAAAGATCTTGAAACTTAATTATTTTAGAGTAATAGTTCATATCAATTTTTAAAGAATTTTGAATTAGATATTTTAATTTAAATAATAGGAGATGATACTCAGATTAGTTTCTGAAATTACACTTGCATCTCAATTTAATTCCTAAGGTTTCGATTTATTCAATTTAGTTCCTTAACTTAGCTTTCACCACTCACATTAGTCCTAACTTTGTTTTTATCACAAAACCGTTGCATATATGGACTGACAGCCATTCTATGTACTAGACTTTCTAACAATTATTTAAAGTAATAATTGAAACTATTTTTTCTCAATTTGTCATTTTTCAAAAGTATTTAAAGTCCTAATTCTATTTAACTATTACGTTAAATAATCGTTAGAAAGTTTAATATGATAATTATTAGTCTATCTTAACACTCCATTAATGATTTTGTGACAAAAATAAAATTAAAAACTAACGAAAATTATAAATATTAAGTTGAGAAATTAAATTGAATAAATTAAAATTTTTAAAAACTAAATTAAAATAGGATGTAATTTCAAAAACTAAGTTAACTATCAACTCTTTTAAATAATGTCTTTTACGTTTCTTACAATGAATAAATACAATTGATATAGATACAGAATAGGTGATCCAGTGCGCAAGAACCAAATAAACATGTGGATAAGATTTATGTCTTCTGCTTTATTCGTTTGTTTGTATCTCTCTTTAAAAAAAATAGTATTCTAAAACGAGAGATTCATATTGCTAGTCTCCCTGTTTAAAATAATTATGAAAAAAATATAGATAGACAATAATATCGTTGAACAATATGAACAAGAAAATTAAAAAAAGTAAATTAATCTTAAATTTAAGTCATTGCATGATTAATTAATTTTTAATAATAACCAAATTTCAAATTTAAAAAAATCAGAGTTTGCACATTGTGCAGTTACACGTTTCATCACCTCTAACGGCGCGTTTTTCATTGGTGAATTGTGTTCCTTCAACTAGCTGCTAATTCATTCGTACTCTCGTTCAACTGTTGCTGCTCTGGACACCAGCCATCGCCGCCAAGCCGCAGCCAACGCCGCCTACCTCTACGCCAACGTCTGAGTAGCCTGCTGTTCGCCTAAAATTTTTTTCTCATAGCCCACAAACCCGTACACCGGGCAGCCCCCTGCAGCCCACCGCATCCACTGTCACCGCCTCTTCATCTCCAACAGATCCGTCCGAATACAAGAGAGATTTGCGGCTGCCGTTTCATACGTACGTCACCTCTCACAACCACTTCAATGGAGTCCAATTTGGTTGAACCGGTTTGTCATGCCTCATCTTCGTTCACCCACGATAATTTCACGCATTCAATTGACAAACTTCTCAATCCTTGCGACATGGAAGGTGAACAGTCTAACAAAGTAAGCAATGTAGGTTGATGCATTGGGACATATGTTTATTTTCATATAAATGAGATGGTTATTCTTAGTCCAATATTCTTTAACCATGATTATAGTCATTCAGAAACTTTTTTAAGATATTCTGGTCCGTCAACATAGTAATTAGTTAAAGGGTAATAAATCATAGATCAAGTTCTAAAGAAGATGAAGATGAACATTCATTTCCTTGAGCCCATAAACTATTATATTACCTTTTTAATATGTAATACAGAAATTGGTTCAATATATGTTTAGTATTAATTGAGAAAATATTGCACATGGTTGCCATTAGAGTGTTTAGGATCTCCATCCCTATGCTTGATGAGTGGATATTTTATACCTTTTTTGGTACTATTTTCTTAGTGTTTTTAGTTATATTTTATTAAGTTTTACTATGTTTTAGTAGGTTATAGTGCAAAAATCATATTTTGGATACTACTTTGAACCTTTGTATTTTTTCTATGATTTTAGGTGATTTTTGGGTGAAATGGACAAGTTTTGGCAAAGTCTGATTCAGAAGCAAAGAAATGATAACAGATGTTGTCAAATCCTGACCTCCATGCATTCAAACATGCATTTTTGGAGCTACAAAGGTTCAATTGATGCGCTCTAAACAGCGTTAGAAAGCTAACTTCCAAGGCTTTCCAACAATATATAATAGTATATACTTTTCTTTGTAAAGGACTGCCCAAAACGGGCGTTGAACGCCCAACTTACTCCATTTCTGGCGTTGAACTCCCAAACAGGACCAACCTCCCAAGTTAAACGTCCAAACTGGCGTTGAACGCCAGCCAGGGAGCAGGACCAGCGAAGTTCAGTGCCATAATCCAAGTTTAATGCTAGTCTTCAGTCCAAATCACTCTAAGTGGGCCCCAAAGTGGATTTTAGCACCACTTAGCTTACCTAGTCATATTTTTGTAACTTTTAAATTTAAATTAACATCTTTTAGGTCTAGTATTTACTATAAATAAGGGACTTCCTTCCTCCTGAGGATTATGCCTCCCAGGAAGGAAGAAGCACAGACACACTACTTCTATTTTCTCTGTAAATTATGAGCAGCTAAACCTCCTAGGTTAAGGATAGAAACTCTGGTCATTCTTATGGATTAATATCATTACCTTTCTACTTTCATATATGTTTGATTCTATTCTATGATGTATTCTCGTTCTTCATCTTTATGAATCGGGTGGAACGAAAGTATAACCCCTTATTCTACATGAGTTCTTTACGAGTCTTGACCCGGATAGTATTGAGCTACAGCTTAAGAGTACTGATAAACCCCAATTTTGTGGTTTATCTTGTGCTTAATTTAGGGAATTTTATCAACCTATCTCATATTTATTCAATGAAATAACATCTTTTTGTAATTCTCCCTAATTTTGTGCTTAAGAGTGAAAACACGCTTTTTAACCCTTAAAATAGCTAAATTTAATTCACTTTAATCCCATTCGATTCCTTGATATGTTTGTTGAGTGATTTTTAGGGTTATAAGACAAGGATTGGATGGAAGAAGTGAAAAGAAAAGCATGCAAAGTGGAGAATTCATGAAGAAATGAGCATTTGGAGGAATCAAGGCCACGCGCACACGTCATCTACGCATATGTGTGAGAAGGACATTCATGGCCACGCGCACACGTGACCCACGCGTACGCGTGAAGAGGGAATTTGCCAGCGACGCGCACGCGTCGACCACGCGCACGCGTCACGCTGATCACGTGACCTCATTAAAGTGAATATGCTGGGGGCGATTTCTGAGCTTTCGAGGCCCAAATCCAACTCATTTCTAAGGCTATTTCATGCAGAATTCAAGATGGGTCAAACGGGGAGCAATTAGTTAGTGTAGGAAGCATGCCTTAGGTTAGTTTGAGAGAGAGAGAGAGAAGCTCCCTCTTCTATCTTGAAATTAGGGTTCTCAGTTTAATTTCTTCTTAAATTTAGGTTTAATTTCTTGTTTTCATCTAGTTTTCTTTGCGATTTCTTGTTCCTACATCTTCGTTCTCTTAGTTTATAGTGTTAATTTCCCTTTTTATGCCTCTTTTATGTTGATGAACTCTTGTTGGATTTGAATTTTCTATTAATGCAATTCATGTTTTATGTTCCGTTATTGTTTAATTGAGTTGTTATTCTTACTTTTCTTACATTAGGTAGTTGTAGATTTTATTATTATTGCAATTTTATCATGCTTTCCTTTTATACCTCCCAAGTGTTTGACAAAATACTTGGTTGGATTTTAGTGGTTGGATTTTAAAGTAGTTTTTGAGCATTCTTGGTTTGGAAAGAGAAATTAGGCAATCTTGAGTCATCAATACCCAACTTATGTTGGTGATCTAGAGTTGTTAGTTAATATTATTTTCATTGACTCTAATCTCTTGCTAATTCAATTAGTAAGTTGACTAGGACTTTTGGATTGAGATTAACTAGTCTTATTTGACTTTCTCTCAATGTGAAGATAACATTACACCTTCTTCCGATGTTGGGGATGACTTAATAAGATTAGCTCTTGTTAATCATTGTATGATAATTAATGACTAGGATAGAAAGCCTATACTCTCAATCCTTGCCATGAATGTCTCTCTTTATTACTTGCTTTCTTCAGTTGCTTGCTTTACATTTTTTGCCCTTTTAATTCTTATTGTATCAACCCAACCCCCTTTAATCTCATAACCAATAATTGAGCACTCGATTGTAATTCCTAGGGAGAACGACCCAAGACTAATATTCTCGATTATCTTTATTGGGTTGGACTTGTGACAACCAAAAATTAAACTTTGATTTGAGGATCGATTGTCGGTTTGGGCTATGCTCACAACGAAATTATTTTGTTAAATTCCGAACCGATATAAATCCTCACATCAAGTTTTTTGTATCGTTGCTAGAAAATTACAATGTGTGCTTGTTATTAGTAATTGTTCATATGTGAATATTGTAAATAGCTTGGTTTTTGGTTTGTTTGCTAGTTTTTGCTAGTTTTAGGATTCGGTTTTTTTTCTTCTTATTAGATTTTGTTTTCATTTGCTCTTGCTACTATGAATTCTCACCACTTTGGCTATGAGTTTGGTTCTAACTATGTTGTAGGGAATTGAGGCTACAATGAGGATATGCATCAAGGATGGGACAATCAAAGGTGGGAGGACCTAATTAAGTGACTTCTTAACTGTTTTGATTTTTAAATTTAAATTTTTTTATTTGTCACATTTATAAATTTTCTCTTTACTCCATTTATATTGTTATTTTTTAGATTGTCTATGTATAACAATAGAGATACTTTCATCTTTTCCTCTCTTTTTAATTATAAGCTATTTATTTTCAATTTTTTTATTTAAAGAAACGAAAAAAAGATTTTAACTATTAGTTAAATTTATTGATTATGAGATCAAACTTATATTTATTTGAAAAAAAAAACTTTTATAAAAAAATATATATTATTTTTTGTAAAATATATTTACATAACTAAATAAATGAGAATGAAAAGGAAATTAAAACAGCCATTGAAGTTGAACTGACCATTTAGTTATTTATTTATTGAGTAGAGATGCGGAGGAACGAGAAGGTTAAATTCAAACTGGATAGTTGGTGAAATGGTTGGAAAAAAATAGAAAGAGAAAATGAGAACTACATGGATATACATACATAACAAAAAATAATGATTAATTTAGAAGTTATGATGGAATAGGAATAGAGAAGAAGGAGCAAATGTACGTGGTGGGTCATGGGTGCTGTTCTTATATTGCACGTGAGGTAGCTGAACTTGCATCTGGTCATCAATTGAGAAAATTATTTGAGATGCTACTGATATCTAATAGCATTAGCAACCCAGAGCATATTTGGAACGCAACTTCGACATTATTAGCTGAAGGAATACTATATGAGAGGAGAAAAGCTTTAAAAAACTAAGGTATTTTACTATGTCTTTTTTTATATCAAGATTGTATTCTCTTATTATTTTAATTTTTATTAATAATATTAATATTTTATTTTGGAATTACTTATTAAATATTTCATAAAACCACCATGTGCTTTGCTAGGACTAAACATGACTGATGACGAGTTGAAAAACCTCTACATTATTGAGATTGAGAAGATACTCAACAATAATGCAAGATCTTTAAGAGACTATCAATCAATGTCATACCCTGAGATGTCTGATGTTTGCCTTTTTCAGAATAACCTAATAGAGGAGGAGTTAGCATATCACACAAATGAGTTGACTCATACAAACTTATATACGGAACAAAAGATGACTCATGAGCAAAGGTTAGTATTCGATGAGATACTCAATACTGTTATTACAGACTCTGGTGGTTTTTATGTGAGACCCCAGATTTTTAGAAAATAAATAATGAATTATTTATGTTTATATATATATGATTTTATTTTTAGAAAGGTTATGAGACTTCGAGTTTTAAATTAATTTGGTTTTATATAAATTTTAATTATAATTAGATATTTTTTATTTACTGAAATTAATGGTTCTTGCTTAATTAAAATTCAAAGTTTTAGTAATTGGAGATGAAAGAGAGTTTGGTATATAATTTAAATTGAAATAATTTAAAATTTTGATTAATATTATGAACTAAAAGAAAATTTATTTATCTATAATTTTAAATTAAAGTGTTTAATTACAAATAATTTGTAATTTGAAAAATAAAATAGTATTCTTAAAATTAATTATATTGATTAAATTTGGTTTTAAATTAAAACTTTACTCAAATCCTAAATTCTCAATTCTAAACCCTAATTCCAAATTCACTAATCATAATCCCAATATCTACAATACACACACGTATATCCCCTAACCTGTCAACTCCTCGGTGAGCCAGGCTCATCCTTTTTTCATTACTCACCCACCCACCACCAGCCCCTCTCCCCCATATACACACAACACAGCTTCAGCAAACCAAAAAAAAAGGAAAGAAAAGAAACCGGGGAAAAGGGGAGAAAGAGAGATCCGACTGAGGGAGCTAGAGCCGTGGAAGGAGAACAAAGGGAGGAGGAGGCTCCGCCGCGATGCCAGCTCGCCGCGCACTGCCGTCGCCCGTGAAGTCGAAGGGGTCGTCACTGTCATAGAGGTGAGGAAGAGAGAAGAGTAGCGCGCGAAAGAGCAAGACACAAGAGAGAAGGAGAATGCAGCAGCTAGAGAGGGAGGCAGCTCTGCTGCTGTTGCGCACCACCGCCTTCGCCATCACTAGGGTTACCGCCGCCGTCGTAGCCATCACTATCGCCACTGCACGCAAGAAGAAGGGGATGGCACCGCTGCTGTCGTCGAGTTGGAGCTATCACAGACACCGTAGTTTCTACGTCTAGTCTTCCTTTTGTCGATTGTTGGAGTTATTGTGAATTGGAGCCACTAACGGGATGTTGCTGCTGCTGGAACCACCGCAGAGAATTGCTGGAAATCAATGCTGTCCTGTTCCCGTTCCAATTTGGTTCAACATCCCCTATTATGGGTTAGCTTTTTCCCTTATTTTTGCTCCAGTTACACGTCCTATTCTGCCGATATCTTATTAATCTGCTTGTTCTTATTTTAATTCGACTTTGGCCTGTGCTCTATTTTAAAATTTCCAAAGCTGTTTCTGCTTTTGATTCTATTAAATTCGAAATCTTCGTTTCATAGCAACCACGATCACTGTTGTGGGAGCTAACGCCGCTGCTATCTTGACTGAAACTATTGCGTAGCTAGTAGTGGTCCAACCAGCTGCCTCATTGTAATCCCGCCTTTGATTTCTTTTAATTGTGACATTGAGGTAGGGGATTTTATTTTAAAAATAATCATTTTAATCTATAAATGCCATTGAAGTTTAGTGACTAAGTGCAAATAATTCATAAATGTCCCGTGTGACTAGTTTTGTTGTTTTGAGTGGTTAATTGATGAAATTGAATTGCAACTGGTTGAATTGAGGCTGTGACTGATGTTGGTTTTCGATTTTGATGAATTGTTTAAAATTCTGATTTATGTGATTATGCTGAATTGGTTGGTTGTGGCTGTATTCTGATTATTGAAAATAAGTGTTTGATGTACGTTGATTTTAGTTATTTGATGTACCGGAGTGGCCGTGAAACTGACTTGCGACTGGTTGGATTTGGTTTTAATGGTTGTTAATATTGATTCAAGAATAATTAGAATTTGTAACACCCTAACTATCAAAGCTCATGCTTCCGGCTGCGCGACTCTGATAGCTCTGGTGTTACGATGACTCTCAGAGTATTTAATACATAAATATGAGCCTGTTTAAAAATTTAAATCGTATAACCGCTCCAAATCACTTTTTGATAGGCAACAAACATCCATACATACAAAACTCACAAAGAATACACATATATATATATATATAATTTTACAAGCATTAACTTACACAATTCCTATCCCTCTTACAGAATGTATAAAGATAAAGGCGAGGAAACAATAAATAATAACTAAAACAATACAAAACATCACGACAACAACAACTAGGTAAACTCTTTGTGAATTCTGCGTCCATATCCTGAAAAGAAAAAATTTGTAAGGGGTGAGAACATCATCCTCGAAAGGGTTCTCAGTAGAGGGTTTTTGAGAATTATTATAACAGGATACGTGAAAATAAAACCATTATAGTGATTAATAACCGCCTTATGCATACTTTCAAAGCCCGATGATTTTCCCATTAAAATCTTAAATCTTTTCTGAAAGAGGAAACTGTTATTTCTTCAAAAATTCAAAAGCCTTTCAAGAGGTTTTTCCTATACAGTGTGAATGACCAATGATGAGCGGATAATTTATACGCTTTTTGGCATTGTTTTTAGGTAGTTTTTAGTATATAATTATTAGTTTTTATGCAAAAATTACATTTCTGGACTTTACTATAAGTTTGTCTGTTTTTCTGTGATTTCAGGTATTTTCTAGTTGAAATTGAGGGACTTGAGAAAAAATCTGATTCAGAGGCTGAAAAAGGACTGCAGATGCTGTTGGATTCTGACCTCCCTGTACTCAAAATGGATTTTCTGGAGCTACAGAAGCCCAATTGGCACGCTCTCCATTGAGTTGGAAAGTATACATCTTGGGCTTTCCAATAATATATAATATTCCATACTTTGCCCGAGTTTTGATAACGCAAACTGGCATTTTAACGCCAACTTTCTACCCTTTTCTGGCGTTAAACGCCAGAACTGGCATAAAAGCTGGAGTTAAACGCCCAAACTGGCACCAGAGCTGGCGTTTAACTCCAAGAAAAGCCTATGCACGTGAAAGCTTCAATGCTCAACCCAAGCACACACCAAGTGGGCCCTAGGAGTGGATTTCTGCATCATTTACTTATTTCTGTAAATCCTAGGTTACTAGCTCATTATAAATAGGACCTTTTACTATTGTATTTACATGGGGAGATCTTTAGATCATTTTTGAGACTATCTTTGTATCACCGTTGATCTCTTGATCACGTTTAGGGGGCTGGCCATTCGGCCATGCCTGGACCTTCATCACTTATGTATTTTCAACAGTGGAGTTTCTACACCTCATAGATAAAGGTGTAGAGCTCTGCTGTTCCTCTTGAATTAATACAATTACTACTGTTTTCTATTCAATTCAAGCTTATTCTTGTTCTAAGATATTCATTCATACTTCAACATGATGAATGTGATGATCAAGTGACACTCATCACCATTCTCACTTATGAACTTGTGCCTGACAACCACTTCCGTTCTACCTGAAAACAAGCTTGAATGTATATCTCTTGGCCTCCTGGTCCATGACGCATGGTTGCCTCTCCTGACAACAGAGTCTTCCATTCCATGAGATCAAATTCTTCGTGGTATAAGCTAGAATCAATTGGCAGCATTCTTGAGATCCGAAAAGTCTAAACCTTGTCTATGGTATTCCGAATAGGATCTGGGATGAGATGACTGTGACGAGCTTCAAACTCGCGAGTGCTGGGCGCAGTGACAGTGCGCAAAAGGATCATTGGATCTTATTCCAATACAAGTGAGAACCGACAGATGATTAGCCCTACGTAACCCGTAGCCGGACCATTTTCACTGAGAGGACGCATGGTAGCCATTGACAACGGTGATCCCCCAACATACAGCTTGCCATGGAAAGGAGTACGCATGACTGGATGAAAGCAGTAGGAAAGTAGAGATTCAAAAGGAACAAAGCATCTCCATATGCTTATCTGAAATTGCTACCAATGAATTACATAAGTATCTCTATCCTATTTTATGTTTTATCTGTCTTTTAATTATCAAAATCCCATAACCATTTGAATCTACCTGACTGAGATTTACAAGATGACCATAGCTTGCTTCAAGCCGACAATCTCCGTGGGATCGACCCTTACTCACGTAAGGTATTACTTGGATGACCCAGTGCACTTGCTGGTCAGCTATGCGGAATTGTGAAGAAAGTATGTGAGATCACGATTTCGTGTACCAAGTTTTTGGCGCCGTTACTGGGGATTGTTCGAGTTTGGACAACTGACGGTTCATCTTGTTGCTTAGATTAGGTATTTTTCTTTTTTTATTTCTTTTTTCCTTCAGAATTTTTAAGAATGAATTCTAGAGTTTCAGATGATGCTTTTATCATCACAGGAGCTAGTTAATTCCCATCAATTTAGCTGTTGTATGTAATGTCCTACTAAAGCTTGGCTAGCCATGTCTAATCTTTTTAGACTGAAGCTTTAGACTAACATTGCATGATTCCTGGAATTGTTATTAAAAATTTTGAGTTTCTTATTCTCTTTTCCAAAAATAATTTTCGAAAAAAATACAAAAAAATTTATAAAATCACAAAATAAAAAATAATTTGTGTTTCTTGTTTGAGTCTAGTGTCAAATTCTAAGTTTGGTGTCAATTGCATGTTTCTATTTTTCTTGCATTTTTCGAAAATCTATGCATTGTGTTCTTCATTGATCTTCAAGTTGTTCTTGATGATTTTCTTTGTCTGATCTTTAAATTCTCTTGTTTTATGTCTTTTGTTGTTTCTCATGTGTATTCTCAAATTGTTAGTGTCTCTAGAATGAAAATTTCTAAGTTTGGCGTCTTGCATGTCTTTCTTTTCTTAAAAATTTTTCAAAAATATGTTCTTGATGTTCATCATGATCTTCATAGTGTTCTTGATGTTTATCTTGACATTCAAAGTGTTCTTGCATGCATTCTTTGTTTTGATCTTAGTCTTTCATGTTTAATTTCATTATGTTGTTTTTCTCTCTCATCATTAAAAAATTCAAAAAAATTCAAAATTATGTCTTTTCAAGTCAATAATACAGAGAATTGAAGATTCAGAACATACAGCAGAGGAATCACAGAGAAAAAGCTGGGCGTTCAAAACGCCCAGTAAAGAAGGATTTATGGCATTTAAACGCCAGACAGGGTACCTGGCTGGGCGTTTAACGCCCAAGGAGGTAGCCAAGTGGGCGTTAAATACCAGAATGGATACCATTCTGAGCGTTTAACACCAGGATAGCACCAAGGAGGTAATTTTGTTTTCAATTCAAATCTTTTTCAAATTTTCAAGTTTTAAAACTAATTTTTCAAATCTTATCTTTGTCATATCCTCTCTTATCAATCATATCTTTTTCAAAATCAAATCTTTTTCATTTTTTTTAAATTTTCGAAATTCCTTGCTAACAACTAATGTTGTGATTCAAAAATTTCAAGTTTGTTACTTTCTTACTAAGAAAGGTTCAATATTTGAATTTTAGGATCATATCTTTTAATCTCTTGTTAGTCAAGTCATCAATTTTAAAAATCAAATCTTTTTAAATTATTTTTCAATCATATCTTTTTAAATCATATCTTTTTCAAATCACATCTTTTCAAATTCTAATTTCAAAATCTCTTTCTAACTTCTTATCTTTACAAAATTTGTTATTTCTTATCTTTTTCAAAACCAACTAACTACTTTTCTCACTTTTAATTTTCAAAAATCACTAACATCTTTTTTCAAAATTCTTTTTAATTAACTAATTGTTTTAAACTCTAATTTTATTTTATTTAAAAGTTTTAAAAAATTCCATCTCTCATCTCTTTCTATTTAATCACTAACACTTCTCCTCTCTTAATAATTCGAACCCCTCCCTCTCTATAAGTTCAAGTTCTTCTCTCTACCTCATCCTTCTATTCTTCTTTTCTTCTGACACATCAAGGAATCTCTATACTGTGACATAGAGGATTCTCTACTTTCTTTGTTTTCTTCTCTTTCATATGAGCAGCAACAAAGATAAAGGCATTCTTGTTGAAGCTGATCCTGAACTTGAAAGGACCTTGAAGAGGAAGCTAAGAGCAGCTAAAGCACAATACTCTGAAGAGGACCTGACAGAAAATTTTGAAAAGGAAGCAGACAAAACAGCCATGGCCAAAGCCAACAACAATGCAAGGAAGGTGCTTGGTAACTTTACTGCACCAACTCCCAACTTCTATGGGAGAAGCATCTCTATTCCTGCCATTGGAGTAAACAACTTTGAGCTTAAGCCTCAATTAGTTTCTCTGATGCAACAGAATTACAAGTTTCATGGACTTCCATTGGAAGATCCTCATCAGTTCTTGACTGAATTTTTGTAAATCTGTGACACTGTTAAGACCAATGGAGTTGATCACGAGGTCTACAGACTTATGCTTTTCCCTTTTGCTATAAGAGACAGAGCTAGTATATGGTTGAACTCACAACCTAGAGACAGCCTGAACTCTTGGGAAAAGCTGGTCAATGCCTTCTTAGCTAAATTCTTTCCACCTCAAAAGAATTTAGCTTGGGAGTGGAAGTTCAAACCTTCAAACAGAAGAAAGGTGAATCACTCTATGAAGCTTGGGAAAGATACAAGCAATTGATCAGAAGGTGTCCTTTTGACATGCTTTCAGAATGGAGCATCATAGGTATCTTCTATGATGGTCTGTCTGAGTTATCCAAGATGTCATTAGACCATTCTGCAGGCGGATCTATTCATCTGAAGAAAACGCCTTCAAAAGCCCAGGAACTCATTGAAATGGTTGTAAATAACCAGTTCATGTACACTTCTAAAAGAAATCCTGTGAACAATGGGACAACTCAGAAGAAATGAGTTCTTGAGATTGATACTCTGAATGCCATATTGGCTCAGAACAAATTATTGACTCAGAAAGTTAATATGATTTCTCAGAATCTGACTAGATTGCAAGCTGCATCCAGCAGTAATAAAGAAGCATCTTCTGAAGAAGAAGCTTATGATCCTGAGAACCCTGCAATGGAAGAGGTGAATTACATGGGAGAACCCTATTGAAACACCTATAAGCCTTCATGGAGAAATCATCCAAATCTCTCATGGAAGGACCAACAGAAGCCTCAACAAGGCTTCAACAAAAATAATGATGGAAGAAATAGGTTTAGCAATACCAAGCCTTTTCCATCATCTTCTCAACAACAGACAGAGAACTCTGAGCAGAGTCGTTCTGGCTTAGCAACCATAGTCTCTGATCTATCTAAGACCATACTAAGTTTCATGAATGAAACAAGATCCTCCATTAGAAATTTAGAGGCACAAGTGGGTCAGCTGAGTAAAAGGTTACTGAAACTCCTCCTAGCACTCTTCCAAGCAATACAGCTTGCCATGGAAAGGAGTACGCATGACTGGATAAAAGCAGTAGGAAAGCAGGGATTCAAAAGGAACAAACATCTCCATATGCTTATCTGAAATTCCTACCAATGAATTACATAAGTATCTCTATCCTATTTTATGTCTTATCTGTCTTTTAATTATCAAAATCCCATAACCATTTGAATCTGCCTGACTGAGATTTACAAGATGACCATAGCTTGCTTCAAGCCGACAATCTCCGTGGGATCGACCCTTACTCACGTAATGTATTACTTGGACGACCCAGTGCACTTGCTGGTCAGCTACGCGGAGTTGTGAAGAAAGTATGTGAGATCACGATTTTGCGTACCAACCAACCTGCTCCAAGCATAGGTTTATTAAGTCTATGCTGAACCAGTTTAGTTTTTCATACTTTTCTAAGCCAAAAACACAAACCAAACACGGCCTTCGACCCATCTCAAATTCAGTCATGGCCCTAGGCCTAAACAATTTAATCCCTAACCGATCGATCACAATCCAACAGAGTTTCTATCACAAACACAAGTAGGAAAGCTCAAGCACAAACAAGTAGTTACATCAAGTAGAACAATTAGCAGTTAAACACAATTAATCACATAGGCAAACCAAGTACAATATGCACACCCTAACAATGTCACATAGATGCATATGATGAAGGCCTGTCCTAGTGACTGATGAGTCTTATATGTCAGTTATAAAGCCAACCCGACAAGTCCAGGTAGCTAACCATTAGACTGTCCATCTGTCGTGCATCCCCAACTCGAGTTATTCACAATCATAATCATAATCACACAACACCCACACTGGTGTTTATCCACGGGGGAGAGCTCATCCAAAACTTTCACAGTGTCCGACAACACCTACGACATAGGGTCAGCAGAGTATCGAGTCTCAACCTGGAGCATGTGGTGGCTAGCCACTGCTTTTACCCAGGGAAACTCGTATCTCAGATAGTTAGAAGTGTAACAATCACTTTATCAACTCAAAAATCATCCATATTCATACTCAGCCATCCGGCTCATAACATATTCCATAATCAGCCATAATTCATTATTATATACAGCCATTTCTGCTCATAACATAACAACACTTCCACCATTCAACATCATCAAACTCATAAAATCATCATTCAAGCCATAAATCACTTTTTCCCAGTTCACTTTACTTTGAATTCAAAATCAATTATTCCCAGCCTTGGCTTTAAAATTCCCATTTCACAAATCTTTTCAGGCTCATAAGCCACTTTTCCTCAAACGTAAATTCCTATTTTCTAAAACAAAGTCACCCTCAGCATCATCTTTCCAAAAATTCCAAAACCAGGCCAAATTAAAATATCCTTTGAAGGATTCAAAATCATTCATCCTAATATAGGAATCAGTAATAAAATTCCTCAGCCAAGTCTCAAGACTTTAGGGGAGAATAACATAACTCATTTTCTCAAATTTGTTTAAAATCGGTAAAGCCTTAAATTCTTGATTTGAGTAATAAAAATAGAATCTAAGCCAAGCCGAGTCATGTAATCACTTATTCCAACCACATTTTCAAACCATCTCGTTCACTTGAACCAAAACCAGTTTCAACCTGTTGATAAAATCTGAAGCATTTCCAACAGCTCAGAAATCAATTTTTGTTTTGCCAAACTAGAATTCAAAGGATACTTTAAAACTTATCTAAAATGTCAAAAAAATGAGATTGGTGAAAAGAAACCCAAATTCTTTCAAAGTCACTAAAACTCCTCCAAGTGGAAATCTTTAAGTTAAATTCAAAAACATAAACCCTTTTTACCTTTAAAACAGCCTTAAAGCATAAATCTCCTTAGAATGACTTGCACCCAAAGACATAATAGTTTTCTTAGGAAACAAGGAGAAGTCATAATTCTCTTTTCAATAATTCTTTTCAAAACATAGCTTCATCGTTTTCATAATTGATCCAAGTAAAGATAATAAAAGACTGGAATTTTATAGAAATTTCGGCAGCATCTCCCCTAAAACTTGGACTCTGCCACCGTTTTCGAGTCCCAACCAAACCAATCCGCAACCCACTTTAACAGGTTTCAAAACTAAATCAATTAAAGCAAACAGGCTGAATCCAAAGTGTATTCCATTTTCATATTTTCAAGAAAATGAACTCAACTCAAATCAATCAACGGATTAAACTCGATTTCAAGTCTTTAAAAGAAACAACTTCAAAAACATTCCATCTCACAAAACCGAACAATAATCCAGTCAAACAAACATTCGTATTTATTCAAGACAACCAAACAATACATAAGACTTATACAATCACCAAATATACATTTTCTTACATCAGTATCCATATATAATAATTCTAATTTATAAAGTATAATTTTCAGAAAGGCCCCTACCTCGATGTTGCAATCGTATTATTTAATGTAACAATTTCCTTTATCCCCAATTTGTGGCAGCAGTAGTCACTCCAACACAACCGGAACGGCAGATGCATCACCCACAACTCTAGTAGTAGCAACAGCAACGATCTCAATACCAATTGTGATTACTCAAGAGATAAATTGACAACTAGAATAAAACCATATGCTACCATAAATTAGGACAGAGTATAACGGATGAAAAAATGATAAAAGAGTAAGGAAGAAAGCGTTACAGGCTTAAGAAACAGAAATTGGCACTGGAACTGGAACAAAGGGGATGAGGCTGGCTAGACTAAAAGATGGTGGCAGTAAATTGCTTTCTCTAATAACAAGCTCCAACCGCAACAGTTCTAACGAATATGGCATGACAAGGTACATCAGAGGCAGAGATATGGTTGACCCGAAGCAATAAGGTCACGGTGATGGCAGCTCCGGCGAAGGCGATGCGAACAGATGCTGGGCGCGGTGGTTGGACCCCAGCTCAACCCCAGATCTCTCTTTCTCTTCTGCTCCCGAGCTCTCTCTCTGGCTCTGCCATAAATGACAGCGACTGACCCTGCGATGAGAATGATAGCGGCGAGGTGAGGATGACAGCGGCGACGCGACGGCAGTTACCAGACACGGCACCTCCTCCCCTTCGACCATGGCTCACATCTTCTTCTCCCTCTCCTGTTCGTGATTCCAACGGCAGCGGCAAGGACGGGTTCGATAGCAAGATCCGACGAAGCTGGTGGCGAGGATGCGACGGTGGCCACTCCCCCTCTCTCTTTGGGCCGCGCTCTATCTCCCTCTCTTCTGGTCTCTCGATGGCATGGCAGCAACGGCAGCGAGGCCCCCTAGCCGTGACGCATCTCCCACTTCTTTGTTCCTTTCCCTCTCTTCTGTTCTTCCCCTGCTTCTGCCTCCTCTATCTTTTCTTTCTCCCTTTTCTTCTTTCTTTTCTGTTGCAGTGAGTGGGTGAGTGTTTTGTTCATGTGTGCTGAGGGTGAGTGGGGTAAGGTGTTAGGGTTTGCGGGTGGTGTGGAGTAGTTTAGGTGTTTTCATTAAAAGTAGGGTTAGTAGTGTAATTTCATAAAATAATTAGAAAATAAAATAATAATTAAAAATCAAATTAAATATAAAATCTTTATCTTTAAAATACCTTCCAATTATAATTTATTAAATTATTTCCATTCAAATACTAATTTAATAAAGTTAGAGATAAGTAAATTAACTCTCTTTTATTTATAAAATAAAATTAAAAATCTAGATATTAAAATTAAGACATATAAAATATTTATTATTTTTCAATTATAAAAACTCTAAATTATAAATAAGAATTACTCTACTTGTATACGAAAATCTCTAAAAATGTAATCTTAATTAAATATAATAAATCATAAATAATTTATCAATAATTTTTCAAAATTTGGGGTCTTACAGAATTAAGTTTGAGAACTGTTAAAAGATTGAAGTTTAATTATTGAATTTTTTCTTGAAATCTAACTTTAAAAAAATAGTAACTTTACTAAAGAGTAAATGACTTTAAAATAACTAGAACTACGGAAGGCTGATTTTTGGGATTATTAGTTGATTGAGTTGAATTTTGGAAAGGATTCTATGATATGCAAAAAATAATCATGAATTGATGAGATTGGAGTTGGATTGATGGATTACATGGGAATTGTGGAGTATGATTGATTTGTTAAATTGTGAATGTCTGATTGATTGAGAAACGTCTGTTTGATAATTGTTGAGAAAGACGGAACCTGATACGTACTTCAAATGTTCGTGATATGAAGAGTTCAAGTGTTATTTAGAAGATATTAGTTTATATTTTTAGAATATTTTAATTTAATGTATTTTGATTTTGTTTATTTAATTACTAGATTGGGTCTTATGTTTATGGGCTTTAGGGTTTTTCTTTGTTTTAACCTAATAAGAGGTTATAAATACCTCCTTAGCTATTGTAGTCGTAGACTAGAATTTTTAGAGGTTTCAAAACCCCTTTTTTTGTGTTTCATTATTGTTTTGTCATCATTGTTTATTTTATTGTTTGAAAAAAATAAAAAAAAAGCATACCGTGCAAAAAAAAGGAGAAAAAAAAAGAGAAATATAAACAAAAAAAGTAAATTATCTTCCTTGTAATTATTGTACTTTTCATATACTATATTTTCACCTACAAGATTCGAGGACGAATCGTTTTTGAAGAGAAGGAGAATGATACGTGCTACAAATATTCGTGATATGAAGAGTTCAAGTATTATTTAAAAGATATTAGTTTACATTTTTAGAATATTTTAATTTAATGTATTTTGATTTTGTTTATTTAATTACTAGATTGGGTCTTATGTTTATGGGCTTTAGGGTTTTCCTTTGTTTTAGCCTAATAAGAGGTTATAAATACCTCCTTAGTTATTGTAGTCGTAGAATAAAATTTTTAGAGGTTTCAAAATCCCTTTTTGGTTTTGTGATGAAACCATGGTGTGGACAATTGAGGTTGAGGAGTCCCTCTCTTGTTATATCGGAGAATTGAGTAGAAGGTTGAGGAGTCCCTTCGATTCAATTTCCAACCTATGGCATTGGCAAGTTAGGTTGAGGAGTCACTTTCTTGTTGTGTCAAGAAATTGGGTAGAAAGTAGAGTGATTCTCTTTGTACTAAATTTCAATCTATCCCTTTTTATTTTTATTTCAATTTCAATGTATCTTTTTTATTTAATTTCAATTCTTGTCTTGTTTATCCTTTTATTTCTGTATCATTTGAAATGATACGTGCTTCAAATGTTCGTGATATGAAGAGTTCAAGTGTTATTTAGAAGATATTAGTTTATATTTTTAGAATATTTTAATTTAATGTATTTTGATTTTGTTTATTTAATTACTAGATTGGGTCTTATGTTTATGGGTTTTAGGGTTTTTCTTTGTTTTAACCTAATAAGAGGTTATAATACCTCCTTAGCTATTGTAGTAGTAGAATAGAATTTTTAGAGGTTTCAAAACCCCTTTTTTTGTTTCATAATGAAACCATAGTGTGGACAATTGAGGTTGAGGAGTCCCTCTCTTGTTGCATCGGGGAATTGGGTAGAAGGTTGAGGAGTCCCTTCAATTCAATTCCCAAACTATGGCATTGACAAGTTAAGTTGAGGAGTCCCTTTCTTGTTGCGTCAAGAAATTGGGTAGAAGGTAGAGTGATTCTCTTTGTACTCAATTTCAATCTATCCTTTTTATTTTTATTTCAATTTTAATGTATCTTTTTTATTCAATTTCAATTCTTGTCTTGTTTATCCTTTTATTTTCTTCTCAGAACCTGTAAGGGTGGCTAAGCTCGAGTTTTAGGTAAAGTGCCGAAATTTTTATAAAATTTGGGACTTTATTTGAAATGCTATTTTAAAAGATTTAGTTTTGAAAAGTTAAACTATTTGAGATTTATTTAGTTAAGAGAAGATTTATTCTATTTTCAATTCGATTTATTAAGAATAATATAATGATTTAAATCCGATCTTTTAAGGAGAGATTTTGTTTTAAGTTACGATATGAGTTCGGTTTGTTGAGAAAAAGAAAGAAAGAGAAAAGAGAATAGGCACGTGTGATTATGACATGATTAAAGGGTCACGAGAGGGTGACAGTCACGAGAGGGTGACAAAAAGTAAATAGTTAAGGTGCTGTTAAGCCGTGAGCTTTATGTGTGAATGATTGTGCGAGGATACCCGTGTGTGTGGAATGGCTTCTAGGAGAAAGCTGCACATGCTTTAGCTGGAAAATCAATGCCTGCAAGTACTTGCAGAGGTCATGTTCGGCATACTTTACCTGGAGAATCAGCGCCTACAAGAAGCAGAAACTTGCAGAGATTATGCCGTTGGAATGCCTTTTCTGACTTGTGAGTCGGATTGCGTCGGGTGCGGGTCGAAACCGACAAATGAGCTCATTACCTGCGATAGGACTAGACATGCATCATCCTTGTTTGCGCATTTGCATTTGATTATGTTTGCTTATCTTGTTTCTCTGTGATTGTGCTATTTGTCTTATTGATATTTGTTTGTGTGTTGATATGTTTCTTGTACTATTAGTTTTTATATTGAGGTGACTAAGAACTGGTTTGTGATTGAAATTTGTTTTAAGTTCAGAAATTTGAAGAAGGTAATTAATGATATAAAGTAAAATTAAAAAGTATTTCCAGAGGTTTAACAAAATAGTTTTATTAAGTAAGTTAATGATTTGCATTATATTCATTACTTTTACGGCACTCCCATTCCCTACTAAGAACGTATGGTTTGTTCTCACCCCAAAATCTTTCACCCTTTCAGTGACACAGGTTCGAAAACTCGATATGAAGCTGCGGACGATTAGTAGATTTACTCATGATTCTTGTCGCTTTTATAGAGTTCCCTCGCTCTTGTTGCTTTAGTTTCTTTTTTATCCATAGGGATAGGTATTGTATTCGAGTTTTATATTTAATTTATTTGTATAGAACTTATTATGATTAATAATTATGTGATTATTATTATTCGAAGATCTTTGATATGTGATTTTAATTAATAAAAATAAAATTTTCTAGTATTTTTTTAAAACTGAAACGGGATATCGAATTAAAGGCTCAATATTAAATAGTTAATAAAGGAAATTCGGTCAGTAATGCCTTACTTTTGGTACGATCATGACATACTGGAATTTAGGTCGTTACATTATGGTATCAAAGCAGTTCATTCCTATTAGAGCCTTGGGAATGGACTGACTGTGCTTCACTGCATACTCTGAGTGTCTGTCATGTAATAGGACTTGTCCTAATGACAAGAGTTTGAGTTTTAGATGCATGTCTGTCTATTGATTAATGCTATTAGTCGATTGTTGCATTTCTCATGGTATTAGGTCTGGCTAACTTAATACTGATGATTGGTGTATACGAACACACTAACGGATTGTCATAGACAAATAGAGTTCATAGGTAATGCGAATCACAGGGTTTGGGAACGTTAGAAGTTACGTCTCGGGGTTGCTTGATTACGTATCTTGTTCCTCCATGGTTTGGGTTGACAATAATTTCACTATAATGATTATAATGAATCCGTCCTTGGCAAGTATACCAAATTGTCGTCAAGTAATAACTCACAATAGTGTGAGGTCAAATCCCACAAAGATTGATTGATTGAGCAACTTTAGTTAATCGGTGAATTAGTCAAGCTAATCAATAGGAATTGTTGAATGCAGAGTTCTAAATGGCAGAATTATAAATGACTTCAAGATAAAAGGAAATAATAAAGTACAGAAATGTAAATGGCAAGAATGTAAAGTGCTGAAACATAAATGATTGAATTGTAAATGGAGAATGGGTAATAGAAAAAATTAAAGAAATCTATAAAGAATAGGGAAGATAAGAATAGGGAAAATTCATTGGGATCAGGAGATGTGCTCTCTTTGGATCAAATCTAGATCATCTCATCTTCAATCATGCAACTCATTGACCCTTGGCAATAATGATTGATTGAACCCCAATTCCTTGGTGATTCAATCTCTCAAATCTTGATAATTAGTCAATTCCTTGGTCTAATTGCTCATGAAGAGAGATAAGCTTGGTCCCTGATTATACCACACATCCTCAAAGATCCAAATAGTGGGTGAATTTCATGTCACCATATCTAATCCCAAAACCCAGATCTACTCAAGTGTGAGAAGGAATTTCAAGCATGGTTTCATTTTTCCTTTTCCAAGGTTCCTATTGATAAACCACTATTTTATGATTTATCTTGTGCTAAATTGAGTAGTTTTTATCAGCTTTTTACTCACTTATTCATATGAATTGCATGATATTACAATTCCTTCCCAAAATTATTCTATGATTGAAAACTTGCTTCCTAAAGCTTTAAATTGTGTATTTTAATTTTTCTTTTATACCATTCGATGCCGTGATCTGTGCGTTAAGTGTTTCAGACTTCATAGGGCAGAAATAGCTTAGAGAATGGAGAGGAAGCTTGCAAAAATGGAAGAAACACAAGAAATTAAGGAGATGACCAGCGAGAAGCGACGCGGACGCATGGCTTATGCGACCGCGTGAAATGGAGGAAATCGCAGTGACGCGCTCGCGTGCTTGATGCGAACGCGTGGATTGGAAGCTACACGAGTGACGCAAACGCGTGGATGACGCACACGCATGGCAAGGAAAAACGCTGAATCACGCGTGCGCGTGACCGACGCGTATGCGTGATATGCGCGATCTGCAGAAATTACATAATACGCTGAAAACGATTTCGGGCCACGTTTTGACCTAGTTTTTGGCCCAGAACCACAGATTAAAGTTAGGGAACATGCAGAGACTCAACAGATCAGATCATACACACAATTTTAGGTTTAGATGTAGTTTTTAGAGAGAGAGGCTCTCTCCTCTCTCTCTTAGGATTAAGATTAGGTTTTCTATTAGGATTAGGATTTCATCTTCTTCAATGACAGGTTCAATGTTCCTTTTCTCAACTTGGTTTATGAACTCTTTATGTTTAGATTGATTTTCTCTTTAATACAAATTGAGGTATTTCAGTTATATGATTTTTATTTAGCTTTCTATATTCTTGGCTTTGGTTGAGTAATTGGTAATGCTTGAGTTGTCGAAATAAAGCAGTGATTGAAATTGGGAGTTGCTAATTAATTTGGATACCTCTAAAGCTAGTCTTTCCACAGGAGTTGACTAGGACTTGAGATTCATATTTATTTATCCACTTGACTTACCTTCATAGTTAGAGGTTGACTAAGTGGGAGCAATAAACAATTTTCATCACACCTAATAAAGGATAACTAGGATAGGATTTCCAATTCTCATACCTTGCCAAGAGATTTTATTATTATTAATTTATTTTTCTTGTCATTCAAACTACTTGCTCCTTATTTCAAAAACCCAAAAATATTGTTTTCCATAACCAATAATAAATCATACTTCCCTGCAATTCCTTGAGAAGACGACCCGAGGTTTAAATACTTCGGTTTATAAATTTATTGGGTTTTGTTACTTGTGACAACCAAACGTTTGTACGAAAGAATTTTCTGTTGGTTTAGAAACTATACTTACAATGCGGTTATATTTGTGAATTTCTTTACCGATAGAAATTCTGATCATCACCCATGAAAGCCAATTTGCATTCAACCTCTTTTCCAAGATGATTGAATGGTAGACTTGAGAAATGAAATTCCTTCTAGCAAATTAAAGAGAGATAAAGAGAAGAAAAAATTCACTATCATTAATCCATTAAGTACAACAGAGCTCCCTCTCCCAATGAGAGGGAGTTTAGGTACTCATAGCTTAGAGAAAAGTACAGGAGATGGAAGAAGATAAAGTGAAGTGTAAAAGTAAAAGCTAAACTAATTCCTCTAACTAGCCAATCCCCTTTTCCATACTCTATAGGGGTATTTATACTACTCCTATTACTAGAAATAAAAATTACATTAAGGAAAAGAAAGTTACAATTGTAAACTAAAGAAAAAAAACAAATTAATTTGAGACATGTGCCTGGCGTGTAAGCGGCGTGTCATGCCCAGCTACTCAGCTTGGCTTGGCGTGCCACGCCTGGCTTCCAAGTGGCATGCTCCCTTTGTGCAGCTAGCCTGGCGTGCCACGCCTTCGAACTCAAGTGGCACACTGATGAGTGCATATTTGATGAGATATTTTGGCTTGATTTGGGTGGATTTCATCATACAAACTCACACTTATTCACCAAAATAGCATACTTTTGTGTTTTGCCCCTAATTTGATCATAAATGTGAAAACATGCAATTTTATGCTTAAATTGAGCAATTTAATTCCACTTTCATGCCATTCGATGCCATTACTTATTTGTTGAGTGATTTCAGTTCATTGAGGCAAGATTGGCCAGGCAAAACTGGAAGAAAGCATGTACAAGGGAGAGAAAACATGAAGAAAATAAGAAAAAGCACACACATTCATGTGTGCGTGCGCACAAGCAAGCGTGCGTGCGCACAAGAAGGAATTAGAATGTGTGCGTACGCACGGAAGAATATTCAGCCAAGTGTGCGTATGCACAGGACCCTGCACGTGATTTCATTAATTAAACACGTGCTGCGTGATTTCTGAGGGCTTTTGGCCCATTTTGGAAGGCTTGAAGGCTGAATTGAAGTGCTATATGAAGGGTGTATCAACACATATGAAGGCATGATGACTTAGACATAATTTTCCATAGTTTTACATAGTAGGAGTAGGAGTAGTGTAGATTAGGGAGAACTCTCTTAGGGTTTTTAACTAGGGTTAATTGTAGCATTTTATAGAAGCCTTGATCTTTGATTTTGCTCATCTTATTTGTAAGTACTCTCAATTTCATCTTTAATTATAGTGCTTTTGCTTTCATTTCTTTTGGTTCAAGTTACTTTGTTCATATTTCCAATTTTGAGTTTCTTGAAGTTTTGATTAATGAATTTTATGTTTTATGCTTCCTTTATGTTTGATTGCTTGTCTTTTGTTGATATTGTTGATAGATGGTTATAGTTTTCCATTTTTCCTTGCAATTTCTCATGTTTTGGTTTTATGCACACAAGGTGTTTGTGAAATGCCAACTCCAGTTTTTTAGTAGATTTTTCCACCTTGGCTTGGGGTTTGAGTTCCTTGGATACTAGAGTCATAATATCCAACATTTAGTGATAATTCTTGTGGAGTTAGTTGACTCTTGTTTCCATTAAAGCTAGCCTTTTATCAACTAGTTTGGTAAGTTGATTAGGACTCATGGCTAAGGTCAATTATAGTTGCTTGACTTACTCCTCGATGTTAGGGGTTAACTAAGCGAGATTGACTCATCATAATTATCATAGTTGTGGTTATGACCATGATAGGATTCCTTGGATTCTCATTTCCCAAGTCAAAGGCTCTTTTTTTGCATTTTTACTAGTTTTGACCTTATTTTCTTTTTGATTGTATTAATTACAATTTTGATCATTCCTTAGTTCCTTTGTTGCTAAGTTCTTTTAATCTTTCATTTCTTGATTTTAAAACCCCTTTTGTCTCCACAACCGAAAGCATATGACACTTCAATTGCATTCCATGGGAAGAAGGACTTGAGGTTGAAATTACTCTTAATCTCAGTTATTTGGTATTGAATTTAACATTTGATTGATGCCCAATTGTTGGGTTTAGACTATACTTGCAACGTCAATCCTACTTTTAGTATGAAATTCCCAACCTATGCTCTTAGTCCTACACATCACACGCCCATTGTGAGTTCTCCCTTCTTCATCTCTAAAAACTTGAACTAGTGTGGCACGCCCAGAACTAGCGTGCCATGCCTTCAGCAAAATCTCCTTCCTCTCTTCTGGCCAGTATAACTGGCGTGCCACTGACGATTGGATTTTTCACGGTTTAGAATTTCACAAATGAATTCTCGTTGCAAGTATAGTTTCTAAACCAATCAAAAATCCTTTCATACAAAAGATTGTTTGTCACAAGTAACAAACCCCTAATTTTATAAACCGAAGTATTCAAACCTCGGGTCGTTCTCCCTAGGAATTACAATAAAGTGTCTTGTTATTGGTTGTGATGTGTTTTGGGGTTTTGGATAAGAAACATGAAAGTAAATGGCAATGAAAATAAACTAACAACTATAAAAGGCTCTTGGTAAGGTATGAGAACTAGAAGTTCTATCCTAGTTATCCTTCTCAATTGTGATGAGAATTGTTCATTGCTACCACTTAGTTAACCCTTGCTAATAAAGGAAAGTCAAGTGGATGAATTGACTTGAGCCACAAGTCCTAGCCAACTCCCAAGGAAAGACTAGCTTTAGTGCACTCCAAACCAATTAGCAATTTCTCCAATTACCAATCAACAAAGGAATTAGATAACTCAAGTGTCACTAATTACTCTACCTAGTCCAAGAGGAACAAAATCTATACTATATCTAGAAGAGGCATTTCAACAAACACATAAAAGGCAATAAAAGTAAACAACATAAATTGCAAGAATTAAAGAGAGATCTAACTACAAAGGCAAGAGATCAACAATAGAAAAGCAAAGAAGAACAATTATTATGAATTACCTCTTATTGAATTGGAAGAAAATGGAAAGAACAATAGTAGATCTACAACAAAATATAAGAACAACATAAAGGAAATTACAATAAAGGAATTGAAGAAGAATGAATCTAACAACAAGGAATTGATATGTAGAAGTAGAAGAAAGCAAAGATTAAAACCTAGATCTAAGAACTAATCCTAATCCTAATCCTAATTCTAGAGAGAAGTGAGAGCTTCTCTCTCTAGAAACTACTTCTAAAACTAAACTATGACTAATGGTAACTAACATCTAAAGTATGTTCATTCCCCCTTCAATCCTTGGCTTAAATAGCATTAGAAATGAGTTGGATTGGGCCCACAAGGCTTGTAAATTCGCTAGCCACGAGTTTGCATGAAGTGATCACGTGCACCAACGGCGCGTGCGCGTACTTTGCGCGTGCGCGCCACCATACGTGTAGCAACTATGGCAAATCTTATATCGTTTCGAAGCCCCGGATGTTAGCTTTCTAACCCAACTGGAACCGCATCATTTGGACCTCTGTAGCTCATGTTATGGTCGTTTAAGTGCGAAGAGGTCGGCTTGACAGCTTTCCGGTTCTTTCATTTCTTCATGAGTTCTCCAACTTTTCATGCTTCTTTCTTCATTCCCTTGATCCAATCTTTGCCTCCTAAATCTTAAATCACTTAACAAACATATCAAGGCATCTAATGGAATCAAGGTGAATTAGATTTAGCTATTTTAAGTACTAAAAAGCATGTTTTCACTCTTAAGCACAATTAAGGAAGAAGTTATAAAACCATGCTATTTCATTGAATAAATGTGGGTAAAAGGTTATAAAATCCCCTAAATTAAGCACAAGATAAACCCTCAAAATGGGGTTTGTCAACCTCCCCACACTTAAACCAAGCATGTTCTCATGCTTAAACCAAGAGAAAGCAAAGGGATCAACATTTATTCAATGAAAACTAACTAAATGCAATCTACCTATATGTAACTATCTACATGAATGCAATTGCTTGGTCAAAATAAATTAATTCCCAAGAAGCATATATAAGCACAAGGGCAAAAGGTATTAACAACCATGCCAAACCACAATTGAATTGAGCTTATTAAAGATTTTTACAAACTTGCATGAAAGGAGATGATCATTGGTGGAAACATGTAATTGAACATCAAACCCTCACCGGATGTATTTGCACTCTATTCGCTCAAGTGTTTAGGGTTGATTCACTCAATTCTCTCCTAATCATGCTTTCTAAGATTTGTTTTTCTTCTAACAATCGACATATATTTCATGCATGCATACAAGTATCATGAGGTCTTTTCTTTAGGTTGTAATGGGGCTAGGGTCAAGGTAGGATCATATATGGCTAGTGGACTTAGGATTTGAATCTTTGATTAACTTAAACTTTCCCACCTAACCTATATAATGACCTATACAATTAAGTACTAATCTAACTACACATTCCTCACTTTTTCACATACTCATGCATTTTCTTTTCATTTCACAACACTTATGCATTGATGCTTATTGAGCTTCACTTTGGGGCATTTTGTCCCCTTTTTATTATTTTTCTTCTTATCAATATATGAGCATGCACCCAATTCCTAATGTTTTCAATAAAAATACAAAACTACCCTTTTATTCACCCAATGTCCCAAGGTTCCCACACTTGAATGATACTCACACACACTAGCCTAAGCTAATCAAAGATCCAAATAAGGACATTTATTGTTTTTCGCTTTAAGGCTTGTAATGTGCTAAAATAAGAACAAGTGGGTTAAGCGTAGGCTCAAATTGGCTAACAAAGGAATATAAAAGGTAAGGCTTTTTGGGTAAGTAAGCTAAATGAAATGATGGCCTCAATCATATAAATGCATGAATACACAAAATAATGGACATAAAGAATCAAACAAATCAAAGATTACAATCATAGAAAGAGAATAATGCACACAAGAATGGAAAAATAAGTGGTTATAAGATGTAACCACACCATTAGGCTCAAATTTCACTTGCTTATGTTCTTAGCTCAAAAACATGATCCACAATATATATAATTCAAGCAAGTTTTATGAAAAGTTTTCACTCAAATCAATTGAGGTGCCCTATAGATAGAAATCCTTGAAAAATTTCGTTATTTTGACTAAGCTTATTGTGTATATATATGCAAAATTAAGAAAATACAAGTAAAAATCCTAAAATCCTAGAATGAACTACAAAAGTGTTGGGATTAGAAATTTGTCACCCGAAATCGCCGACCGGTCGGACGACCTCCCCACACTTAAAAGTTTGCACCGTCCTCGGTGCACTCAAAGATGAGCAGGGGGGTACGGCGACTCTCCGGATTGCTACGTGTTCTTAGTCTTGCTTCCGTTATTGCTCGTGGTGCATTCATCATGAAAATAAGAAATATAACACCATAAGATGAGAAGATATAAAAGCAAGGAAGCATACTTTGTTGGAATGAGGTAAATTACTAGAAATGAGTGAGTGAATTAGTGTGACATGAATGACAAATAAATGTGTGAATTCTAAATTGCGCGGTTTAGAACACACATTAGCATAAAAGCTATGTCACAAAAGAAGCATGCACTTTACTCATTCTAGTATGCTTGAGATGCTCTAAGTGAACTTGTAAGGTAAAACAAGCATTAAAGAAGCATGAAAGCATTCAAGCTAAAGCCTACGGATGCATATGATCATGAAACACAATGCATTAAGGTAAATGCACAACATCATCTATCAAGAGGTTGCCTAATCAAAGAAAAAGATTCAAATTACATGGTGGCCAAATCATGCAATTCACGAAGAGTTACAAACTCGAAGGCAATTCTCATCACTTGGTATTTTCAAAAGGTAAGCATGAAAAATTCAAAACCAAGTTAAATATAACCTCAATCATAGAATCCAACAAAGATTATCTACAAATATTCATGCTAAAATAGCATTTAGGCAATAAGGGGGAAGCAATGCATAGTAAACAAAGTCAATAATCCAACACTTGTAATGAAAAGAGAGAAAATAAAATGAAAACCAAACTAAAACTAACTAAAATAAATGGTTATCCATGGTGTTTGGAAGTGTTGGATGAGGGGTAGAAGGAGGAAAGAAGAAAGAAGAAGGAAAGAATTGGAAAAATGAGAAGAAAAGAAATGTAGTGAAGGAAGGGCATCCACGCGTACGCGCACATGGCGCGCCCGCGTCGATGGCTTATTTCGAGAATGGCGCGTACGCGTCATGTGCGCGTACGCGCAAGTGGGAAAGGCACAACGCGCGCACAGTGCGGGCCTAACTCTCGGGTTAATGCATGGAAGGTGGAACTTCTCAACCCACGCGTACGCGTGCATGGCGCGCTCGCGTGGATGGTCGAAAATGCTCAATGTACGCGTACGCGTGCAGTGCGCGTACGCGTGGATGGTGCTCTGTTTTTTCAAAAAAAAATTTTTGGTATATTTTTACACCAATCCAAGCATTCCAAACCTCCAAACAGCTACCAAAACACCATAAAACCTTATTTAACATACTAAACTATCAAATGCACTTAACAAACTACCAAAACATGAAATTAAACTAATTCTACCCATATATACAAAAGAGAAAATGAAAAGATTTTACCATGGTGGGGTGTCTCCCACCTAGCACTTTTGTTTATTGTCCTTAAGTTGGACTTATGGGGAGCTCCTCTCAAGGTGGCTTGTGCTTGTATTCATCTTGGAACTCCCACCAATGCTTGGTTCTCCATTGTGCCCCAAGATTCTTTATGGATTGAGCCAAGTGTTGATGGAGTTCTTCACAAGCTTGGGGCTCCCAAAGTTGATCCTCTTCTTGTGATTCGGGGTCCCACACTTTATTTTCACACCCGTCTTGAAGTTGATCATTATTATTAGTCCATCCGGGTGGGGAACAAGAAGAATTCTCTATGAAGTGCCCAACAATCCTCCTAGACCCATCTATTTGAGCACTACTCCAACCTTTATATCTCGTGTTTGATGCATCAACCATAATGAGCCTTGATTTGCAACGCCAACCACGAAACATCTTTCGCTTACGCTTCATCCCACAAAGCATCCTAAGTTGACCATCCGTATCAAGCAAACCATATTCAAGTGGGATAATAAAGCTAATAGAAATGAACTTCTCCCACTCAAATGAAGGTGTAGATGGCAACCTAGGCAAAGATGATTCCAAGGTTCTTGACAAAGCATATTCCACCCCCATCCTCCTTTTTCTAAGGATCTCCACCTCTTCACAAGATTTCTCTAATTCAATCCTTTTGTTCATCAATACTATCTAAGCCTTTTCCCTTAATCAAACTATAATTGGGAGGGTGAAAGAAGTTTACCTCCATAACATTTTCAAATGCACCGGGAGAAGGTTCTTCAAGTTCAAAGGATTCTCCACCACTAGGACTTAATGCTTGCTCTTCATTGCCATGGGAACTCGATTCTTGCTCTATCCTATCCAAGTCTTCATATGGAATATGCCTTGGAAGGTGTGCACTTTCCTCCCTAGCATCAATTTCAATCATCTTGGAGGGGTTTTCTTCAACTCTATGTTCCCATGGAGGCTCCGCATCTCCTAAGTCTTCTACCACTTCTTCCTTGTCTTCAACAATTAAAGCTTCCTCCAATTGTTCCAATACAAAGCAACTTCCTTCATTTCCCACCGGAATTTCCAATCTCTCCTTCATGCTATGTTCTTCATTTAATTCTCCACATGTAGCCATGGGAGTTTCTTGAGTGTTCAAGCATTGGGATGCTAATTGATTTGTTACCGCATCCAAGGCGGCCATGAAATTTTGCACATCCCTTTTCATCTCTTCTTGCCCTTGAACAAGAACACCAAGGGTTTCATCTATTAGAGGTTGGGGTGGGTGGAAGGATTCATCATTTTGGGGGAAGGGTTCATAGTAGGAAGATGATTGTTCTTGGTAGAATTGTGGTGGTTCAATGTTTTCCATTCTTTCCACTTGTTGCACAACACACTCCATGGTTGCTTGAAATTGATCCAATGCTTCCTTGAGATGATCCCTTGACTCTTGTTCTTCTTGGATATCATGATAGGGATCATATAGGTCTTGGATCGATGGACATGAATATTCTTCCATGTGAGGTTGTGGTGGAAAGTAGTATTCATCTTGTGGTTGAAAATTTTTATATATTGGAGGTGGTTCATCTTGATAATAATATAGAGGGGGTGGCTCTTGAAAGGGTTGATATTGTGGTGGTTCCATATATAGCTCATATGGCTCAAGAGTTGGTTGGTGTGATGGATATGGATTAGGGTCATACGAAGGTGGTTGGTAAGAAGGGGCTTGTGAGTATGGTTGAGAGTTATGTTGAGGGTATGGATCATAGGCATATGGTGGTGGTTCTTGAAAGTCACAAGGAGATTCACCATAGCCATTTGATTGGTATGCATCATAGAATGGCTCTTCTTCATAGTGCATTGGTGGAGGTTGTTGCCATGATGATTGATCATAAGCATATGGCTCCTCCCACCTTTGATTGTCCCATCTTTGATACATTTCTTCATTGTAATCTCCACTTCCTACAACATAGTTGTAATCACACTCATAGCCAAAATGAGAATTCATGATAGCAAGAGGAAAATGAAAACAAAATCAAATAAGAAGCAAGAAAATTAAATCCTAAAACTAGCAAGAGCTAACAAAAGCAAACATATTCACACTATTCACATACATACAATAACCAATAACATAACACCATTGCAATTCCCCGGCAACGGCGCCATTTTGACGAATGGATTTTTCACGGTTTAGAATTTCACAAATGAATTCTCGTTGCAAGTATAGTTTCTAAACCAATCAAAAATCCTTTCATACAAAAGATTGTTTGTCACAAGTAACAAACCCCTAATTTTATAAACCGAAGTATTCAAACCTCGGGTCGTTCTCCCTAGGAATTACAATAAAGTGTCTTGTTATTGGTTGTGATGTGTTTTGGGGTTTTGGATAAGAAACATGAAAGTAAATGGCAATGAAAATAAACTAACAACTATAAAAGGCTCTTGGTAAGGTATGAGAACTAGAAGTTCTATCCTAGTTATCCTTCTCAATTGTGATGAGAATTGTTCATTGCTACCACTTAGTTAACCCTTGCTAATAAAGGAAAGTCAAGTGGATGAATTGACTTGAGCCACAAGTCCTAGCCAACTCCCAAGGAAAGACTAGCTTTAGTGCACTCCAAACCAATTAGCAATTTCTCCAATTACCAATCAACAAAGGAATTAGATAACTCAAGTGTCACTAATTACTCTACCTAGTCCAAGAGGAACAAAATCTATACTATATCTAGAAGAGGCATTTCAACAAACACATAAAAGGCAATAAAAGTAAACAACATAAATTGCAAGAATTAAAGAGAGATCTAACTACAAAGGCAAGAGATCAACAATAGAAAAGTAAAGAAGAACAATTATTATGAATTACCTCTTATTGAATTGGAAGAAAATGGAAAGAACAATAGTAGATCTACAACAAAATATAAGAACAACATAAAGGAAATTACAATAAAGGAATTGAAGAAGAATGAATCTAACAATAAGGAATTGAGATGTAGAAGTAGAAGAAAGCAAAGATTAAAACCTAGATCTAAGAACTAATCCTAATCCTAATCCTAATTCTAGAGAGAAGTGAGAGCTTCTCTCTCTAGAAACTACTTCTAAAACTAAACTATGACTAATGGTAACTAACATCTAAAGTATGTTCATTCCCCCTTCAATCCTTGGCTTAAATAGCATTAGAAATGAGTTGGATTGGGCCCACAAGGCTTGTAAATTCGCTAGCCACGAGTTTGCATGAAGTGATCACGTGCACCAACGGCGCGTGCGCGTACTTTGCGCGTGCGCGCCACCATACGTGTAGCAACTATGGCAAATCTTATATCATTTCGAAGCCCCGGATGTTAGCTTTCTAACCCAACTGGAACCGCATCATTTGGACCTCTGTAGCTCATGTTATGGTCGTTTAAGTGCGAAGAGGTCGGCTTGACAGCTTTCCGGTTCTTTCATTTCTTCATGAGTTCTCCAACTTTTCATGCTTCTTTCTTCATTCCCTTGATCCAATCTTTGTCTCCTAAACTTTAAATCACTTAACAAACATATCAAGGCATCTAATGGAATCAAGGTGAATTAGATTTAGCTATTTTAAGTACTAAAAAGCATGTTTTCACTCTTAAGCACAATTAAGGGAGAAGTTATAAAACCATGCTATTTCATTGAATAAATGTGGGTAAAAGGTTATAAAATCCCCTAAATTAAGCACAAGATAAACCCTCAAAATGGGGTTTGTCAGCCACGCCCAGTAGTGGCGTTCCATGCCCTTGTTGAACTCTCCATCTTTCTTCTCTGGTCAAATGAACTGGCATGCCACGCTCAGGTCTGGCGTGCCACGCTCTCAATGGTGCATGATCATTCTCTCTGGCCCAGTAAGTTGGCGTGCCACGCCCAGGATTCAAGTGGCACGCCCATGGTGTGAGCAAAGTTGGCGTGCTACGCCCCAATCATCAAGTGGCACGCCCATTGTCATTTTTCCTTGGCGCGCCACACCTAAAGTCCCAAGTTGCACGCGTTCGAGGAAGCCTTGTCTCTTTTTCTCTAGAGGCTTGTACTGGTGTGCCATGCCTTTGATCTGATGTGCCACGCCCTTATTGGAGTTTCACTTACCCTCTCTGGTCAAATGAACTGGCGTGCCATACTCAGTCTCAAGTGGCACGCCCATAGTGGTGTTGAGGGTTCATGAGCTTGGCGTACCATGTCTTAAGTCTCAAGTGGCACGCCCATAATGGTGCTTCCTCCATGCTCCTCTGCTCAGTTGTACTGGCATGCCACGCCCATTGTGGATGATAGGGTTGGCGTGCCACGCCCCTTATAAGTCTTCAAGGATCCTTCTCTGGAATTTGTAGTTGGCGTGCCACGCCTAACCTTGGCGTTCCACACCCATAGTAAAGCTTGGAGTCCCTTCTCTGGAAAAGATAACTGCCGTGGCATGCCAACATCATGGGCTCTCCTCTGGAATTGATAGCTGGCGTGCCACGCCTGGCCTTCGCGTGCCACGCCCATTGAATCTCTTTCACTTTGCTCTCTGGACTTGATAGCTAGCATGCCACGCCCAATAGCTGGCGTGCCATGCCTATTTAGATTGTTGGCGTTTGCACCAAGTGGCACGCCCACTACATACACCCAGCTTATTTTTTCTTGCTTTCTTCCTCTTTTGTTGCTATTTTCACCTGAAATTCAAACAAGATCCCTTTCAAAGCAATATTACATAAAATTCATCATTTAGTTCTAGTAATTGCATCAATTGAATGAGATTTTACTACTTCTATGGTCTTTTTAGATAAGAGAAAGAGGTAGATGATGTAAATCATCACAACACCAAACTTAAGATTTGCTTGTCCCCAAGCAAATCAATGTGAATTATTCTTAATTGATTGAGACTTGACCCCTAAAAGAATATATTCACCATTAAAGATAGAAGCTAAGTATCAACTCATGCATGAACCTTGTCATTGCTTCCATATCACAATGAAATCCTAGACTTTTGAGGACCTTTTTAAGTGCTTGCTTCTAGAGCCCTTTCTATTGATTGTCACCTTGAAGTAGTAAGATTTGTTATTATTTTTCTTTTGATTGTTCTTTTCCTTTCACTCTTCTTTTGTTTCTTTGATTGACCACGACTCTAAGTGTTTTGTCTCAAGACAACCTTTTAGGTTAAGCTTTCAATCAGCACTCCCAAACCAGTTGATTTTAGGGTACTAGGTCTTGAAACACCCCTAAGAATTTACTTGCTCAGGTCTCACTTCTTGACACATCTTCACACAAGCATCTACTAGAATCTTGGCTCTTTGAGCTATTTGTTTCTTTCTTTTATCCTAGTAGTTGATGCTCAGAGCCTTGGATCTTTTTCTTACTACTTCTTGGTTCTATAGATATTCAAGGGTCATCCTTGGCATCTACTTGTTATGTCCTCTATGTCTAAGTGTTCATTATGAGTTACTTACTCCTAGATTTTTACTCATGATTCCATACTTGTTACTCATCTCTTAATTTGAATTATCTCACTTGGGTCTTGGTCTCTTACTCTTGTTTTTCAACCACTCATCATTGATTCTTTGTGGAAACAAACTACTTTTATTGATGCAATGAAGACTTAACAAAGGACTTTTTCTTTCTCAATTTAAAAACAGAAATTCAAAGGATTCATAGAAAGCCTTCTAAACTCATAAACAAACAATAGCTACTATATCAAGATAAACTATTAAGCAATAAATTCAGAAGATAAATTTTAACTATGGGACTCAACAACCTTGTACTCTTGAGCAGCTTCAATGCATAGGTCCTTCCCCTTTATCCTCCTTCTTGGAGGCTCCTTCACCATCCTTTTTCTTGGAGGATCCTTTTTGTGCAGGGGTGTCCTTTGGCTTCCAAAAGCCCAGCCTCCTCATGAAGGATCTCTCATCCTCCTTGTGCTTGCATAAAAGTTGGATAGTTGGGGTTTAGGGTGGCTACCACATTACACAAGTGATTCAGCTTCGCTTGTGTATTTATATTATATTGTCTCCTAGATGTGGTCCTAGCCTCATAGAGGGACCTAAATTCAGTAAGGTTCCTCTGTTGCACCTGATTTTGCTCCATGATCTTGTTGAGGCTGCCTTACATTTCTCCTCAATGGAAATGTCCCTGTTGCTCTTTCATGTACTTCACACTCTACCGGAGTTGCTGGATACTCTCTTGCATTTGCTTCCATTGTTTTTGCTGCTCCCTAAGTTGAGTGATGTCTTCTTGCATATGGTTAATGTTCTCTTGCATTTGGTAGATGTTTCCTTGCATTTCTTCCCAATTAAAGCCTTCCTAAAATTATGCTTGAAACTGTGGAATTGGTGCTGGCAGCTGTGGATATGGTGCTTGGATGTATGCTTCCTCTTGTTGTGATGGCCCTCTTGGTTCTTGCATATGAGCCCTGTGTTCCCTGGCTCTTTGTAGTAGGTTGATGGCCACCACCTTCTCCATTTTTTTGGGTAGTGATTGGTTTGTCTTGCTCAATTAATGTTTCATCAATGCACTTTCCCACTCCAGCCTCATCACACAATCGCTGAATGATGCTTGGGAAGGCAAGTCTTGTGCTATCTTTGGTGCTCTTTAGCACCCTGTGGATGTTGGTTACTATCATCTCCCCCACATTGATGTTCTCCCCCTTCATTTTACTGTAGATTAGTATAGCCCTTTCCAATGTTACCTCTGAAGTGTTGGAGGTGGGGTTGAGGGATCTCCTCACAAAGTCTAACCACCCTCTAGCTTGAGGGCACAAGTCTCTTCTTCTCATCTGGATTGCCTTCCATCTTTGTCGTTAATACACTGGACATTGATGACACAAATCTTGTTCAAGATCTCTTCAAACCCAGGATCAATTTATTTCACCCTTTCTTCAAAGCTTCGGGTGGAACTTGTGCGCTTTATCATAAGCATTCTCTCTAGGTTAGCAGGGCTATAGTCAATGTTCTTCTGTCTCACATAACTTTGGTAGTCATATGGTTGCCCAGGTTGAGGGACAACATTGGCATAAAAATCCCTCACTAGACTTTCCACCACCTTCTTCCACCACTAACTTCAGGGATTATTTGCCTCTCTCTCACCCACAATAGCTAACAAAGTCTTGATCTAATGAAATTTAATGACAACAGAATTCAAATATGACAATTAAAGAAGTTTAATAGTTTAACAGTCAACACAACTGAAAATAAAAATAAATTGTCATTAAACTGATAGCAAAGTTATGGTGTCTTCTCCAACAAAATAGCTAAACTTCTTAATGCAAACCAACCTGAAATAAAAAAAGAGTTCCATAACAACAACAACAACGACGACGACGACGACAACGACGATGACGACGACAACAACAACAACAACAACAACAACAATAATAATAATATAAGGAGAATAATTCCTACCATAACAAGATATACTCAATTAGACTCAACACCAGAATCTTCTTCATTAGGATCAGGAGTGGGTGCAACTTCTACAAAATATATAAAAGAAGAAACAATCATAACAAATAATATATATTAATAAAAGGTAGATTAAAATAAAGAAAATTATAAGTAGAAACTTAACCATACCTAATTCTAACTTCTCCAATTCCATGATGAGTTCCTCAAGGACAAGTTTTGGAGAGTTTCGGAGCCAATTTTGTGTACAAATTAACGTTTCAACTATCATCAGAGTTAGAGAACTCCTATAATTATTTAACATTCTTCCTCTCGTACTAAATCTCGATTTTGAAGCAACTGTGGAAACTGGCATGGCTAAGACGTCTCTTGCAATCTGCCCAAGAATTGGATATTTAGTGGAATTCACTTTCCACCAATTTAGAATGTCGAATTACACGTCACTCTTCTCTAATGCCTCCATAAGATATAACTCCACCTCATTCTTGTTAGCACTCTCTTTGAATTGCATTTCCTTCTCAAATTCCATAGCAAAAGAAGTTTCATGTGCCTCAAGCTCTTGTGTGTTAATTTCAGGAGGATATTGCCGAGTAGATCTTTGATAGTTACCACCAAACAGCCTATAGCTATCAAACACCTTGAAAAGCGTCTCCTTCACCTTTGAAGTTAAGAATTCAGCATCTTCTTTTTCATACAACTTTTCAAAACTCCACTTAATCAATTGAAGCTTATACCTAAGATCAAGAAAAACTGCAATAAAAATCATCATGTTTGTGTTTTTTATATTTTCCCAATACTTATCATACTTGGACTTCATTTTCTCAGCCATGTCTGAAAGTACCGTATCTAAGCTTCCCGTCCAATGCTTAAGTGTAGACAATATTTTATGAAAGTCATTAAAGTGTTGAGAAGATGTCACAAACATTGAACTAGAAACTTTGTTAGTAACCTCATAAAATATTTTTAAAAACTTGACAAAATGCCTTGCATTCTCCCAATCCTCAGACCTAGGAATCTCACCAGTCATCATAGCATATTCAGAATCTCTCCCCCCAATCATTTAAATGCCTTTTGACACTTCAAAGCACTTTCAAGCATTAAAAAAAGTAGAGTTCCACCTGGTAAGAACATCTAAATGGACAGTGCCTTTTTCCAGAATTCTAGCTTCCTTAATCATAGTTTTAAACCTCTCAGTACGATCTGGTGATGCACGCACATGCGGAACTGCATTTTTAATCTTTGAAATTGACTCATGCATTTCTCTCAACCCATCATTCACAACGAGATTTAAAATATGAGCACAACATCTAACATGTAAAAACTCATCCCTTAATGGATGTGAGTTCCAATCCTCCATTCTATTTTTCAAGTAAGAAAGTGCTACATCATTTGAACTAGCATTATCAACAGTGATAGAAAAACCCGGGATATCCCCCAACTCAACAAACATCTCTCAATCTTCCTACCAACTATTTCCCCCTTGTGATTCTTGATAGCACAAAAATTCAAGATTCTTTTTTGTAGTTTCCAATTAGCATCAATCTAATGAGCAGTAAGGCAGAGATAGTTCAAGTTTTGCACAAATGACCAACAATCAGTTGTCAAACAAACATTTTGATTTGGTTGAGAGAAAACAGACTTCAACTTAATTTTTTTATTCAAATAAAGCTTCCAACAATCCCTAGCAACTGTGAGCCTTCCAGGAATTGGAAACTTGGGTTGCAAACAACTCGTATAATAACGAAAACCCTCCCTCTCAACATGCGAAAAAGGCAATTCATCCACAATAATCATTCTAGCAAGCACTTATCTACAACGATCAACATCAAATGACATGGCAGAAAGTGAACTACCTATCCCTTTCCTATCATCTCTTACCACATCTTGATAACAAAGAATCTTTTGGGTAGGATCTAATGCCTCCTTCGAAAATTTTTTGCATTGTGATAACAAGTGATTTTTCATGTTACTAGTGCTATTTTTATGTGTATCACAAGCATAACTAGCCCCACACCAATTACATTTAGCTCTAGAATACTGTGGATTACTAGTTTCATCTTTAGTAAAGTGATCCCATGTCCAAGACCTAGGTCTACAATGTTTTCTCTTACCTTCGTCGGTCTCAGTTTCAGCGGAGTCATCAACGGGAGCTTCTTCAACAGCCCGCCTTTTCCCTCGGCCTCTACTAGCAAGCTTCCTTGTGTTTCGATAAGGAGCTAGCACAGGAAGCAATGCAGTTAGAGAGCTGATGCTTGTTGATTCTTTCGGAATAGAAACTGGAGGCAATCCAGTGTCACCCATATTCTCACTTGAACTGACATCAAACTACATAAATAAATACAATAAATCAAGGACAGAAACCAGCAACAAACTGAACAATAAATTAATAACTAGCAATACCAAGTTATCAATAATAATCTGAACAATAAACTGACCAGCAATAAACTGAACAATAAATCAATAACAAGCAATACCAAATTATCAACAATAAACTAAACAAAACCTGAAAAATAAACTGATAACCCTAAACTGAATAATAAATCAGCAAGACCAAATTACCAACAATAAATTGAATTGATGGTAAACAGCAATACCAATAATAAACCTAAACTGAATAAACTGAACAATAACCAGCGATACCAACAATGCATCAGTAAACACTAAACAGCAAATGGTAAACAACAAATGGTAAATAGCAAATGGTAACAACTAAATGTTACCTGAATAGATGGCTCGGACTCCATATTCACTTGAATCGGTGGCTGGGTGGGAGACTGGGAGGTGCTGTGTTGATCGTGGGTGGCCAGAACCCAGAAACGCTGCTGGGTGGAGGTGGCGAGATGCTGTGTTGATCGTGGATGCTGTCTGGCGTCTGCTGTGCTGCCCTATGGCTGTTGGGTCAGTGGATGACTGGGTGGTGGCAAGGTGCTGTGTTGATCTGGGCCTTCGTCTTCGTGGTGCACCGGCGGTGGGGGATCTTTGCTCTGTTTGGCGGTGGGATTCGGAGGAAGACTTCGAGACTCAAGGACATGGGTGGCTCAGGCTAGCTCCGTGGCTGGGTGCGCAGGCCATAGAAGGCGAGTCCGACGAGATATGGTGCCTTACGTGGTTACTGGTTAGGGTTCGATCTGGGATTTGGGAGTTAGGTTTCGATTGGGGATTTGGGGAGGGACGTAGTCGTGTAGTAGTAGCACACCACTAGGACTCGTTTGGGGGGTGGGGTGGGGTTGGTAGTTTTTACTTTTTAGGGTTTTGGGTGAACCGGTTCGGTTCGGTTCAGTTAGAGTTTTCATGGTAAGAACCAAAAACCGAACTGAACTGCAAAAAAAGCAAAATAACGTTTTTTCAGTTTTTTCAATTTTCGGTTAGTTTGGTTTTCGATTTTTTTGGTTCTGTTCATCGGTTTAGTTCGGTCCGGATCGGTTTTGAACACCTTAGCTCCAGGTACAAACTCATATTTGCTACATAATTTATAGATTTCCTTAGATGATAGTTTGAACCAGTACATCATTTCACAACTTCTAACCATTTTCTAATATCCTCAAAATTCGTAGATCCGCCCCGATGATCACTCAACAGTTTTGCAAGTGGGATGACTTTTTCAACAATATGTTGTTGTCAACTATGTGAAAATAGAAACAAACAAGTTAAGATGGATTCGACAAAGACAACAGAAACTTCGAGGTGAACTATATCAAGGCTTACAAAATACTTTGCACACAGGAGAGATTAATGCTGGTAAATATTTTTCAATTTAATAGCTACACGATTGATCATTACGTGTTTCTGAAGTTAAAAATTCAAACTAATAATACTTTTCTCTATAATTGGTTTCAGAAAATGTTGGCAGAAGAACGATTTTACCATCGTCGTTCGTGGACAGTCGTCGAGACATGACCCAATGGTACGAGGATAGAATGGCTATTGTTCTTAAAGAAGGTAAACTGTATATTTTTCTCACTAAGACATGCAATCCATCATGGTCAGAAAGAGCTTCGGAACTCAGCCTTACTCAAACTCTATAGGATCGTCCGGATCTAACAACTAGGATTTTTAGAGCCAAATTCGAACAATTAAAGGAGGATGTTATTACCAAGGGTGTATTGGGAAATGTGAAAAGTTATATTTATGTCACTAAATTTTAGAAAAGAGGATTGCCACATGTACATATGTTGCTAATCTTAGAAAACAATGACAAGTTGAGTGATTTTGACCAATATGATAGTTTGGTCCGAGCGAAAATACCATGTAAAGAAGCAGAACTACACTTGCATGAGGCAATACTAAGGCAGATGATCCATGGTTCTTGAGGAACACTTAATCAATCTTCACCATGCATGAAAAATGGTCAATGACTCATATCCTCAATATAGGAGGAGATTTGATTCTCCAATCTCTATAAACCAAAATGTCATATAAATAAAGCTACATTAATTTTGAAATGATGACAAAATACTTATTTGACAAATTTAAATGGTGAATGATATATTAACACCAATACTAAAATATGATATAAATAAGGTCACGTCAATATTAAAATAAAAAATAATAGTGATCTAATAAATTTAAAAAGTGAATAATATATTAAGAAAAAAAAAATTAATTTCTTAAAAATAATAGAAAAGCTGCTGAAAAGGCATGATAGTGCCTGTTGAGCCGCTAGTTTAAATAATATATATTAGTAGTAATTTTCTTATCATGTCATATATGAATTTTTCTATTATATGTTAGCATAATTTGTAAAAAATAAGAAAATAGAAGTGACAATATACCTTTTTAATTTAATTTTTAATAATTTAACATGTAAAAATTTATTAAAAAATAATTTAATAATTATCTGTTAAAAAAATATCATCAATCATAATTATTTAAAAATTGTTATCCAAGTTATATGTATCAATTTTTCTTGGTTCCTTCCGCTTTCTATCTTTTTTATTATTATTTTGGTCTTAATATTTAGGCCAAATTTTAATTTGATCTCTAATATTTTAAATATTTTATTTTACTTTAAAATTTTTTTAAATGAATTTAATATTATTTCATTCTTAAATTTGATATAAATTCTGTGTATTAGAAAAGTATAATAACTAAAAATCTTTTTGTAATACTTTTTTGTTCTGTACAAAATCTCTCAAATAACTAGCAATTAATAAACAGTACTCTAATTATTTTGTTTATTTGTACAATTATTATATTTAAAAAATAGATAAGTGTACTTCTTTTTTCAATATTTTTATTTAGTCATAAATTATTCTAATATTATTTTGTGTTAAATTTGTATTTAGCCCTTTAATTATGTTTTAATGTGTTAATTACGTTAATACACTTGTACACTGATGGACACTTTTGTCATTTCATAATTCACTATAAGACAAACGCACTCTGGGCAACCTGATAGTATCATAGAATATCATGTTTTGCTTTTTGTCAGAAAATACTGTGCAAATGATGAAAAAGTGAAAGAGTTGAAAGCAATTGAAAGAAAGAGATAGCAGAGATTAATTTTTGAGATGAGTAATATTGATCTAAAATTATTGTAGAGTGATCCTTTGTTTACACTAAAGGTTCTATATTTATAGTGATAGCATACCCTATGTAACTTCACTAGTGTTTATATTCTCTACACCCCCCTCAAACTAAGGGTGGGATTTGGTTGCACCCTTAGTTTGTCCATGAACACAGTAAATGAGGGAGCTGGTAATGGATTCGTCAAAATATCAGCGACTTGAGCATGAGAAGGTATGTGAATAATGTTTAGCAATCCTCTTTGAACATGATCATGAACGAAATGGAGATCAACTTCGAAATGCTTGCTTCTGCTATGCATAACTGGGTTTGCGGCAAGAAGAACAGCACCTAAATTGTCACAAAACAAAGTGGGAGCAACTGGAGAAGTAACACGAAGTTCTCGTAGAAGCTTTTGAACCCAAACTAACTCAGCTGCTGTGTCTGCCAGGCAACGGTACTCTGCCTCAGTAGACGAACGACTTACAGCTTTTTGCTTTCGGCTGCTCCAAAAGATTGGATTGCACCCAAGGTAAATACAGTAGCCACTTGTTGAACGTCGATCATCAAGGTCCGTGGCCCAATTGGCATCTGAAAAGGCAAGAAGACGAAGATCAGAGGATTTAGAAAATTGAATACCATAATTAATCTTACCTGAGAGATAACGCAAAATGCGTTTGACTGCCTTCCAATGATGAATCATGGGTGAATGCATGAATTGACTAACTTTGTTGACTGAATATGCAATTTCAGGATGTGTGAGAGTTGCATATTGAAGGCCTCCTACTATTGATCGATAGAGAGTAGGATCATGAAAGGAATTTGAACCCTGCAGTGTTAGTTTTTCAGAAGAAAGCATAGGTGTGGGCATTGAACGTGACTTATCCATGGATGCCTTTTTAAGAAGATCACAAATATAGGTAGTTTGTGAGATATGTAAGTCTCCTGAAGGCAAAAAATTAAATTGCATGCCTAAAAAATAATGTAGTGTCCCTAAGTCCTTTAAAGAGAATATTTGATTCAATTGAGAGATAATAGACTCTATTTCAGATTTATCATTACCTGTGATGACTATGTCATCAACATAACCAAGAAGAAAAAGAGTAGAAGAAGTTGTAAAACGAACAAATAAAGAAGAATCAGATGAAGTATTTCGAAAACCAAATATGGATAGAGTACTGCACAGTTTAGAAAACCAGGCCCTGGGAGCCTGCTTGAGACCATAAATGGCCTTATCAGGTTTACATACTAAGTCAGAATCAGAATTAAAGAGGCCAGGAGGTGATGCCATGTACACGTTCTCAGTTAGATCTCCATTGAGAAATGCGTTGTTGAAATCAAATTGCCTAAGAGGCCAACCTTTAGATAAAGCCAAAGATAAAATGACTCTAATCGTTGTTGGCCTAATGACCGGGCTAAAGATTTGAGAATAATCGATGCCCTTAATTTGATGGCATCCTTTGGCCACAAGGCGAGCCTTATATTTTTTAAAAGAGTTATTAGGTCCACGCTTAATGGCAAACACCCGTTTAGACCTAATAATGGTGGAATTGGGTGGTGGATGGACTAAATGCCAAGTTTTGATTTTCATGAGAGCAGTATATTCCTCCTTCATGGCTTGAAGCCAATGAGAGGAGTGCATAGCTTGAGAAACTGTCCTGGGAACATTATTAATTAAGTCAAGATGATTAGAATGTGCAATAAGAGCCTTAGGCTTAGAGATACCTGATGAGCGGATAATTTATACGCTTTTTGGCATTGTTTTTAGGTAGTTTTTAGTAAGTTCAAGTTACTTTTAGGGATGTTTTCATTAGTTTTTATGTTAAATTTACATTTCTAGACTTTACTATGAGTTTGTGTATTTTTCTGTGATTTCAGGTAATTTCTGGTTGAAATTGAGGGACTTGAGCAAAACTCTGAAAAAGGCTGACAAAAGGACTGCTGATGTTGTTGGAATCTGACCTCCCTGCACTCGAAATGGATTTTCTGTAGCTACAGAACTTCAATTGGCGCGCTCTCAACGGCGTTGGAAAGTAGACATCCAGAGCTTTCCAGCAATATATAATAGTCCATACTTTATTCGGGAATTGATGACGTAAAGTGGCGTTGAACTCCAAGTACATGCTGCTGTCTGGAGTTAAACGCCAGAAACACGTCACAACCCGGAGTTGAATGCCCAAAACACGTCATAACTCGGCGTTCAACTCTAATAAACGCCTCAACTCGTGGATAGATCAAGCTCAGCCCAAACATACACCAAGTGGGCCTCGGAAGTGGATTTATGCATCAATTACTTACTCATGTAAACCCTAGTAGCTAGTTTATTATAAATAGGACTTTTTACTAGTGTATTAGACATCTCTGGACGCCTAGTCCTTAGACCAGGGGGGCTGGCCATTCGGCCATGCCTGAACCTTTCACTTATGTATTTTCAACAGTGGAGTTTCTGCACACCATAGATTAAGGGTGTGGAGCTCTGCTGTACCTCAAGTTTCAATACAATTATTATTACTTTCTATTCAGTTCTCTTTTATTCTTATTCCAAGATATACGTTGGACAACACTTTGATGAATGTGATGATCTGTGACACTCATCATCATTCTCACCTATGAACGTGCGTGACTGACAACCACTTCCGTTCTACTCTAGGCCGGGCGCATATCTCTTAGATTCCCCAACAGAATCTTCGTGGTATAAGCTAGATAGATGGCAGCATTCATGGGGATCTGGAAAGTCTAACCTTGTCTGTGGTATTCCGAGTAGAATCCCGGTATTGAATGACTGTGATGAGCTTCAAACTCCTGAAGGCTGGGCGTGATGACAAACGCAAAAGAATCAATGGATTCTACTCCAACCTGATTGAGAACCGACAGATGATTAGCCGTGCTGTGACAGAGTATTTGGACCATTTTCACTGAGAGGATGGGATGTAGCTATCAACAAGAGTGATGCCTCCAGACGATTAGCCCTGCAGTGACAGCGCATAGGATCATTTTTCCGAGAGGATTAAAAGTAGCCATTGATGATGGTGATGCCCTACATACAGCTTGCCATGGAAAGGAGTAGGAAGGATTGGATGAATGTAATAAAAAAGTAGAGATTCGAGAGGAGCACAGCATCTCCATACGCCTATCTGAAATTCCCACTATTGATTTACATAAGTATTTCTATCCCTTTATTTTATTTATCTTTTAAATTATCTAATCCAAATACATTTGACCCTATGAATCCACTTGACTGAGATTTACAAGATGACCATAGCTTGCTTCATACCAACAATCTCTGTGAGATCGACCCTTACTCACGTAAGGTATTACTTGGATGACCCAGTACACTTGCTGGTTAAGTTGAACGGAGTTGTGAGCTTCTCTAACAGTGCCTGGAACTCTTTTATCACAATTTCGTCCACCAAGTTTTTGGCGCCGTTGTCGGGGATTGTTCGAGTATGGACAACTGACGGTTCATCTTGTTGCTCAGATTAGGTAATTTTCTTTTTATTTTCTTTTCAAAAAGTTTTCAAAATTTTTCTTTTATTTTCGTTTTTCTAAAAGAATATTTTCGAAAAAATAAAATAAAAATACAAAAAAATTAGAAAATCATAAAAATCAAAAATATTTTGCGTTTCTTGTTTGAGTATTGAGTCAAATTTTAAGTTTGGTGTCAATTGCATGCCTTAAAAAATTTTCTTGCATTTTTCGAAAAAATTCATGCATTCATGGTGTTCTTCATGATCTTCAAGTTGTTCTTGACAAGTCTTCTTGTTTGATCTTGATGATTTCTTGTTTTGTGTTGTTTGTTGTTTTTCATATGCATTTTTTGTTTGTAAGAGTCCATGCATTAAAGATTTCTAAGTTTGGTGTCTTGCATGTTTTCTTTGCATCAAAAATTTTTCAAAAATATGTTCTTGATGTTTATCATGATCTTCAAAGTGTTCTTGGTGTTCATCTTGACATTTATAGTGTTCTTGCATGCATCATTGGTTTTGATCCAAAATTTTTATGTTTTGGGTCATTTTTGTGTTTTTCTCTTTCATCATTAAAAAATTCAAAAAAAAAATATCTTTTCCTTATTTTTCTCCAAATTTTCGAAAATTTGAGTTGACTTAGTCAAAAATTTTTAAAATTAGTTGTTTCTTACAAGTCAAGTCAAAATTTCAATTTTAAAAATCTTATCTTTTTAAAATCTTTTTCAAAAATCATATCTTTTTCATTTTTTTCATTATTTTCGAAAATTCCAAAAATCTTTTTCAAATTATTTTCAAAATTTTTTTCTTATCTTTATATCATATTTTCGAAAATTCACTAACAATTAATGTGATTGATTCAAAAATTTGAAGTTTATTTTTCTTGTTAAGAAAGGTTCAATCTTTAAGTTCTAGAATCTTATCTTTTAGTTTCTTGTTAGTAATTAATTTTAATTTAAAAATTAAATCTTTTTCAAACATATCTTATCTTATCTTTTATATCTTATCTTTTTCAAAATTTTATCTTTTTCAAAATTTGATTTTAAAATATCTTATCTAACCTCTTATCTTCTTATCTTTTCAAATTTGATTTTAATATCTTTTTCAACTAACTCTTTGACTTTTTGTTTGTTTCTTATCTTTTTCAAAACCACCTAACTACTTTTCCCTCTCTAATTTTCGAAAATATCTCATCTCTTTTTCAAAAATTCTTTTTGTTTTAAATTTTAATTTTAATTACATCTTATCTTTAATTTTCAAAAATTACTAACCCCTTTTTCAAAATTATTTTTGAAATTCCCCTCTCTTTTCTTATTCTATTTAATTATTTATTTACTAACACTTCTCTTCACCTCCCCTATCCTTACTCTTTATACAGACTGTTCATTCTTCTTCATTCTTCTCCCCTCTCTTTTTCTACTAACATAAAGGAATCTCTATACTGTGACATAGAGGATTCCTCTTTCTTTTCTTGTTTTCTTCTCTTTCATATGAGCAGGAACAAGGAAAAAGGCACTCTTGTTGAAATTGATCTAGAACCTGAAAGGACTCTGAAGAGAAAATTAAGAGAAGCTAAGTTACAACAATCTAAAGGTAACCTTTCAGAAATATTAGAACAAGAGAAGGAGATGGAAGCCGAAAATAATAATAATGCAAGGAGAATGCTTGGTGACTTCACAAAGCCAACGTCCAAATTTGATGGAAAAAGCATCTCCATTCCTGCCATTGGAGCCAATAATTTTGAGCTGAAACCTCATCTAGTTGCCTTAATGCAACAAAACTGCAAGTTTTATGGACTTCCATCTGAAGATCCTTATCAGTTTTTAACTGAGTTCTTGCAGATTTGTGAGACTGTAAAGACGAATGGAGTTGATCCTGAAGTCTACAGACTCATGCTTTTCCCCTTTGCTGTAAGAGACAGAGCTAGAATATGGTTGGATTCACAACCCAAGGATAGCCTGGACTCCTGGGATAAGCTGGTCACTGCCTTCTTGGATAAATTCTTTCCTCCTCAAAAGCTGAGCAAGCTGAGAGTGAATGTTCAAACCTTCAAACAAAAAGATGGTGAATCCCTCTATGAAGCTTGGGAAAGATACAAGCAGCTGACCAAAAGATGTCCATCTGACATGTTTTCAGAATGGACCATATTAGATATATTCTATTATGGCCTGTCTGAATTTTCAAAAATGTCATTGGACCATTCTCCAGGTGGATCTATTCACCTAAAGAAAACACCTAAAGAGGCTCAAGAACTCATTGACATGGTTGCAAACAACCAATTCATGTACACTTCTGAGAGGAATTCCGTGAATAATGGGATACCTCAGAAGAAAGGAGTTCTTGAAATTGATGCTCTGAATGCCATATTGGCTCAGAACAAAGTGTTGACTCAACAGGTCAACATGATCTCTCAAAATCTGAATGGATGGCAACATGCATCCAACAGTACTAAAGAGGCAACTTCTGAAGAAGCTTATGATCCTGAGAACCCTGCCATGGCAAAGGTTAATTACATGGGTGAACCTTATGGAAACACCTATAACTCATCATGGAGAAATCATCCAAATTTCTCATGGAAGGATCAATAAAAGCCTCAACAAGGCTTTAACAATGGTGGACGCAATAGGCTGAGCAATAGCAAGCCTTTTCCATCATCTTCTCAGCAACAGATAGAAAATTCTGAACAAAACACTTCTAATTTAGCCAATCTAGTCTCTGATCTGTCAAAGGCCACTTTCAGTTTCATGAGTGAAACAAGATCCTCCATCAGAAATCTGGAGGCACAAGTGGGCCAGCTGAGTAAGAAAGTTAGTGAAACTCCTCCCAGTATTCTCCCAAGCAATACAAAAGAGAATCCAAAAGGAGAGTGCAAGGCCATTGATGTAATCAATATGGCCGAATACACAAGGGAGGAGGAGGACGAAAATCCTAGTGAGGAAGACCTCCTGGGACGTCTCTCAAACAAGAAGGAATTTCCTATTAAGGATCCAAAGGAATCTGAGGCTCATATAGAGACCATAGAGATTCCATTAAATCTCCTTCTGCCATTCATGAGCTCTGAAGACTATTCTTCCTCTGAAGAGGATGAAGATGTGACTGGAGAGCAAGTTGCTCAATATTTAGGAGCTATCATGAAGCTGAATGCCAAGTTGTTTGGTAATGAGACTTGGGAAAGTGAACCTCCCTTGCTCATTAATGAACTAGATACCTGGATTCAGCAAACTCTACCTCAAAAGAAACAAGATCCTGGCAAGTTCTTAATACCTTGTACCATAGGCACCATGACCTTTGAAAAAGCTCTATGTGATCTGGGGTCAGGGATAAATCTTATGCCACTCTCTGTAATGGAGAAGCTGGGGATCATTGAGGTACAACATGCCTTGTTCTCATTACAATTGGCAGACAAGTCATTGAGACAAGCTTATGGAATAGTGGAGGACGTGTTAGTAAAGGTTGAAGGCCTTTACATCCCTACTGATTTCATAATCTTAGACACTAAGAAGGAAGAGGATGAATGCATTATCATTGGAAGACCTTTCCTAGCTACAGCAGGAGCTGTGATAGATGTCAACAGAGGTGAATTAGTCCTTCAATTGAATGGGGACTACCTTGTGTTTAAAGCACATGGCCATCCCTCTGTGACAAAAGAGAGTAAGCATGAAGAGCTTCTCTCAGTTCAGAGTCAAGAAGAGCCCCCACAGTCAAACTCTAAGTTTGGTGTTGTGAGGCCACAACCAAACTCTAAGTTTGGTGTTAAGACCCCATATCCAAACTCTAAGTTTGGTGTTGGGACTATACAACATTGACCTGATCACCTTTGTGGCTCCATGAGAGCCACTGTCAAGCTATTGACATTAAAGAAGCGCTTGTTGGGAGGCAACCCAATTTTATTTATCTAATTTTTATTTTATTGTTATTTTGTGTTTTATTAGGTACATGATCATGTGGAGTCACGAAAAAAATAGAAAAATTAAAAACAGAATCAAAATCAGCAGAAGAAAAATCACACCCTAGAGGAAGCACAGGCTGGCGTTCAACGCCAGTAAGGAGCATCTTGCTGGCGTTCAACGCCAGAACAGAGCATGAAACTGGCGCTGAACGCCAGAAACAAGCAACATTCTGGCGCTGAACGCCAGGAATGTGCCTAGAGGAAAAGCTGGCGCTGAACGCCAGTAACAAGCATGAAACTGGCGTTCAACGCCAGAAACATATTACATGTGGGCGTTGAACGCCCAGAATGTGCACCACTCGGCATTTAAACGCCAGAATGGTGTGCAAAGGCATTTTACATGCCTATTTGGTGCAGGGATGGAATTCCTTGACACCTCAGGATCTGTGGACCCCACAGGATCACCTCAGGATCTGTGGACCCCACAGGATCCCTACCTACTATATTCCCACCTTACCTCCTAATCCTATTTTACTCTTCCCCATGTCACACTTCCCAATCACCCCCTTCACCACTCACATCCATCCACTCTTCCCCATAAACCCCACCTACCTTCAAAAATTCAAAAACATTTTTCCACCCATTCCCACCCTATATGGCCGAAACTTCACTCTCCCCTCTCCCTATATATACCCTTCCATTCTACTTCATTTTCACACAACACAACCCCCTCTTCTTCACCTTGGCCGAACCTACATCTCTCCCTCTCTACCATATTCTCTTCTTCTTCTTCTTCTCTTCTTTCTTCTATTGCTCGAGGACGAGCAATATTTTAAGTTTGGTGTGGTCAAAGCATAATATTTTTTGTTTTCCATTACCATCAATGGCACCTAAGGCCGGAGAATCCTCTAGAAAAGGAAAATGGAAGACAAAAGCTTCCACCTCCGAGTCATGGGAGATGGAAAGATTCATCTCCAAGAGCCATCAAGACCACTTCTATGATGTTGTGGCAAAGAAGAAGGTGATCCCTGAGGTCCCTTTCAAGCTCAAGAAAAATGAGTATCCAGAGATCCGACATGAGATCAAAAGAAGAGGTTGGGAAGTCCTAACCAACCCCATGCAACAAGTCGGAATCTTAATGGTTCAAGAGTTCTATGCCAATGCATGGATCACTAGGAACCATGATCAAAGTATGAACCCGAGTCCAAAGAATTATCTCACAATAGTTCGGGGGAAATACTTAGATTTTAGTCCAGAAAATGTGAGGTTGGCATTCCACTTGCCCATGATGCAAGAAGATGAATGCTCCTACACTAGAAGGGTCAACTTTAATCAATGGTTGGACCAAGTCCTTACGGGCATATGTGTGGAAGGAGCTCAATGGAAGAGAGACTCCAAAGGCAAGCCAGTTCAACTAAGAAGACTGGACCTCAAGCCTGTGGCTAGAGGATGGTTGGAGTTCATTCAACGCTCCATCATTCCCACTAGCAACCGATCTGAAGTTACTGTGGATCGGGCCATCATGATGCTGTTGGAATCTGACCTCCCTGCACTCAAAATGGATTTTCTGGAGCTACAGAACTCCAATTGGCGCGCTCTCAACGGCGTTGGAAAGTAGACATCCAGAGCTTTCCAGCAATATATAATAGTCCATACTTTATTCGGGAATTGATGACGTAAAGTGGCGTTGAACGCCAAGTACATGCTGCTGTCTAGAGTTAAACGCCAGAAACACGTCACAACCCGGAGTTGAACGCCCAAAACACGTCATAACTCGGCGTTCAACTCCAATAAACGCCTCAGCTTGTGGATAGATCAAGCTCAGCCCAAACATACACCAAGTGGGCCTCGGAAGTGGATTTATGCATCAATTACTTACTCATGTAAACCCTAGTAGCTAGTTTATTATAAATAGGACTTTTTACTAGTGTATTAGACATCTCTGGACGCCTAGTCCTTAGACCAGGGGGGCTGGCCATTTGGCCATGCCTGAACCTTTCACTTATGTATTTTCAACAGTGGAGTTTCTGCACACCATAGATTAAGGGTGTGGAGCTCTGCTGTACCTCAAGTTTCAATACAATTATTATTACTTTCTATTCAGTTCTCTTTTATTCTTATTCCAAGATATACGTTGCACAACACTTTGATGAATGTGATGATCTGTGACACTCATCATCATTCTCACCTATGAACGTGCGTGACTGACAACCACTTCCGTTCTACTCTAGGCCGGGCGCATATCTCTTAGATTCCCCAACAGAATCTTCGTGGTATAAGCTAAATAGATGGCGGCATTCATGGGGATCCGGAAAGTCTAACCTTGTTTGTGGTATTCCGAGTAGGATCCCGGTATTGAATGACTGTGACGAGCTTCAAACTCCTGAAGGCTGGGCGTGATGACAAACGCAAAAGAATCAATGGATTCTACTCCAACCTGATTGAGAACCGACAGATGATTAGCCGTGCTGTGACAGAGCATTTGGACCATTTTCACTGAGAGGATGTGATGTAGCTATCAACAAGAGTGATGCCTCCAGACGATTAGCCGTGCAGTGACAGCGCATAGGACCATTTTCCCGAGAGGATTAAAAGTAGCCATTGATGATGGTGATGCCCTACATACAGCTTGCCATGGAAAGGAGTAGGAAGGATTGGATGAATGTAATAAAAAAGTAGAGATTCGAGAGGAGCACAGCATCTCCATACGCCTATTTGAAATTCCCACTATTGATTTACATAAGTATTTCTATCCCTTTATTTTCTTTATCTTTTAAATTATCTAATCCAATTACATTTGACCCTATGAATCCACTTGACTGAGATTTACAAGATGACCATAGCTTGCTTCATACCAACAATCTCTGTGAGATCGACCCTTACTCACGTAAGGTATTACTTGGATGACCCAGTACACTTGCTGGTTAAGTTGAACGGAGTTGTGAGCTTCTCTAACAGTGCCTGGAACTCTTTTATCACAATTTTGTCCACCAATACCTGACTTGGAACGAGTTACAATAGCATGAGTATTGTGAGAAGATGAAGATTCTATAATAGGTAACCTTGGAGGCCCAATTTCAGCACCAGAAATTGATACTGGTGCAGAATCTGTAGTAACCGTCTCAGAAGGTGATTGAGTAACAGTTGATGAAGCATTGTTAGTTAAAGGAGGGGAATTTGTATTAGAGGTAGGAAGTATAGTTGAAGTAGGTGGAGCTGAACTTTGGGTACAAGGTAACTGCGATGTAGGAGAATTTGAAATAGGAATCTGAGGTAACAACATCTCATGCTCATAAAAAGAGGTTTGTGATGAATTAGGGACAACATTCTTATGAAAAAATGACAGAAAAGGAAAAATATTCTCATCAAAAATAACATTACGTGCAATAACAACTATACCATCTTATTTTAAACATTTAAAACCTTTTGAGAAAGGAGCATAACCAAGAAAAATGCATTGTTCAGACCTATAGGCTAATTTATGTTTATTAAAAGGTCTTAAGTTTGGAAAACAAGCACACCCAAAAACCTTCAAAATAGAATAATCAGGGGGCTTGAAATGAAGAACCTCAAAAGGTGATTTCATATTAAGTATCCTAGTGGGCAATCGATTGATAAGAAAAGTAGCAGTCAAGAAGGCATCCTCCCAATATTCCATTGATAAATGGGCAGCAGCAAGTAGGGTGAGTCCCATTTCACAAATATGTCTATGCTTCCTCTCTACAATCCCTTGTTGCTGGTGAGTATGAGGGCATGACAATCTATGAGTGATGTCATTAGTATTGAGAAAGGTTTTGAATTCATTTGATAAGAATTCTTTAGCATTATCCGTTTGAATAGATTTAAGAATTTGACCTGTCTGAGTTTCCATCATAGATTTGTATTGTTGTAAGATAGTAAGCAATTGAGACTTGGTAGTCAATAAGTAAATACATGTGTATCTAGTGAAGGTATCTACAATACTCAAGTAATAACGAAAACCAGAACGAGATATTGAAGGAGCAGGGCCCCAAACATCCAAGAAAACCAATTGTAAGGGTGCAGTATAAGTATAAGTGGTTTCAGAATAGGAAAAAGGTAAAGTATGCATTTTTCTTTTACAACATGCTTCACAAACAAAAGATGCTGAATCAACTGTATTAGAAAATAGAAGATTACACTTTTTAAGAACAGATTCAACAATAATTGGAGATGGATGACCTAGGCATTTATGCCACAACTCCAAATTTGTCCTACAAGTGGCCAAAAAAGGCATGAAAGTTTAAATTGTCATAACATGGTTTTGGAACACAAAATTGATCAAACACATATAGCCCATGTTTAAGTTGTCCCTGAAGGAGCACTTGCTTGGTATCCTGTGATTTAACCACACAATGAAATGGATGAAATTCAAAGAAGACATTATTGTCCAAACAGAATCTTGAAACACTAATTAAATTTTTAGCTATTTGAGGGATATGCAAAAGATTCTTTAAAATGAAAACATGATTGTTGGATGAATTCTGAATATATGAATAACCAGATTTAGAGATAGGCAAACCTGAACCATTGGCTATGTATAATTGATCAGGTCTTGTGTAATCTGAGGGTGAAATCAAACTAGATGCGTCATTGGTGAGGTGGTGAGAGGCACCAGAATCAGGATACCATGACATATCTGAATTTGGAGAAGAAGATGCAAGAAATGATTGTGGTTGATTGATTGATGGGGAGGAGTTTGACGAATTTGTAGTAGAAATTCCCTGGTAATTATGATCAAATCGAAAGAAGCATTGAAGGGCGGTGTGTCCAATTCTACTACAAACCTGACAAATCTGCCTATTATTGAGTTGCCAAGAGCTTCTGCCTCCACGAGAGAATCTTCCACCTCTAGCACCCCTTCTACCTCCATAGGGACGATTAGGGTTTCTTGGATTTGGAAAAGTTGTTTGAGCAAGATTTGCTTGAACTATTGTTAAAGAATTCTGTTTGAATTTTTCAATGGTGTCTTCATGAGATACCAGGAGATTTGCGACCTCTCCCAAGCTAAACAATTCAGGTTTAGTTTGGATGAGGCTGATGCAGCTAGAAAACTCTTCTGTCAAGCCTTCACAAATAGTCTCAATGTAATCTTCATGGCTAAGCTGAAAACCAATTGCTATTAACGAGTCTGCAATTTTCTTGATTTTTGACAAATACTCAGATATGGTAAGGTTCTTTTTCTTGGTGATCTTCAATTGATTCTTTAATTGCTTGATCTTTGTTTTAGTTGATTCTGCAGAATAGTCTTGAAGTTTCTGCCAAATCTCCAATGCTGATTTACAATGAACAATTCGATTCTTGAAGGAAGAATCGACAGATGCTAAGAACCAAGAACATAGATTATAGTCTTGTTGCATCCATTCTGAATATATTGAAGAAATTTTGCCAGCAGTCTTTGTTTCTTTAGATTCAAATTTAGCAGGCACCTTCCCTTCAATTATGTGATCTTCCAGATTCTGTCCTTTGATTGTGAAGAGTGCTTGTTGCTGCCATGTAACAAAATTTATTTCTTCAAGCTTATCCAATATAGGAGCAAGAAAATTTTTTTGATTTGCTAAATTCACAAGTAAAGCCATGGATCAAACCAATGGTCTAGATACCATTTGAAAATGATGAAAAAATGAAAGAGTTGAAAGCAATTAAAAGAAAGAGAGAGCAGAGATTAATTTTTGAGATGAGTAATATTGATCTAAAATTGTTGCAGAGTGATCCTTTGTTTACACTAAAGGTTCTATATTTATAGTGATAGCATACCCTATGTAACTTCACTAGTGTCTATATTCTCTACAAATACCTAATAATTTTTTAAATATATAATGTGATAGGCATGTATTTAGAATTATATTATTTATTCTATTTTTTTAAAAGGAATTGAAAAAAAAATGAAAAAGTTAATATTTTTAAAATATTTTGATGAAAAATTATATTATATAATAATATCTTTAACAAAAGTAGTTAATTAATAAATTTTGAATATAATAATCTAATTATTTATCAAATAATATAAAATAAAATTTTAATTATTTTATATTTTTATTTTACAGTTTAAAATATTATTTTAATATAATTTTTTGATATTATAAAATTTTTTTGGATAATAATTAATCATAATGAATAAAAAATACTCATATATTTTGTATTTATGTATTTTATATTTAATTATTTAAAAATAAAAGATTTTGTTGCTATTTAAAATATTGTATATTAAAGTATTGTCATTTAAAATATTTAATTATGTACTAGAATATTCTGTATTTATTGGAGTCTATCAATGTTCTTCTTTTATATTAATCTTTGATTTCTATCTAACATAATATAATGGTCTATATAAATGTGGTATATCCAATAAGCACATAATTGTTTTGCTCATTTTAGACATACCCAGGTTATATTAGACTTTTAAATTTTGAAAAGCACAAATCAACTTTTAGGCTTTTCAATTTTGAAAAGCACAAACCAACTTTGAAAAGCTCTATTTTAGGTGCTTTCAAAAGTACATCAATCTTTTAAAAGCTGCAAGCATAAGTACATAGTGTTTTTTATTTACCAAATACAAAATAAGGAATTTGAGCTTTTAAAAAGTACAAACACCTCTTCAAAAAAGCTTTACCAAAACAAGCCTAAGTATACTTTCTTAATTAGCAATTATATAAGATATAAAACAAATATTAATTTTAAAATATAAAACTCATTTAATCTAATCACAAAATAGAAGAAATATTAATAATATAAATTTAATATTATTTAAAGAATGATAGAAAACTCACGTTTTTATCAAGCCAAACCATCTCAATTGTGTGAAAATGAAAAATTTTTGTAATTCGTTAGTATTCATAATCTTTTCACTCGTATACGTACACACAAATTATCAACTTTACAATTAATCTTAACAATTTTGTGAATACAAACCTCCATTAAAATAAGATAGAAAAATTTTAAAAGGAGTAATTAATTGTACTAAGTAAAGAAGATGTGGTGCTATGCATCTCTAATTCATATTTTTATAGTTGACTCATAATTAGAATTTTCTTAAACTTAATTAATTTTGATTTGAATTTAAAATATAAATCTTAACAACTAACTAAAAGATAATATAATGCAAACTAAATTATTATTGTTACACGAAAACTAATTGACTACTTATATCATTGAATGAAATCTCACACCAATCTCACACTCTCAAATCATCATTGATGGCTAGTTGATGGCTACCAATCACAAATATTGCTGGCCTCCTAACATAACTCTTAATTATTATTACGTTAAAACTTATTCGCACTTAATTATAAATCCTAAGTGATAAAACTAATTCACTCTTAGTTCAAAAAATGATAAAAGTATCTTTTTATTTAGTTATTTAAATAGAATTATTATTGTTATTACTTGAACTGATTCTTTTATTTTTCTATTTAGTTTGTTTAAATAAAACTTAATTTTTTCAAAAATCACAATAATTATGTAAACTTATTAATTTAGGAATAAATTTAAATTAAAGTAAATTTAGATTAGTTTTTTCGAAAATTTTTAATTTATTAGCTTAGAAATATGAGGTAACTATAATAATCAATAATTACGTGAACTTATTTAGAATAATCTAAGCAGATAACTTAATTTTAAAAAATAACAATTTAAGCAAAACAACCTACCAAAACAAATAATTTAAAATTAAAAAGGTAACAACTCAATCAAATAATAATTGATAATTTATAAATAAAATTTTAAAAAATTCTAGTAAACACCCTAAGCAAATAATAATTTATAATTTTTAAAAATTTTTTGTGACGACACCTAAATAAATAATTAATTCAACAATATTAAAATTAAATACCTAACCATTTAAGAAAGCGTATTTAAAAATTTAAAAAATAACAACCTGTAAATAATAAGTTATAATTTATAAATAAAAATTTAAAAGTTTATATTAACGACATCTAAACAAATAAACTTCCAAATTCAATGTATGAGTGCCATGTCAGCAAAAAGTCTTTTCATTTGTATTACTATAAATAAATAAATAAATAATAGATTATAATTTAGAAATAAAAATTAAAAAATTTATAATAACACACATAAGTAAATAAATTTCTAAACTCAATGTATGAGTGTCATGTCAGCAAAAAATCTTTTTATTTGTATTATTTTAAAGATTAAAGATAAAGATGGGTGCCATATAAGCAAAAAGTCTTTTTATTTATATTATTATAAAAATAAAAATAAAAATAAAAATAAAAATAAATATCTATTCTATCTATTCTATTATATAAAAATCGGATATCTGCACTTAATGATGAAGCTGACGTGGCATGCTTCGAAGAGTGTTTTCCAATTTAATTGTTTTAACCCATTCAATACAATTTATTGCACTTAATTAATTATATTAACTAATTGATTTGATTATATATTTAAATATTTCTTTTCTTAATATAATTTATTATAATTTATATTACTTAATTAATTATACTACATTAATTATAATTCGTTATATTAGTAAATTAGTCTTTTCATTTATAAAGTCTAAAATAAAATAAATAAATTATTATTTATTCTAATTAAATTTATTTATATACTATATATGAATTAACGTCTATTCGATTCTATTATATGAAAAAATCGGATTTCTACACTTAATGATGGAGTTGACGTGACATGCTTCTGAGAGTGCTTCTCGATTTATTTCTTTTAACTCATTAAATAAAATTTATTATGAGATTAATTATATCAACTAATTGATTTGATTAGATATTTAAATATTACATAATAATTATAATTTATATCAATTTGTTTTAATAGTATTTCCTAATTTATTTCTTTTAATATTCTGGTAGTATTTTTTAATTTATTAAATCAAATTAGGTATAAATTATGTATATTAATTAATTTATTTGATTAAATTATTAATAATTAAAATAATAAATTTATATATAAAATAAGCAATTGAGATATTTTTAACTAATAATTAAATCAAATTAAATTATATGTATTAAGTCAAATTCAAATAATGTGAATTAAATACTAAACTAAAATATGATAATTTCTTACTTATTCAAATTAAATGCAATAAATACAAATTAATTTTGTTAGATAATGATGATTTTTTGGTCTTTTATATATAGACGGCCAAACAAAATGATAAAAATCATCATTTTTATCGCTCTTGCTATTTTAACTATTCTTTTCTCTTTTTTATGTAAAATTTCTTTTATGAATAAATGAGAATGTATGGATAAATAGTATTTCGTTGATTGTTTGTTTATAACTCGAAGATGTCTTAATTTAGGCATTACCGTTGCTGATGGAATTGGACGACAATGTGCCCGGCTTACTTGCAACTTAAGAAATTAGGTCTTGTGTTCGAGGTGCACCGATGCAAACTTTTGGAGCTGCTGACTGCCGCTGAATTCATCATATAGTTGGAGCAAATTATGATATAGTAAAAAAATGTTTATGCATGCATGCTATTCTTCTTTATATATGTATCCCTCTATTTTTACAATTCACATCTTTATATATTAAATTCTTTTTGGCATTATTTAAATTTGATAATTTTTTTCTATTTTTATGCTTCTAATCATTTTTTGTCTTAATATTTTGTTCTCATCAATTTCTATATTTTATTTTAGGTTAACTTTGTGGTTCAAATATAATCATTTATGTTATTATTGAATGTTATAAAATTAACCTAATATTAACAATAAATAATTTGAAAAAGGTATTTTTTAGAACAATTCTCCTAAATTTAAATTGTTACGTTAAATAGATGATGATAAATATTTTTGTATTAAATCTCTTATAAAAGAAACTTATAGAAATGTTATGTTATATGATATAATTTGATTATATATTTTTTTATCTTCAATCTAAATTATTTGAATTGGCATACCATTTATTTTTAAATTTAATTAAATATCTAAATATCTTACAATTTAATATAATTTAATTTATATAAATACATGACTTTTAATATTTATGTAATAAATTTTAGAGATATTTTTGCAAGTTATAATTTTGTATCTATATATTTAACTTTTAATAATATTTTTTATTTATTAATATATTATTTCTATTATTTGAGTATCAATAATGCGTTAGGAATTTTTCATTGTATAAGTTACTTCGAGAAAAAAATGATAAAATTTGATTTATAAAAATTTAAACTTGAGCATTTACTATGATTAAGCTCAAATTTTAATTTATTTTTTATATTATATAAATATTAAATTCTTTGATTAAACACTTATTTGTTTATGATAGGATATTATATATAATTTTTATATTGACAATTAAATTTCAATTGCTACATAAAAATAATATATTTTAGGTAATTGTACATTTTTTGTTATTTTAAAAATCATTATATATTTTTAAAATTATTTAATTATGTTTATTCTTTTAAAAGGATTACTATTATTAGAGAACAACGAATATTTATAATAGTTTAAAATTGAAAAAAATAAAAAATACAAAATATTAATATTCTAAATTTTTGAAGTATAAATCTTAAAATAAATATATATGATTATGATTAATGGTTATAATTGGAGTTTTTATTTTATTCTAATTTTTTCAGAACATATTTGCCTTATTTAAGTTTTATTTTTGTATTGATTGCTTTTTTTGATAAAATATCAATTAAAATTTATACCTTGAATAAAATAGTTACGTGTCTAAAAAAATGAACAAAAAAAGTATTGTCATTATTGGAGTGTAACTAATGTTTGTGATGGTATAAAATTAAAAAATAAAAATACAAAATATTAATATACTGTGTTTTTGAAGTATAAATCTTGAAGTAAATATATATAATTATAATTAATGATCATAATTAAAAGTCTTTATTTTATTTCAATTTGTTCAAGACATGTTTACCTTAAATTTTATTCCTTTATTAATTAGTATTTTTTTTACATTTAATTATCATTAATTTATATAAATAAAAATGTATAACTTAAAAAGATAGATACATGTCTAAAAAATGAAAAAAAATATTTGTTTGTTAGTAAAAAATTTATGATGCTTTAATTTTTTTTGGCATCATATCTTACATTTTTATCATAAGTTAGAGGTAAATTATTAAATATAAATTAGATTTATTACTTATTATCCTAATTCAAATTCATTAAATTCGATTTAAATGGAGACAACTAGGCAACATTATTGGATTTAAGGGATTCAAGTAATTTTAGGGTGACTTTGATTTATCAACGTAAATTAGCCTAATATGTGATATTAGTTATTGTTATATATATAAAAAATGTGACATATTTATGCATTGTTTAGATTAGAAGAATTTGTAGAGAAATAACATGCTGGGAAAGAAAATGGATGGAAAAATTAAATTTTCATTATTTGGTTCAACAAAGAAATTGAATGAAAAACATAAAAATGTATATGAAACTCACGTAAATTTTTTCTCTTCAAAGTTGTGAAGAAAACTGATTCAAAAGTGCAAAAATGGATAAAAATACAAAGTTATCATTTGAAATATAATTTATATTTAATATAAAAATATTAATATAATTTTTTTCTATTATAATTTTTTCTCTTCTTACTTTTTCTTCCATTCAAGCAAAAGAAAATTTTTTCCTCTATTTTCTTTTCATTCATTTTTTTCATCTAAACAGCACACAAAAAAATATACTTTTCTTTCCATTTTCTTTCCTCTTATTTTTTATCTTATATCCAAACAATAGTTTAGTGTTTATCCATTTATCTTTTATTAATATTATTATAACAAGGATACATGTAACTTTATAAAAATGATATAACCTAAACTTTGATTATCTAAGAATTTATTGAGTGGCTAGAATAACTCCACGTCACGAACCAATGAATGCTAGCAATAAGGATGATCACAAAAACAGGCGAAACGGGTATTTGCAGGGATTACTCGCGTTTTGGAGCTAGATGGGGACCCTGAAATCCTTACGACCTGCCATGCGAAAATGAATGGGGACTAGGGATTGCAAACGGGTCGAAATTTGACGAGCTGGTTGTATAAACCGCCAAAAAATGCGGTCCTAGTGATATACGGGACAAACTTCGTTATAAGTTGTCCAAGTTGCCAAGAAATAGTTCCTTTGCACGAGTCAGAAACCGATGTATTTCCACGGGTCGCCCTCGTTCCGTATATGAGTTCTTTCGAATTTCTCGTATCGTTTTTCGTGGATTAGCATCTCGAGGTCCTTTGATGGGTATAAAGAAATCGTCTTGGAAGCAACCGCTGGAAATTTATGGCCACCAAACTTAAAAATTCTGCCTACCCTGCACCACCTAATCCACGGGATTTGGTGGGCTTTGGTGGGGTGGGGCAGGCTTTTCCGCTAGGCCAAGCTTTTATTTTAGTAGAGCCATTTTTTTACAAATTTCTATGATGTTATTGATCTACAAAATGATGAAGATGATAATTGAAGAAGTTTTAAGTTATATTTTGGATAATATTAGATTTGCTTTGGACAATGCTAGTTTTATTATTTTGTTTAAAAAAATATTTATAATTATATTTATTACACATTTATAATTATAAAGACGTTAATGTACATGAATTTAAAAGTTATAATTTTTTATGTTTTTAGAAATTATAAATTTATTGAAATTGTTGTGAAATTATATATATTGTTTAATATTGAATGGCTTATAAAAAACGGAGATCCCGCCAGCCTACCATTAGACGGACGGGGAAAAATTCAAGACCGTCTTACTAAGCGGGACGGAATTTTCCGTTTGCCACTCCTAATAGGAGAACGGATTGCTATATACACAAGGCGAGATTCTAACTCTTAATAATTGTTTAAGCGGACGAGTGAGATGATCACTTAACAACCTCAAATTAATTAAGACAAATACTAATTATTTTTAATATTTTAATATTAAAAGTTTTGAGAGTTAAATTTTAATTATAACTTTATAAAATATTTATAATAATTATTATTATATATATTATTTAATTTTTTAATATAATTTTATGTATTATCCTATACAAGGTATAGAAACATACACTAATAAAGATAAAAATTGATAATTTTATTTAGTTTAATATAATATTTTGTAGTTAGCATATTTGTTTATAAATTATATAAATTTTTAGGATTGATTAAAAAAAAAAATCTTAGCACTGATTTGGTTTGGCTTGTGTATCGGTACCCGAGAACCCTAACGTGTTTCCAATCTCCCATCTCCTTTTGCCAATTTGCCCCCTCGCAGCTCAGTTCTCTCTTGCTCCCTTTCGCAGCTGAGTCCTCACTCGCTCTCTTTCCCACTCAGACGCCTCCCTGCTTGCTGCATCATCTTCTACGCTGTCTTCCTGCAAGGTAAGCCGTGTGTTTCTTTTATTTTTTATTCTAAATAGAATATACTAATATATGATATATACTCTGCTGATATTTGTATTCGAATAAAAGCAAATATATTCTGATGGATCTTTTAGACAATGACCTCTTTCTGTGCATATATATTCTGATGGAGATTGTTATTATTATTATTATTATTCAAATGACGCATAGTTTTATGCAATAGATATGTTGGTTACTGCCTACTAGTGTTCAGTAATGTTTAATTATTTGTGCAGTTTATGCTTATGCATTTAAAATATTGTTCTTTATTGTTCTTTAAAATCCTGAGTTAATTGAAACTGCTTATATCATTGATACTCTGTTCCGCCTTGGGAACAAAGAATGAAATCTGCTCACGAACAAGGCACACATGTGCTACGTGAAAATTTGGATCCATCTTTAACATCAGAGCAGGAACAATTCCAGCTTTCTATATTTTTTTAAGATATAGCTTGATACAGGATGAATTGACGATGATGATTTACTTGCATTTATGCAATTTTTTTTTTTTGGATTTTGGAGTTTCTGAATAAATTTGAACATATGAATTCATGTTTCAAGATTTTTTTTCATTCCAGTATGAATGATGTAGGATTATTTTCTATTTTTTGGAAATCTCTCTCTCTCTCTCATATTTGTTGCATGTTTTTATTTATATAGCCTACATACATCCTTTGGATGCGGCCTTTTTCCGAACTCTACGTTAACGCGGATGTGTATGCACCAGGCTGTCTTTGTTATATAAATATAAAAATTCAATATATTACTTTATTATAATCCGCCTAATCCAGTTGAACCCCAGCCTTTCATGTCTGGTCCATTTTTAAGAACCCTGTTTTTGTCAAAATCTTGTTCAGTTGCTCCTTTTCACCTTTTTTTTGGAACAATATTTTGTTACTCTGATATCTTCCTGGTGTTAAATTGGCATCCTTGTAGCAGGTATTTGCTTGAAATCCATCAAAATGAAAGCATGGGGAATATTTCTTCTCCTTCTTTGCTTACAAGCCATCACTTATGCAGTGGTAAAAGCAGTTAATTTCTTGTTTTAAATAATCTTAAATCAGTTTTTGTATGAGATGTGACATATGGAAATTGATTCTGTTGTTTGACTGGAATTAGATTGGTGAATCTCAAACTTGCCCTGCTGAAAATGTCGGTAAATGTGACGATTCAGATTGGGAGGGTGAATTCTTTCCTGGCATTAACAAAATCAAATATGAGGTAGACATTTTATTTATTCCTGGTTTCTGTTTCTTGTTTCTTCTTTTATTTTCTGAACAAAAGTAGCTTTTTTTTTTCGTATTTATCATAGAGGTGAAATATTATTTATGAGAAAATGTCACTTGACTGATGAGTTTTGTTTCCTATGAAGCATGGGCACAACTATGAAATACGGATATGATATGATACTGAAACGTGGATACAACAATTTTAAAAATTGTAATATAGCAATATACAATATGGCTAGAGTATAAAAAGAGTGAAATATTGCTTTTATATTCGTATTAAGTAGTATAAATGCACTAAAATCCACTTTTCATATTGTTAATTGATTATTAATTATGATTATTATGGACTTTCTGTTTTTATGTATATTTAAGTTAGAAAAACTTAAACAAAATTTTATAAAATTTAATTAGAAGTATCTACATGAATCTGCAAAGCATCTTGTAGGATGCATATCGAATACGGATGCGGCAGCTACTTTGAGTCTCTGCTGCGCAGCTTGTTTCTTTATGTTAGTTTGGTTTGTCATAATTAATTAGCATGTGTTATTTGTTGATGCATATATTGATCTTTCAGGGTCCCTCTAGCAAGAATCCGCTTTCATTTAAATGGTATAACGCAGAAGAAGAAATTCTTGGGAAGAAAATGAAGGTTGGTTTATTATTTTCATTTATTCCAAGACTTGTGCAACATTTGTTTATATTTTTATTATTCGATTTGCTTATGGGTGTGATTCATTCTGTAAATGCAGGATTGGTTCAGATTTAGTGTTGCATTTTGGCACACTTTCCGTGGAACAGGTGCAGACCTGTTTGGTGCACCTACCAAATACTGGCCGTGGGAAGATGGTACCAATTCTTTGAAAATGGCTAAAAGAAGAAGTATGATAATCAATGACTCTTTCCAATTTGATACGTATAATGGTAGATTTGTATTTGGCATGAGATAATCTTCTGTCCGGTGATACAGTGCGAGCAAACTTTGAGTTTATAAACAAACTTGGAGTTGATTGGTGGTGCTTCCACGACCGTGATATAGCCCCTGATGGAGAAACTCTGGAGGTGAGTTTAAGTTCTAGACAGCAGTTATGTGTAATTAGTAGATTAATAGTGGCAATGAATTATGGGAGGCTATGTAATATAATATAATGTCCTCATCCATTTTGTGTAGCATTCGGATTTTCTCTTCTAGATTATGAAAAATTCTTCTCATATATTTAATTCAGAATTTCCTTTCTCATTTATACCTCCATGTCAAACTGAGCCTTAAAAGTCTGCTATCTGTATTATGAATTGCATGTGCTTTTTGAGCTAGGATTACACTTTTGTTTATCACAGGAAGCTAATGCAAACTTGGATGAAGTGGTTGCCCTTGCCAAAGAACTTCAGATGCAGGTAATTCTAGATGAATAGACAGGTCGGTATTTATTAAATTTGATATACATTATACATTATTTCAAGCATTCTAGCAGAATGAGCAAGGATTAATTTTTCATTCCATTTCTAATATCTAATCTGTGTAATTTGGAGCTAGGAAGAAATTAATTAATTGCTAATTATATCTTATGCTTTATGGTGCATATTCTGTTTTCATTGTGTTATCTTAGAATGAAAATTGATAATTCATTAAATTATGTGTCATTGTTGTTTGAAATTAAGATGATTTTAGAAGGATATCATTAAAAGACAAAACACAAACATGTTTTTTTCTTATTATGTTCCTAGTTCTAGTCAAATATGCAAAGTTTTTGTCATTGAATTAGTCCAAATAGGCCTACATTTTACAGTTTGGGTAAAGAACTACTGGCATGTAATAATTTCTTAATTTGTTTGACTTCAGAGTAAGAAAAAAGTTCTATGGGGAACTGCTCAATTGTTTATGCATCCTCGTTACATGCATGGTGCTGCTACTAGGTAGGCCATCAGACCCGTACATGATTTTCTCATTCTGATTGGATTCATGTCTCACAAAATCGACTGGTTTTACAGCTCTGAGTTAGGTGTATATGCATATGCTGCTGCACAAGTGAAGAAAGCCTTGGAGGTATATTCCCTATGTACACGTCAACAAAGCTCATCAAGTTTGAATTCTTGCCATTTCTTAATTCAAATGTGTTGCAGGTCACACATTATTTGGAGGGAGAAAATTATGTTTTCTGGGGTGGCCGTGAGGGTTATCAATCCCTATTGAACACGGACATGGAACGAGAACTTAATCATTTGGTTCGTAATCGTTTTATCTTTGATTTGAATGTTTGTTTAGATCACCTTTTTCTTTCCTGTATAAGTAAATGATTTATAAGAAATGACCTTTAAAATGAAGAAGTGTAAAGATAGTTGGGTAAAAAAGGTACCCTGGAGCATGAAGCCTTGTAGGAAACTTGATTATTTTTGCTTTACAATGGTGTTTGTTGCATATTTGCACCAAGAACATCACCAGTTTGGATAAATAATATATCAATGGTGTTTGGCTTTTAGCTATTTTCATCTGATATGCAGGCTAGGTTCTTTGAAGCTGCTGTTGCATACAAGAAGAAGATTGGATTCAATGGTAAGATGCTGAAATTCCTCGCAAGCATCATGATTTTCTGATTGTATTATGCAATTCATTTTTGGAAATTTGATTTCAGGGACACTGCTGATTGAACCCAAGCCACAAGAACCTACAAAACACCAGTGCGCTTCTTACTTGTCTATTCAGTCTGTAAACTTTACACATACATTACTCTTTATTCAAACTTCTTTTGTCCAGGTATGACTGGGATGCTGCAACCACCGCTAATTTCTTGCGCAAGTATGGACTTATAGGTAATATTTATATCTGGCTTCCAAAAGAACCCATGAACCACATGAAACTGGTGTCTTTCAACCACAAATTTGATCTTGACAAACAATACTAGTTTTTTCAAAATGTGCATTCTCATTAAAATAAGGAGCTTTAATGTTATTTCACTGTTTACTAATTTATTGGTTGCCTTTGCTCTAAATACTTCCCTGCAAGTACTCCACTTTCTCATTGAAGCTGGAAAGCATTTTGATATCCTTGTGAGAAACACACCCCGAAGGCCCTTTAAACTTTGGCACTAGAGTTACCTAATTCCAATGTTGGGATCAAGTTCCACACCTTGCTATTAGATACCGAATCCCACCATGCTCTGCAGCCTGCAGTCACACCTAGCTGTGTTGGCTGTGACCTTTCTCTAGCATGATTTCAGTTAATGCTTGGGTGCCAACTTTAATAACTCTGGAAAAGTTCAGAAAAAACTATTCATACACCAAACATTCTTGACACCTGTACTAATTAATTGTGTATTTAAATTATTTTTTAATTAACAAAATAAAGAGAACACGGGTTTGGTTGTTAAGAAAATACTGGTGTCAAAACAGTGTTTATTATAAATATAGAGTGTAGATGTAGCGGGATTGAAAGTTCATTAATCATTATAAAACTTTAAAATATTGTCAGTAATATCATTCATTCTAAACTTTTTATAATACATCATAACATATTTTCACAACTTTGCTCTTTAGGGGAATTCAAACTCAACATTGAGTGCAACCATGCCACCTTATCGGGACATAGGTGAGCCTTACTTTATATTGTGATTATGTTAGAGTTTGTTGTCTGTATTCTGACTTTTAAATTTATTAATTATTTTTATAAATGAAATTATGGGGTTGTTCATCGTTTTTTATTGCCTATATGTGGTAGTTGTCACCATGAACTTGAAACTGCAAGGATTAATGGACTATTGGGTAATATTGATGCAAACACTGGTGATCCTCAAGTTGGTATGTGTGAATTCATTTCTTTTATTTAAGAACAGCATATAAATATAAAAAGTTGTGTCTGCTGATAAAAAGCTGGAATGGACTCAAACCTTGTTACTGCAGGTTGGGACACAGATCAGTTTCTAGTGGATATTCAAGAAGCAACAATGATTATGCTCAGTGTGATTAAAAATGTATGCTAGTGCCTGCTCCTTAGCTTACATCATGAAATGTTGCTTTGTTGTAGAATTGTAATATCATTTGATTTATTTATTTTCATTTGTCAGGGTGGAATTGCACCAGGCGGATTCAACTTTGACGCCAAATTGTGAGTATTGCACCGTCTTTTCTGTTTCATATTATACTATACCATTGACAAGTAACTTTTTATGTGCGATGAATTTCGTCAATCTAACTGATGAATTCCAACATCTCATTATAGATCAATCTGATAAAATTTGGAATTATTTTGAACTGTCCTCTTAATATTTTATTTTTATGTATATTTTAATTTTAAAAATATATGACTACTAGTTTACATATCTATTATTGTCCGAATTTTCTACGATAATCTGATTTGATTAAACAATTATTCGACGGTGCAAGTCAATAAGACTTACTCCTGTAGTAAATGGATGCTTTCTCTCGGTCTCTCTTCTCTCTCTCTCTTCTCTCTCTCTCTCTCTCTCTCTCTCTATATATATATATATATATAAGGCATACTTTGCCCTTTGCACATAAGCTTACACTCAGAATTTTTTTTCTTTCACAAAAGCATTCAAGGGAATATGAGCAACTGGTCAACAATTGTATGCTAAAATCAATTTTGCATGTTCCACATTTCAATTTCGAAGTGCTATTTTGCGTGAGAGGGCACAATAAGTGATTTAAAGCGATTCTTAGGTCATCAACTGCTTAAGCTTTTAGCATAATTGATCTTTTGCATCTGTTAAATTAACTTGTTATAGACTAATTTTCTATAAATCTGATACTGTTATCATGTAACATATTTTCTCTTCTCAACTTTCCCACAATGTGATAGGCGGAGAGAGAGCACAGATGTTGATGACTTATTCATTGCCCACATCATCGGTATGGATACAATGGCCCGCGGCCTCAGGAATGCTGCTACGCTAATTGAGGTGATTCCATTTAACTTCCTTCTATATTTGGTTCTCTTATAATGCACAAAGTTGGAAAATCTATTTAAAAGCTTCCTTTTAATATCTCCTAAAAATCAAACTAAATACTTTTCGATATGGTGTCCTGAAGGACGGTACTCTAGCTGAGCTTGTTCGGAAGAGATACCAGAGTTTTGACACTGAAATCGGTGCTCAAATAGAGGTAATGCAATATAATATTCTTCCTCAATTTGGTCATATACTCTACTCAATGCTTTTGGTGGTAAACTAATTAACTGAATCCTTATTAAAGGCTGGTAAAGCTGACTTTGACTTTTTGGAGAAGAAAGCTAAGGAATGGGGAGAACCCAAGGTTGCTTCAGCCAAACAGGTAACTCCAAATCTACTCGTTGTATTACTTGCTAGCAAGTGTATCCGGCACGAGTAACAATGTTAGTTTTATCATCGTCTTCTTTTTTTTTATTTGCAGGAGCTAGCTGAGATGATTCTCCAGTCTGCGTTGTGAGAAAGTAGAAAGCATCGTGTGTGAATAAAATCAGTTAATTATGGAAAATAAAATCGTTAGCATCCTCCTCGGTTGGCAAGACCTGCTAGCTTCCGCAGGAGACGACTGACGAGACGTTACGTTAACGAATTTATGTGAATCCTAGTCGGCTTGTCCTAGACTCCTAGTAATAATTAAGTCAACTAGGTAGCTGTTTTATTTTATATCTTTTAAATATCATCTATTGTGCATATATAAGGAGGACAACCATTTATGTGTCCAATTCTCACAGCTCTCTTCCTTCCGCAACTGTCATCTTATATTTTTTGGTGTCTAACTGTCATTTTATATAATAAATTAAATTAAATTATTATGATATATTATGTTTTGTTATTAAGACTTGATCCTAATTTTCGTATTTATTATATTTGAACAATTTTTTCATTTGTTACGTATTGTTTAGGCATCGAATGCAAAAGAGACGATCAAGGTGACTATTAGTCCATTCTAAAATGCATTATCAATATTAGAGATTAACTATTAAATCAAAGTATGTGTTTTTTTTATACGAGGTTTATACACATTTTTTAAATTGAAATTTAATTACTAAAATAATCAGATTTTTTAAAAGCAGCATAATCAAAATAGTCTTGAATATAAAAATTGGCGACTCTGTTTTATTCTGTTTTTGTTAATTCTATAGATTAAATTATGATGAGTGATGGTTAATAAATATAAATATAAATATAATTTAATTCTATGTTAAATATATATTGTTTCGAGCGTTATTTGAAACAGATGAATTTGGGTTTAAATGTGAGGTCCAAACTTATCCGACGTCTTCTGGTATTGAGGTGCCGCTGTTCGATTTCTTTGTGATGAGGTAAGAGGTGGTACTTGAAAGTGACCCTAATACTTAAGTTAGTAAGGGTTTTAGGCAGACTTTTAGTAAATTGGGTTCGAATTATACCTAACGGTGTCAATGTATTTATAAGTGTAGATGTAGAGTTAATAATCATCTTTTAAAGTCGTTCTACCTTTGATGGTGGATAGTCGTTCCCTTTTGTTTAAGAAGATTGTTAAGATATCTTTTTTAAATGAATGAAAGATTGTAGGAATTGGTTACTTTTTCAGATGAGTAATGCCGAATCTGACGTCGATACGACCGACTAGAATATTGTCCGTAGAATATATATATATATATATATATATATATATATATATATATATATATATATATATATATGTTTATAGGTACTTTTACAAAGTGATTTGAATTTAGTGTCAAATTATAAATTCTTTTGAGTATTAGATTTTGAATGATCATTTATATGGTTTAGAAACTTTTGGATGTCTATTAGGTTGCATTTATTTTTTGGGACTGAAAGATTGAAATTGAATATTGTATTTGATGACTAGATAATTAAATTAAAATTTTAGTCTTGAAAGACAAAATTTCAATTCATTTAATACCTCTAAAAAAGAACACAAGAAATTGAAATTTTTGAGAATATAGTAATTTTTTAATAATATTTTTTTTTTCAAAAAACTGAGACTAAGTTCTAAGGAGTAGAGTGTATCATTTGTGACTTTGTGGGGAGAGAGGTGAAGCCGAGTTCTCAAAACCTGAGTCTGACTCTAATGATAGTGATGACTCAAGTGGAGCATTGTAAAACAAAGACAAGAACGATAAAAACATAACAACTCCTATGCATTGTAAAACAAAGACAAGAACGATAAAAACATAACAACTCCTATGTCATCTCCGACATAGCCATCAACAACATGAGTTATTTACAACACCATTCCTTAGCACATGAGAATGATTGCTCCACACAGTGACCAATCCCTGTTGTCTTGCACTGAAAGATGTCATCATTTTTGCGTAGCCAAATAATCCATATAACTGAGAAGAATCCAACTAGCCAATACTTGCGCATCTCTTTTCTCATTGGTATGGATCTCCAACTCTCAAAATGCTCTTTCAACGTATCAGGGACAATCCATGTCTGTTCAAACGCCGAGATCAAAGCACACCACACCTGCCAAGAGTACTCACATATAATAAATAAATGTATATTTTCAACATCTTTCTTGCACAGCATGCACATCACATCATTCTATTGTAGGATTCCCAGTCTACTTAGTCGGTCCTTTATGTTGACCTGGCCTACCAATACAAACTACGTGCACAGCTCCACTCAAGGGGGAACTAGACCTTTCCATATCTCCTTTGTGAACCTGAATCTCAGAAGCTCCTCATCCAAAATCTCTTCCTGCAAAACCTGCACAAATGAATTAGTAGAATAAACGCCTTCCTTATCAAATTTTCAGACCACTCTGTCTTGCACATCCGCTATCAGTCTTACAGATTGCAAGATATTAAGCAGTTAGTTTAGTGTATCTATCTCCCATTGTCTCAATTCTCTTCTCCACTGTAAGTGCCACACCCACACTATCCCATCCCAAAACCCACAATCCCCAATTACTGATCCTCTTTGGTTTGAAATTAAGAAGAGTCTCGGAAAGGAGTCTTTCAACTCTCCCAGTTGCAACCATGTATCCTCCCAAAATCTAGTGGATCTTCCATCTCCTACTTCCATAGACAAGCCATCAATCATCTTTTACTTGACATGCTGCTCCCTTATTTGCACTTGACATATGTCTTTCCACGGTCCCCCCTCTTCGGTAATGTCTGAGTTGACAACAAGTGATTTGGGTCCAAGTTATTGCAGGAGCATACAACCTTCTTCCATAGAGGACAATCCTCCTTAGAGAATCGCCACCACCATTTAAACAGTAGAGCCGAATTATGGACCACCGCATCACCCACCCCCAATCCTCCTAGCTTCTTCGGTGTCTGTACCAGCTCCCACTTCACAAGGGCCATGCCAGGTCGACCATCATCCTTCTCCCATAAGAACCTCCTTTGCTTTTCACAAGCTGAGCTTCTCTTCCACCTTTTCTATAACCGGTTTTCAAGTTTTTACAATCGCGGATTTGCTCCTAGGCTGATGCCAAGGTACCTTACCGGTAGAGCTGCCTCTTGACAACCCAGTAGCTGGCACATCCGATTAACCCACTCCTGACTGCAGTTCACTGGGATCAATTTAGACTTCTCAAAGTTAATGCTCAACCCATACATCATTTCAAAGCACCTCAAAAACCTCTTATAGTTTCTCAGTGTCTCCTCCTCCGGTGGGCAGAATAGTATAATGTCATCAGCAAATTGTAAGTGTGATAACTCTATATTATCCCTACCAACTAAGAGAGGAGATATCCAACCATTTCTAACAGCCTCTCCGATCATCCTGTTGAGCACATCCACCACCAGAACAAACAAGAACGGCGACAATGGGTCGCCTTGACGTAGTCCCCTCTCCATTTTGAACGGTTTCGATGGTGAACTATTAACCAAAATAGAGATAGAAGCCGAAGTAATACACTCCCTAACCCACGCCCTCCATTTCCTTCCGAAGCCCATCTTCTCCAGCACAGTATCAACAAAGCACCATTTGACTTAGTCATATGCTTTTTGAAGTCCAGTTTAATAATCGATGATCCCTTCTTCTTCGATTTCAACCATTGTACGGTTTCACATGCAATTAAAGCTCCACCGTGTATCTTTCTCCCCTTCACAAAGGCACTCTGTGATTCTCCGACTAAGCCTGGTATAACCTTCATCATTCGTCGTGTCATCAATTTAGAGATAATCTTATAGACACACCCTACCATACTGATAGGTCTAAGATCTTTTATCTCCTTAGCACCCACGAATTTAAGAGCCAACGCTACCCATGTGACATTAGCATTTGCTGGTAGTCGTGCTGTCTCAAAGAACTCCATAACAGCTGCCGTGAATTCCGTTCCTATCTCGTTTCAACACTTTTTTTTTTTTTATAAAATTCATGTTGTATCCATCACTCCTTGTAGTCTTAGAAGATTCACAATCCCATACTGCCTCCTTCACTTCCTCTACTGATGGTAGCGCCTCTAAGGTTTCAGCTTCCTCCCTCTCCAACCGGTTCACTAATCCGTCCATTAACAAAGATATTTAAATAATTTTTTTTGTTTCAATTTCTATATTTATCTTAAACTAAATAAGATATATACATTTCACATCAAATATAATACAAAAATTTAATTTCTATTTTTAAATTTGTCTCCGTTTCTGTCATTCTCTCTTCCAAATGTAGTCTTAGATTTTAAATTTTTTAATTGGGAGTGTTTAATCTAATTTTAGTTTGTTAAATTTTTTGGCAAGTGACCACTAAAGTGTGGCTGCTAGCAAGATGGCACCAGAGAGTGCTCAGCAAAGGTGGCCGACGAAGGACAGCTGATGGGGAGAGGTAAGGTTGTGATGCTGGTGGTGATGAGTGATACGAGGAAGAAGAGGGGTAAAAAGAGAGCGTCACTATAAGGATAAAAAAGAAACTAAAAAAAGGTTGAAATTAGTTACCAAAACTCCAAAAGTTAGTTTTCTAGTTGGACTCAATTTATACACTTTGGTGTTGAGGAAATGTGAGAATGAATCATGTTACGTGCTGGTTGTCAATGAAGGAGGATCTTAAACACCACCGGAAAATGATGCAACATTCTGCATCCAAAATCCTATTGGGGTGTTTCTTCATCTATATGTTACTTAGGGTATGTAGCAATTTGCGGAGCTCAATCTAGTGTATACAAGGGCAATGTGGTAACAACAAAATAGTCAAGTGGCGTATAAATGTTGCCAATTGCGTTTTGACAATTAGGCAAGTGATCTAAATAAAGAAAATATAGATTTCACAACACACTTCAACAAAGCCAGGGAATAAATCTGTGGAAATCAGAAAAAAATTTATGCTTAAAGTTAAGAAAGTCTCATCAGTAAACCCGCATGAGATTCGTTTCTAAAGAACACAAACCCTCCTCAGACACATCAGGTAATGTTAAAAACAAGAAAATGGAGAGAATGGAATTTTTAAAATTAAAAATAAAAAAAGAGAATCTTTTAAATAAAAAATAGTGTTATTACCTTGAAAAGAATTCGAGTATGATTTTACAAACACCAGTTCTATGAAGTCATCTGAAATTATATATACATGAAAAGAAATTATGGAAGAGATGGTGAGAGGGGAGGATGTGTAACTTTTAGCTCTCCACAGTCACTAATGTAGACAGTTGTAAGTGGCCTGTTCCATGTGGCACGAGCATTCTGAGCCCTTTCATCTCCAAAAAACTCAGCCAAGTCATTAAACTGGCGAATTCGTTCAGATGGTTGGTAAGTTGGAATGGAAGCTATCGCTGTGACAACGTCCAAACCTGCGATTAGATTCAAACACAAACTGAGCACTTGGTAAGGGCGACCGAAAATGGTACTCATGTAACTTAGCATCCAGCCTATATAATGATCAAATACTACAAGACTTCAATTCATATCGTGACATCAGATTAATACATTCATTCACTGTATAGAACTATGGACAACAAAAGGTCAAATCTTATTTTTTTTTTGAAGTATTCACTGCAGAAAGAATTCATAGTTTCTTAAAGTAAACACAACCAACCAATTTAGAGTTGTTCAATTCGACTCGTCAGTAAAAATTAGCCACAACCAGTAAACTCAACGTAATAGTATTGAGTCCAGGACTATAAACAATTTCTTATTCCATGTACAAGTACACAAATTATAAGGAAAAACCATGGGAAAGTTGAATGTGATATGCCAAAACCCCCATTCTGATAATTCCTCTTTCTCATTTATTCTTCTCTATCCTTACGCTTCCTAAATATCCTTCATATGTCCTTTCAGGCTGACAAATGAAACATTGTAACCGATGTAGTCGACTTCACATATTTAGATTGTATACCATTTAATTTCCTTCTGGTAGGCATGCTTTTATTTTGCTATACCAAATTAACATCCTATAGCACACTCAACTGCTGATAACTATAGTTATAGCATTTTTTTTTATTAGAACCAGAGAAAAGCAATCCTGTTCAAGCATTTAACACACTACACAGTCTACACTTAGCATACTGAAATACTTATTTACTAACACTTAGCATTTGACGACCTAAGAAGAACCATTAAAGTAGGGATTTGATTTCACTCATTATGAGTCAAAAAAATATATGAAGCAAGTTTCACTCTGTATCAAAGTTAGGATACCAGGGAATACATGAGTTTCATAAATGATATGTGTACACCGAATATTTGTATACAAATCCATTTGTTGTTTAATTTATTTTTAATATGTATTTGTATTTCAATATGTATTTTATATTAGTAACTAATTTTGGAATACATCTAGTATAATTGAGGAGGTTTTATTGAACTTCTTACCAGTACTACTAATCAGCCTTATCATTTTCATTTTCATTTTTTGTAATTGTATTTCCTTCTCCCCCCTCCCTTTTTCTCTCTGTTCAATTTGATACTATAACAAACTAACATTCCAACAAATTCCATAGCATGGAAAATTGATTTACCTTCTAGCACGGTTCCAAAGACAATGTTCTTATAATCAAGGTCAGGGCAAGGGCCAGGTCCAGTGGTGATCAGGAACTCAACGTTGCGGTAACCAGGGTCAAGCTTGATCTCGTCATCGTCGTCGTTCTCGGAAAGCGAGAGCGAAACGACACCGGGCCGTGAGTGCATCAGGGAGAAGGCCTTAGAGTCGACAGTCTCGGTATTACGGGCGAGGTCATGGGGTGGGCGGACCTCGCCCTTGTCAGGCCTGCCCTGCCGGCCGGCAAGGAAGTAGCGTCCAGGAAAGATCTTGTGGACGAGAGTGTTCTTGTAGGAGGAAGCGCTGGAGTTGGAGCCGAGGCACATGGACTTGAAATTTGAGACGGTTAGGGGGAGGAGGTTGCCGTAGAGGCCCAGGACGATGCGCCCCAGTGGGGTGGACTCGGAGCAGAGGGTGGAGAGGTTGTCACCGAGGGTGCGGTTGGGGAGGAAGTAGTTGGGACAGAGGCTGAAGTCCATGAAGATGCGGTCGGTGATGGTGGGGTTGGGAGGCTGGGGTGGTGTGGTGGTGGTGGCGGAGAGGGTAGGGGCGAGAGGGACGGAGAGGGTGGTGGTAGTGGTGGCGAGGAAGAGGAGGGAGCGGCGTGTGAGGTTGGGGTGGTGGAGGAGAGAGGTAGGGGTTGGTGTTAGAGAGAAGCCCATGGACGCGACCAAGTGAACATGGTTCGGGTTCGGACGTTCAGTTATGCGGCGGAGAAAACTAGAGGATGCCAGTGGGGTCTACTTCTGAGACTCAGTTATACTGTGCTTCATAAAATTATCTGTTCTTGTGTGTGTTTGGATTACAGTTTATAAATGGGAGTTTGTATAAAATTGATTTTGCAAACTTGATTTTGATGAAAAGTAAATTTGTATTGAAATGATTTATGTTTGGCTATCTTTATATCAAAATGGATTATAGTAAAATAAATATTGTTTGGATTACACTATTTAAAATTACTTTTAGATAAAAAAATTACTAAAATAGTCATTAACTTAAATAAATTTTTTTATATTATCCAATTATTTTAATTTAGATATTTGAATAATTTTATTAATTAATTTTATAATAAAATTAATATTTATTTATTAAAATAAAAATAACATATAAAAATTAGCAAAATATATTGTATATTAAAAATAAGAAATATGAATTATATATATAAGAGTATTTAATCAAATATATTATATTTTTTCAAATTTTAAATATTAACGTGAAAATATTAATTTAGTATTTTTTTAACATTGTATTTTTGTTTTAATACTCTCAATAATCTTATTCTTAACATTATTTTGGAATCCAACGTTTATAATTTTATTAATATCTATGATTAATTTTTTATTTAATTTATCTTTTTTTTAATGGAATCATAATTTATATTATAAAAAAATTACAATAAAAAATTGTATATACCAGAATTATAATTATACAAAAGAATACTAAAAATAATAAAATTAAATATTTATCCTGGTAGAGATGGAAACAAATCTAAAAGTTCTTGATGATGTATTTTATATAGTATATCTTTAGTTCTTTTAGTACTCTTTTTTAGTACCTATAATTTTTTACTATTATTATTATTTATGGGTAATTTTTTTGTTTAATTAAACTTTACCTAATGTGATCAATAAATTATATTATGAAAAGATAATAATAAATATAATATAAAAAATCACAATTATAAGAGTGTATAATGTCAAATAAAAATTTAACAAAAAAATAAAAATAATAAATAATAGAAAAAGAGAGTTCATATAAGGAGAAATAATAAGAATTCCATAAATAATACAATAACATGTCTGAAGTATAAAATTGGTAAAGAAAAGATAGATGTTTAATGTAAATGGCTAAAAGCCCGTTAGTGAAATGCAGAAGTTAGAAATTGTTGCTTCTGGCAAACTCGGGTTTGACATCAAAATCACTTCTACGTTTGGCAAATCAAAAGTTAGTCAAACAAATAATTGAAACTTTCAATGAATTTAAACGTGCTTTTTCTCTTCAAACAAATTTGCCAAACACACCCCTTGAAATTGGATTTGTTTATAAATAATAGAGTAACGAGTAATCATGTTATCCATTTTCACAAAGAGGCAGATGTTTTTTATTTAAAAAAAAAACTCCCCGTTGTTAATATTTTTATTTTACAATAATATGATTTTTCTAGTAAAAAATCTATTTAATTTTTTAAAAATTTTATTTTTAATTTGTAGGAGTTTTAAACATTTACAAAATTCTTTTTAATAATATAACTATGGTGACTAACTACATGATTAGTACTATCACTTTTTTCATCCTCATCATTATCATTTTTATTTCTACTATTTTTATTGTGTAATCATACTTTATTACCATTGTTATCTTCTCTATTGTAATAATCACCAATACAAATATCATCAATATTAATGTTATCTTATTTCATTTTTTATTCGATACTATTTTTTTCTTTTAAAAATTCTTTGTACTGCAATTACTTTTTCTTTTCTGTGACATCATTTTCAACAATGGTCTTTCTCTATTTTATCACCACCGGTGAAAAAATTTTTCAAAAATAAATTTATTCATAGTTTGTGTGAGTTTAAATTTCCCACAAATTACAAAAAATCTCACAAAAATATTTTTTATTATTATTTAACAGATTTTTTAACAGAAGAAGCATATTATCCTAAAATAAAAATGTTGAGCGCTGAAATGTCCCATTTTTTTAATCAAGGGGTGCCTTATCTTTCGTGAAAATGAACAAGAGCCGCATTGAGTCTTTAAATAATAATTCTGGGTTAATGCTCAAATTAATTCATAAAAAATGATTGTTTTTAAATTTATTTTTTAAAAAATTTATCAATTCAATAGTCCGCTAAAAATTACAAATTAATTACACTGTCTTTATGTCATTCAACTAATAGTTTTCTTTAATAATTGATGTGGAACATTAACTAGCAGCATCCATAACACTTGGCGTGTTCAATTAAATATTAATTTTATGAAAATCTATCAATTTAGTCATACGTTATATTGAAATTAGAGTTTATGTAATTGAAAAAAATTAAATTGATAGATTTTTATACATATATTTAGTTAGCATCTAAAACTCTAAATATATTAGGTATCATATATGCTGTTAATTAACGTTTCAAATTATCCATGTTTAATGAAAATTGTTAATGAAGTGATAGAAGGACAAATATAATTAATTTATAATATTTGAAGAATTAATTTGATTGATAAAAATTTATAAAGATAAATTTAAAGAACGATCCATCCTAAAAGAATTAATTTGATCATTAATCTTAATAATTATTAGTCTTAAAAAATATTTTAGTTGTGTTATACATACAAGTATTTTTGGCAACCATGCCAACCAAGTTGGCCTAGGCCCAACAAAAAATACCTTCATTAAATAGAGCGTGTAAACACGTGCACCACCCACTCCATTCACGTAAATGAGACATTTTACTTCGCACTCTCTAATATGAAAAATGCTTGCTATCTCTTTCTCAAATATGCAACACAGTTATTTCAAACTACTGTCAAAAGCTCTTAAAAATTTGTCAAAATCTTTGCGAAAACTAAGGAAAATCTCGATGAGATTATGATAAATCCATATTTTATGATTATTTTTTGCTTCAAAAGAGTGGACTCTATCAACTTACCTTGCATTAATTCCTTGAAATTGCATGTTTTTGTGAACTCTTTCTAATTGTGCTTAATTGTGAAAATATGTTTTTTATGCCTAGAATTGCCAATTTTAATTCACTTTTCTTATACTCAATGCCTTGATATGTCTGTTTGAGCGATTTAAGGTTTTGAAGGCAAGAATGACTTGAAGAAATAGATAAAAAGCATGCAAAATAAAAGAATTCATGAAGAAATTAAGGATTTGCAAAACTGTCAATCCTGACCTCTTCATGCTAAATTGATCATAACTTGAACTATAGAGGTCCAAACGAAGTGGTTTTAATGGCATTGGAAAGCTAACATCTGGGGCTTCAAAATGATATGCATATGTCTAAAGTGGATGTAACATCCTAATTAACCTAAGCCTTACCTCATGCCATAAAGCAAAGGTTACTTAAAGGTTATGACAATTCCTAAGCTTATATATATATATATATATATATATATATATATATATATATATATATATATATATATATATATATATAAGGAAACAATAGTTCTATAATCCCGATGAAGAAATAAGCTCAAAAATAGAGTTTCAAAAGCGCAAAACGTTCACAAAAAGTTACAAACTTAAGGCACAAGATAAAAATACAAGATAACAAGATATAAGTATATAAGAGAGTATGATAGTCATAAGGAACTAGCCTCAGCCCGCAGAGTTTAGGCCGACTAGTTGTATATAGACATACAAGATTTTGAAAGTTAAAACAGTATATACAGAATACCTCTCTCAAAGTAAGCCTCAAAGGCAAATATAAATACAAAAGTGAGAGAATTCAAAACAAAAGTAATCAAAAGACTCCAAAATGGGATAAAGGTCCTCCGCTCTGTCACCATTACGTAACTCACCAAGGTAGGTTACGAGCTGCATCTGAAAAACAACAACAAAGTATGGAATTAGAACCGGAGGTTCTCAGTATAGTAACAGTGCCCAATAATATAAGATATAAGACTCTGGGATGCCAGAGACAATCCTAGAGCTTCATATCCATCATGAGATTTAAGCTTAACACATAAGTAAAATTAAAACCGTAATGAAATGGGGAATTCTATCTTAAAGGATTTCTAAACTAAAAGATACACCGCTGTCCCACAGTTTTTGCCAGCCTAACCGCTATGTGATCCCATCGCCACCACCTTCCGAACCTTCTCAATCCCAGTAGAAAATGCAAGTAATAACAATGCAAGTAAAGCATAAGTATAAACATATATATCAAGAAATTCAACAAGCAAATAATCATGTTATACAATTAAGCAAACAATTCAAGATAGCAAAGTAAGCAAACAGATAGAAGATGCACATGATGAATGCTTGTCCTATTTGGCTGTGATATCACATTGTCGGTTCAACTGCCAACCCGACACATCTCCATAGAGAAGTCGCCTATCGTTCATGAATAAAAAGGGGTACCCTCCCCAGGGATATAGTGCCCAGCTCACTTTCCCAGAGATATAATGCTCGGCTCACTCTTGTGACTCAAAAGGATGCGAGCGGGATACTTAGCCATAGACCTCACATCTCAACATAAGCGGGAGTAACCACCGTCCTCACCTAGCATAGCGTCTCAACAATATCAGTAATTTTTCATAATTCATTCTCAGTACGCAGTAAAGTCATCATTTAATCCCGAGTCCTAGACTCATCTCAAATGTCATCAATCCATAATTCCACAACTCATCACATTAATCATCATTACAATACCCTGCTATTTCACTAAACTAAACCATCCTCAGTACCCAAGAAACCTAAGTCTCTGTCTTCTAAATTCATATAGAAATTCACTAAATCAAATTACTAACTCATCTCTAGAAATATTAGGACCTAAGTACTATGTAGTATTTTTAAACGACATTTAAATAATGTTTAGAAAGCATGAGAACCTTTAAAAACGAATAAAAACAATTTTTTAGCAAAATCGGGGTCTAGCATACGCAACCCCCTGTCTCGCGTATGTATACTGTTGAAAAATGGGTGGTCGCGTACGCAACCCCCTTCTTGCGTACGCGAGATGTCCAACCCAAATGAGTTGCTCGCATCGTGTGTTAAAGTTCGCATATGCAAAGGTTTCATTTCTGATAGCTCACGTACGCATACAGTGTCTCGCGTACGCGAGATGCCCAACCCGAATGGTTTGGTCGCATCACATGCACTGTGACACGTACGCATGCAGTGCCTCATGTACGCGAGATACCCAACCCAAATGGGTTGGTCGCGTTGCATGCACCATGTTGCGTACGCGACCCTCACCAAGCTAAGAAAATTTCAAAGTTGCATAATTCAGTTTTTAGATACCACACTTTAAACAATCATAACTTCCTCTATAAAAATCTATTTTTCTGAAACTTTATATCAATTTAAAGCTCTCAAAGCAATCTTTAATTCAAAACAACATTCATTCACTTTCATGCTTTAAGGCTCAAGTTATGATCCATCAAAGTTTGGTAAAATAAGGTTTTTACAAAAATCAGCAAGGTTCTCAAATTTTCCAAACTCCTTAATCAAAACAATTTTAAAAACATTCTATTGCACATCAATTCTTACCATTCATGTCCACAATCACAATCATACGTCTCCCCGCTTACCAAATTGACTTCCTCCATCAATTCAACCCTATTTCATTCAATTTTTCCAACAAAATTCAACAAAAACTCTACAAGTTTTAAATCAAGATTTCAACCTTCCCAATCTTACACAATTTAACTTTTCACCAACATAATTCATCATATCTCATCATATTTCACATAGTTATCATCATTCATTCCAACATCAATAATTATCAACATAATTCATCAAAATCATCACTAGCATCAATAAACATAATCCACTATCAACCATTCAAACCTATCTTATGTTCCACTAGCCTAAGTGTCCAGAAATATTATATATTACTTAGATTAAACCGAAACCATACCTTGCTCAATTCCTAATATGTGATATACACCAAATTTGAGACAAAACAAGCTTTCAACCACCAACAAATCACCAACTCAAATCCAAATGCTATGAATATCACAAAAATCAAGCTATACACAATTCATTCATAAAATCAATACTTAGGTTTCCATATATACATAAAACCACAAGTGATTTGGAATTTTTTACCTTGCCTAATGTGGATTGGGACAATACCCACTAATTACCCGGTGCTAGGTTGTACCTAAATAATCAAAATCACAAGAACCACTTGTTCACCATAGCCAAAATTTAAATATGTTATAGAAGGAAGAACTGGTCATGGATTTTCGAGAAACTTACCATAATACTTAGCTAGAAGTGACGGTCTCGGCGAGAGCTTCACGTAGCCACCAATGGCACGTGAATCGGAGCACCGTTGCTTGAGTTATAAGCGAAAGAGTGAGGAAGTGAATAGTGTTTGTGGAACTGATAAACCACTATTTTATAGTTTATCTTGTGCTCAATTGAGTGGTTTTATCAAGCCTTTGCCCATTTATTCATATGATTTGCATTGTTTTACATTCTCCTTCCTGATTTTGTGCTATGATTGAAAACATGCTTATTTGGCTTTTATTTTCTTTTATTTAAATCCTCTTTTATTATCATTCGATTCCTTGACATGTGTGTTAAGTGATTTCAGATATTACAGGGCAGGAATGGCTTAGAGGATGGAAAGGAAGCATTCAAAAGTGGAAGGAATACAAGAAGTTGAAGAAATTGCTAAGCTGTCCAGCCTGCCCTCTTCGCACTCAAACGGTCATAACTTGAGCTAAATAGGTCCAAATGAGATGGTTCCAGTTGCTTTGGAAAGCTAACATCCGGGGCTTCACAACGATATATAATTTTTCATAGTTGCTCCAAAGTTAGATGACGCGAATGCGTGGATGACGCGCCCGCATCGCATCTGCGAATTTCAATCCACGCAAACGCGTGGACGACGCCTCCGCGTCACTTTACCGCGACCTGTACAAACCAGCAGCAATTTCTGGGCTATTTTTGACCCAGTTTTTGGCCCAGAAGACACAGATTAAAGGCTATAGAGTGAGGGAATGCATCCATTCATCATATATAAGATACAACATACTTTTCATATTTTTAGATGTAGTTTTTTGAGAGAGAGGCTCTCTCCTCTCTCTTAGGATTTAGGATTAAGATTTCTTTTTGGATTAGGATTTATTTCTTCTTCATCACAGGTTCAATGTTCCTTTACTTCAATTTCTCTTCTACTTTATTCATTCTATTATTTTATTTTAGTTTGCCAAATCGGCTTATGGACCATTCATGTTATGATTTTTTTAATTAATATAATTTGAGGTATTTCAGACTCATGATTGCTTTCCTTTATTTATATAAATAATTTAGATTTTCCCCTTCTTGGCTTTGGTTAATTAATTGGTAACTCTTGAGCTATCAAACTCATCGTGATTGATAATTGTTATTCTTACTGATTAATTTAGATTCCTATAACTCTAGTCTTTCCTTAAGGAGTTGACTAGAACTTTAGGTGTTAAATTAATTTGTCCACTTAACTGACCTTCATAGTTAGAGGTTGACTTAGTGGGAGCAAAAATATAATTCTCAGCACCATTGATAAGGATAACTAGGATAGGACTTCTAGTTTTCATACCTTACCAAGAGTTTTATTAGCTGTTAATTTATTAACTTCCTACAATCTATTTTCTCTTATTCAAACCCTTTTAAAAACCCAAAAACACTGTTTTCCATAACCAATAATAAAACACACTTCCCTGCAATTCCTTGAGAAGACGACCCAAGGTTTGAATACTTCGGTTTATAAATTTTATTGGGTTTGTTACTTGTGACAACCAAAACTTTTGTAAAAAAGGAATTCTTGTCGGTCTAGAAGAAATACTTACAACGGGAATTTATTTGTGAAAATTCTAGATTACGCGAGAGTTTTGTTCTTCAGGAACCCTTGCTCACTTCTCTCTCAATTCACGTTGCTTCAGCCTTCTAGTGCTAAAAGTGAGTAAATTTGTCACTTAAGTGACTTTTTATATGTTGGGCTTGGGCCCGGTCCAACCCGTTAGCGTTTGTGGCCCAACTTTGGGCCAAACCTTTAAAACTTGTGCTAGGTTTTCAATTTTAATTATTTTCTTAAGCTTTTCTACTGTTTTTATCATTCTTGCACAGTACTTGATAGATTTAAGCCGGTACTGCCGGTTAATTTACCGGTACACATTTTATGCGATTTTTTGCAAAAAAATTATATTTTCCAACTCAGAAAAATCTGCTTAGTCCAAAAATCATATGTAAATTTTTTAATTAACATTCTAAATTTTTGGATCCTATTTTGGGCAATTTAATTATTTAATTAAGCGGTTAATTAGTCATAGTTCTTACAGTGGAAGTTGAGTTTGTGTGTGCATACACACGATTGTGTGCGTACGCACGCGTCTAAATGCGTGCCTCATTTAAGTGTGCACATGACCTGTGATTTCTAGCCCATTTTGGGCCCAATCCAACTCATTTCTGATGCTGTTGAACCAAGGATTGAAGGCGGATGAACCAAGTAGTCTTACTTGAGATTTTTATTATGTTTTAGGATATTTCTAGAGAGAGAAGCTCTAACTTCTCTCTAGAATTTAGAGTTTCTTAGTTTAATTTCTGCATAGATTTAGATTTTAATCTTATTATAGTTTAGTTTTCTTTATATTTTTTGTTCTATTATATTGAATTGCCTAGTTTCTCTTGTTAATTTCTTTATTTCTCTACTCTTTAGTTTATTAACAATTATTGATTTCTAATTTTTCTTTAATGCAATTTTATTTTTTTTATGTTACTAATGCTTACTTGAGTTAGCTTCATTATTTTCTTGATTTTGGTAGTTATAGCTTTTATAATTCATGCAATTTATGATGTTTCCCTTGTATGCCTTCCAAGTATTTGATAAAATACCTCTTTTAGTTATTGAGTAGTTTTTCACACTTTTTTTGCCTTTGAATTGAGGAGTTAGATGACCTTAAGTCATTGATGTCCAATATTGATTGGTGATTTAAGGTTGTTAGTTGATTTTGTTTCCACTAAAGCTAGTCTTTTACTAAGCTAATTAGTTAGGTAGGATTTGTGGATTAAGATCAGTTTTGCCTATTTGACTTACTCTCAATATTAGGGTTGACTAAGTGAGATTAACTCTTCATAATTGCCTTGCTTGTTCTCAATGAATAGGATAGAAAACCTTGACTCTCAAATCTTGCCAAGATTTCCTTTAGCATTTGAATCTCCTTTAATTTCTTAGTTAATTACTTTTATTGCTTTTTTATTTTCTTATAATTTAATTTCTTTCTATTGCAATTACATCCTCTTTTTCCTTCATAGCCAATGATACTTACACCTCACTGCAATTTCGTGGGAGAATGACTCAGGGACTTAAAATTTTAATTTTTATTAATTTGAATTGTGATAAACAAATTAAACTTTAATTAGGGTCATTTGTTGGTTTGGAACTATACTATTGACGAAAAAAAATTCTTTTTGTAAAATTTTAAACCGACGTTTGGCCCTCATCATATCCACCGATGCGCCTTCCTCATTTTCTCTCAGCGTACAGGTTCAATCACGTCCATGAGTTGTCATTCGAGTCTTGTCCAAACCAAACAAGCGATATCAAGGTGATGAGTCTCAATATCTCAAGTCAAGTACTTCAATTTCCCAAAGGTATACCTATGAACTTCATGCTAAACATATCAATTAGATATCCTAAATAGCACAGGCACAAACTCAAAGTTTGCATTGAAGCATAAGATGTCTATCCCTCAGGCTCACAAGGACGAATTGCTCTAATACCATAATGTAACACCCTAACATTTAAATCTTTATGCTCGAGTCATAAGTGAATGATACTAAGGTGGTACAACTCAAGGAGGATATATAATACATATATAAGTAGAACAAATTATTAATCAAGAAGCCTAAATAAGGAGTAAAAGAAATTTGCGACTGAAAATGCACACGTGACGAAAAGTAATGCGTTCATGAAACAGAGTAAAATAAAAAATTAAATGGAGATTAGAGTACAGATAGAATATATATAGATATGTATAATAGCCGCTAATCATGACCTGTGAAGTTTAGGCTAGCTAGGTTATAGAATTAAAAAACAGTTAATAACAAATCCTAACTCTCCCAAAGATACATCAAAGCCTCTATAGGCAAAGTTTCCAAAAGAATATATATATATATATATATATATATATATATATATATATATATCATTAAGTTTTCTAAAGAAAAAGGGAGAGAAATTTAAACAAAATACAGATCAGAACTCAAAAAAGACTTTGCCATCTTCTAGATGAACTCTAGCTCACTGTGGAGCACCAGGACCTGCATCTGAATAACAGATAATATATATGGAATGAGAACCCCTAGCCCATAGGTTTTCAGTATGGTAAAATTGCCAAATAGATACAATATAAGGTAACAAGTGTAAGAATCGTGACTAATTAACCACTTAATTAGTTAATTAATATTGCCCAAATTAGGTTCCGAAGAGTTAGAGTGAGAATTTGAGGATTTAAAAATGATTTTTGGACTCAGTAGGTTTTTCTGAGTAAAAAATGTATTTTTTGCGAAAAACCGAAAAAACCGCGAATCGACAGTCGAACCGGTTCAAGTTTTCCCGGTACTATGCGAGAAATAGTGAAAACAGTCAAAAACCTTAGAAAAATATTAGAAGTTGAAAATCGGGTGTTAATTTTAAAGGTTTGGCCCAAAGTTAGGCCAAACAGGCTAAAAATGCTAACGAGTTGGACCGGAACCAAGTTGGGCCCAAGCCCAACATATAAATAGGTCCCTTAAGTGAACCCTTTAGCCACATAAACACCAAAACCCAGCTGAAGTGAGATTGAAGAAGAGAGTGAGGGATCCATTAAAACACTATTCACTTCAATCCGCGATATCTTGAGCTACGGTGCTCCGATTCGCGTGCTGTTGGCGGCAACGCGAAGCTCTTGCCAAGCCCGTCACTTCTATCCAAGATTTGTGGTAATCTTTTTGTCAAGTTTCGTGCCCTTATGAAATTCAAATTTTGGGGCTTTGGTTTTGAGTGAAATCTTGTGTTTTGGGTGTTTAGGTATACTCTAGCACTTGATTGCTTGTGGCTTTGGCTTCCAAAATTGTTGGGTAAGGTAAGAGCTCTTGAAACCCTTGTAAGATTATGATTAAATTGAGCCCTAGGTTGATTAGTGATGAGTTGTGTGTATATAGCTTGATTATTGTGAGTTTGGAAACTATTGGGATTTGTTGGAGCTTGTTGGTGATTGTTGGTGGCTTGCTTGTGGTTGGAAACCTAGCTTGTGCTCAAATTGGGGTTTTTGGCATATTAAGAATCGGCCAAGGTATGGTTTTGGTTTCTTCTATGTAGTATATAATATTCATGGACACTTAGGCTAGTGACCCATAGGATAGGTTTGAAATTGATATGTTGTTGATGATTGGTCGGTTGATGATGTATAATTAATTGATATTGTTGATGTTGTTAAATAATGATGTTGAGATATGACGGATTTGGATGAATGAATATTGTTGATTGTTAATATTAAGCATGGTTGAGTTGATGATGAAGATTGATAGTGATAGAATGATGATTAGTGAATATGTTGGTGGATATGTGCTTGTAATGTTATATATACTTGATAATTGAGATTGAGAATGAGGAAGTGTGATGGGAAAATTGGTATTAATTGTGAAAAGTGACCCAAGAGGGTAAATTGTGCTGTAGATAGGGGGTTTGGTATTGTTTTGGTTGGTTTGAGTTATGAAAATTGGGAAATTGGAAATTGTGAACTTTTGGTTAAAGTTGGTTTTTGGTGAACTTTATCTGATCATAACTTATGCCTCAGTTTTCAAAATTGGTTAAAATTTGTTTAGAATTAAAGTTTATTGAAGACTCTTCAAATTGATATAAAGTTTGTAAAATTTAGATTTTTGTAGAGTAAGTTATGATCATTCAAAGTTTGGTATTAAAATATGAAATTCTGCAAAGTTGCAAAAATTTGTGATTTCTGGTTTGTGCGCATGAATAGCCTTGTGCGCATGCACAACCCTGCGAAATTTTAAACCTGTGCACACACATAGACCTGTGCATACGCACACGCAGGGAAAGGCTTCCTGTTTACAGCGCTAGCACAGCTTGTGTGCGCACATAACCAATGAGAATTTACAACCTGTGCGTACGCACAGCCCTGTGCGCACGCACACTTTGGGAAGGTAAGTCAGTTGAGGGCGCTAGCATAGCTTGTGCGAGCGAACAGAATTGTGAAATTTTGCACCTGTCCATATGCACACCTCTATGCGTATGCTCACGTTTTAAAACTTCTCCTGGGCGTGTGCATGCACACCCTTGTGCGTACGCACACGCCCTGTTTCTCAAACTTAAACTTTGTTTTTAACTATTTCACCTTCCCCACAAGATTGTAAGCTTTTGTGACACCATTTTAAGATTCTTGGGCTTAATTTTGGGTATGAGAATATGGGAAAGAACCTAAGGGATTTAGTTTATATTATTATGAAAAAATAGAAAACAGAGGCTTAGGTTTCGGGTGTACTGAGGATGTGTTTGATGGCATGTGAAGGTAAATTGGTATATGAAATGTGATGAGCGGATAATTTATACGCTTTTTGGCATTGTTTTTAGTATGTTTTTGGTATGATCTAGTTAGTTTTTAGTATATTTTTATTAGTTTTTAGTTAAAATTCACTTTTCTGGACTTTACTATGAGTTTGTGTGTTTTTCTGTGATTTCAGGTATTTTCTGGCTGAAATTGAGGGTCCTGAGCAAAAATCTGATTCAGAGACTGAAAAGGACTGCAGATGCTGTTGGATTCTGACCTCCCTGCACTCGAAGTGGATTTTCTGGAGTTACAGAAGCCCAATTGGCGCGCTCTCAATGGCGTTGGAAAGTAGACATCTTGGGCTTTCCAGCAATGTATAATAGTCCATACTTTGCCCAAGATTTGATGGCCCAAACCGGCGTGGCAAATCAGCCTCAGAATTTCCAGCGTTTAACGCTGGAACTGGCATAAAACTTGGAGTTAAACGCCCAAACTGGCATAAAAGCTGGCGTTTAACTCCAGAAAAGGTCTCTACACGAAAATGCTTCATTGCTCAGCCCAAGCACACACTAAGTGGACCCAGAAGTGGATTTTTACGTCATTTACTCATTTTTGTATACCCTAGGCTACTAGTTTACTATTAATAGGATCTTTTGACATTGTATCTGTACCTCAGGACACTTTACACGTTTCTTTGTGTACTTCCCACGGCATGAGTCTCTAAACCCCATGGTTGGGGGTGAGGAGCTCTGCTGTGTCTTGATGGATTGATGCAATTACTACTGTTTTTCATTCAATCATGCTTGCTTCCATTCTAAGATATCACTTGTTCTTAACCCGGATGAATGTGATGATCCGTGACACTCATCATATTCTCAACTATGAACGCGTGCCTGACAACCACCTCCATTCTACTTTAGATTAAGTAGATATCTCTTGGATTCTTTAACCGGAATCTTCGTGGTATAAGCTAGAACTGATGGCGGCATTCAAGAGAATCCGGAAGGTCTAATCCTTGTCTGTGGTATTCTGAGTAGGATTCAATGATTGAATGACTGTGACGAGCTTCAAACTCCTGAGGGCGGGGCGTTAGTGACAGACGCAAAAGAATCACTGGATTCTATTCCGGCCTGATTGAGAACCGACAGATGGATAGCCGTGCCGTGACAGGGTGCGTTGAACATTTCCACTGAGAGGATGGGAGGTAGCCACTGACAACGGTGAAACCCTTGTATACAGCTTGCCATGGAAGGAGCCTTGCGTGCTTGAAGAAGAAGACAGTAGGAAAGCAGAGATTCAGAAGATGGAGCATCTCCAAAACCTCAACCTATTCCCCATTACTGCAAAACAAGTACTTATTTCATGTTCTTTTGCTTTTCACAATCAATCCTGATAATTTCTGATATCCTGACTAAGAGTTACAAGATAACCATAGCTTGCTTCAAGCCGACAATCTCCGTGGGATCGACCCTTACTCACGTAAGGTATTACTTGGACGACCCAGTGCACTTGCTGGTTAGTTGTGCGGGATTGCAACGTGTGATTGCAATTTCGTGCACCAAGTTTTTGGCGCCGTTGCCGGGGATTGTTCGAGTTTGGACAACTGACGGTTTATCTTGTTGCTTAGATTAGGACTGTTTTATTTTTGTTGGTTTAGAGTCTTTTATTTGAGTTTAGTTTTATATTTTAAGTTTGGTGTCTTCTTTGTGTTTTCCTTTAAGTTTTCGAAAGTTTGTGTTTGATTTTCTAAAAATTTTAAGTTTGGTGTCTTTTGTGCTTTTATTCACTTAAAAATTTTTCAAAAATTTGTTCTTGGTGTTCAACTTGATCCTCAAAGTGTTCTTGGTGTTCATCTTGACATTCAAAGTTTTCTTGTTTGTTCTCTTTGTTTTGATCTAAAATTTCTAAGTTTAGTGTCGTTCTGTTGTTTTTCTCTTTCCTCATTAAAATTTAAAAATAAAAAAATATTCTTTCCTTGTTTTACTCATAATTTTCGAAATTTTGCATTAAATTAGTCAAAGATTTTCAAAATCATATCTTTTCAATCATTTTTATTTGCAATCATATCTTCTCAATCATATGTTTTTCAAAATAATTCTCAATCATATCTTTTTAATTAATTAATTAATTTAGTTTTCAATTTGCTTTGATTTTATTTTTCGAAATTTTATTTTATTTTCCATTTATTTTCTTTTATTATTTTCGGTCACTTTTAATTAAAATAAAAAAAAACTTTACTTGTGAATCCATATCATATTCCCTTTCTCCATCATGGACCTAAGTGGAATTGAACAGTCCAGAAGGACTCTGGGGTCATATGCTAACCCCATTACAGCTACATATGGGAGTAGCATCTGTATACCTCCCATTAAAGCAAGCAGCTTTGAGCTAAATCCTCAACTCATTATCATAGTGCAGCAAAATTGCCAGTATTCCGGTCTTCCAGAGGAAGAACCTACTGAGTTTCTGGCACAATTCTTACAACTTGCTGACACAGTACGTGATAAAGAGGTGGATCAGGATGTCTACAGATTATTACTATTTCCATTTGCTGTAAAAGATCAAGCTAAGAGGTGGTTAAATAACCAACCTACAACAAGCATAAAGACATGGAAACAGTTATTAGACAAATTCCTGAGTCAATTTTACCCTCCAAAAAGGATGACACAGCTAAGGCTGGACATCCAAGGCTTTAAACAAGAGGATAATGAATCCCTTTATAATGCCTGGGAGAGGTATAGATGTATGCTAAGAAAATGCCCCTCTGAAATGTTTTCAGAGTGGGTACAGTTAGACATCTTCTACTATGGGCTTACAGAAAAAGCTCAGATGTCTCTAGACCACTCAGTTGGTGGATCTATACATATGAGGAAGACGATTGAGGAGGCTCAAGAGCTTATAGATACTGTTGCTAGAAATCAACATTTGTACTCTAGCAATGAGTTCTCTACAAAAGAAGAAGTTATGGCAGTAGCCACTGATCCTAATCCTCAAGAACAGATGGTTGAGCTTAATCAGCAATTACACCTGATGACAAAATAGTTAGCAGAATTTAAAGAGATGCTCCAAGAGACTAAAATTGCTAACAAGAACATGGAATCACAGTTGAATCAGGCAAAACAGCAGCTATCTAAACAGATAACAGAAGAATGCCAAGCAGTTCAACTGAGGAGTGGGAAGACACTGAATAACACTGCTCAAAGTAGCAAAAAGTCAGTAAAGGAACAATTGACGGAGGATAGCCAAACCACTATCCAAAATCCCTCTGAGGACAGTAAGAGCCCAGAGAGGAATACTATTGGCGTTCAAACGCCAGAAAAGGAGGGAAAGCTGGCGTTAAACGTCCATTCCCTGCCCAGTTCTGGCGTTTAAACGCCAGAAAAGGGGGAAAAGTTGGCGTTAAACGCCCATTTTTCACCCAATCCTGGCATTCAAACGCAAAAGGGGAACCAGACACCTGAGAGTGCTGATAGTAACCCCTCTAAAAAGACTTCTCCAACCACTTCTGTAAGGAATAAACCTGCAGCAATTAAGGTTGAAGAATATAGAGCCAAGATGCCTTATCCTCAGAAACTCCGCCGAGCGGAACAGGATAAGCAATTTGCCCGCTTTGCAGACTATCTAAGGACTCTTGAAATAAAGATTCCGTTTGCAGAGGCACTTGAGCAAATACCTTCTTATGCTAAGTTCATGAAAGAGATCTTATGTCATAAGAAGGATTGGAGAGAAACTGAAAAAGTTTTTCTCACTGAAGAATGCAGTGCAGTCATATTAAAGAGCTTACCAGAGAAGCTTAAAGATCCTGGAAGCTTTATGATACCATGCACATTAGAGGGTACTTGTACCAAGAAAGCTCTATGTGATCTTGGGGCAAGTATCAACCTAATACCTACATCCACTATCAGAAAGCTTGGCTTGACTGAAGAAGTCAAACCAACCAGGATATGTCTCCAACTTGCTGATGGCTCCATTAAATACCCATCAGGCATAATTGAGGACATGATTGTCAAGGTTGGGCCATTTGCCTTTCCCACTGACTTTGTAGTGCTGGAAATAGAGGAGCACAAGAGTGCAACTCTCATTCTAGGAATACCTTTCCTAGCAACTGGACGGACCCTCATTGATGTCCAAAAAGGGGAATTAACCCTGAGAGTCAATGAGGATGAGTTCAAGTTGAATGTTGTCAAAGCTATGCAGCATCCAGACACATCAAATGACTGCATGAGCACTGATATTATTGACTCTTTGGTGGAGGAGGTCAATATGACTAAAAGTCTTGAATCAGAGCTAGATGACATCTTTAAAGATGTTCAGCCTGATCTGGAGGAACTAAAGGAAATAAAAGAAATTCTGAAAATTCCTCAGGAAGAAGATAAGCCTCCTAAACCAGAGCTCAAGCCACTACCACCATCCTTGAAATATGCATTTCTGGGAGAAGGTGACACTTTTCCAGTGATCATAAGCTCTGCTTTAAATCCACAGGAAGAGGAAGCACTAATTCAAGTGCTAAGGACACACAAGACAGCTCTTAGGTGGTCCATAAGTGATCTTAAGGGCATTAGCCCAGCAAGATGCATGCACAAGATCCTATTGGAGGATGATGCTAAGCCAGTGGTTCAACCACAAAGGCGGCTAAATCCAGCCATGAAGGAGGTGGTGCAGAAAGAGGTCACTAAGTTACTAGAGGCTGGGATTATTTATCCTATTTCTGATAGCCCCTGGGTGAGCCCTGTCCACGTTGTCCCTAAGAAGGGAGGCATGACAGTGGTTCATAATGAAAAGAATGAACTCGTTCCTACAAGAACAGTTACAGGGTGGCGCATGTGTATTGACTACAGAAGGCTCAATACAGTCACCAGAAAGGATCATTTTCCTTTACCATTCATAGACCAGATGCTAGAGAGACTAGCAGGTCATGAATACTACTGCTTTTTGGATGGCTACTCTGGTTACAACCAAATTGCAGTAGATCTTCAGGACCAAGAGAAAACAGCATTTACATGTCCTTCTGGAGTATTTGCCTACAGAAGGATGCCTTTTGGTCTGTGCAATGCACCTGCAACATTTCAGAGGTGCATGCTCTCTATCTTCTCAGATATGGTAGAGAAATTTCTGGAAGTCTTCATGGATGACTTTTCAGTATTTGGAGACTCATTCAGCTCCTGCCTTAACCATCTAGCACTTGTTCTGAAAAGATGCCAAGAGACCAACCTAGTTTTAAACTGGGAAAAATGTCACTTTATGGTGACTGAAGGGATTGTCCTTGGGCATAAAATTTCAAACAAGGGAATAGAGGTGGATCAAGCTAAAGTTGAAGTAATTGAAAAATTACCACCACCTACCAATGTTAAGGCAATCAGAAGCTTTCTGGGGCATGCAGGATTCTACAGAAGGTTTATAAAGGATTTTTCGAAAATTGCAAAACCTTTGAGTAACCTGCTAGCTGCTGACACACCATTTGTGTTTGACACACAATGTCTGCAGGCATTTGAGACCATGAAAGCTAAGCTGGTCACAACACCAGTCATCTCTGCACCAGATTGGACATTGCCATTTGAACTAATGTGTGATGCCAGTGACCATGCCATTGGTGCAGTGTTGGGACAGAGGCATAACAAGCTTCTGCACATCATTTATTATGCCAGCTGTGTTCTAAATGACGCATAGAAGAATTACACAACCACAGAAAAAGAGTTACTTGCAGTGGTCTATGCCATTGACAAGTTTAGATCCTATCTAGTGGGGTCCAAAGTGGTTGTGTACACTGACCATGCTGCTCTTAAATACTTACTCACAAAGCAGGATTCAAAACCCAGGCTTATCAGATGGGTGTTGCTTCTGCAAGAGTTTGATATAGAAATAAGAGACAGAAAAGGGACAGAGAACCAAGTAGCTGATCATCTGTCCCGAATAGAACCAGTAACTGGGGCGTCCCTCCCTTTTACTGAGATCTCTGAGACCTTCCCAGATGAGCAACTCTTTGCCATTCAGGAAGCTCCATGGTTTGCAGATATTGCAAATTATAAAGCTGTGAGGTTCATACCCCAGGAGTACAGCAGAGTGCAAAGAAAGAAATTAATTTCAGATGCCAAGTACTACCTCTGGGATGAACCATATCTCTTTAAGAGATGTGCAGACGGAATGATCCGCAGATGTGTACCCAGAGAAGAAGCACAAAGGATCCTATGGCACTGCCATGGATCACAGTATGGAGGACATTTTGGAAGTGAGCGGACAGCCACTAAAGTCCTCCAATGTGGCTTCTACTGGCCTACTCTCTATAAAGATGCCCGAGAGTTTGTGCGTAACTGTGACAGTTGCCAAAGAGCTGGTAACTTACCTCACGGATATGCCATGCCTCAACAAGGGATATTAGAGATAGAATTGTTTGATGTATGGGGAATTGACTTCATGGGTCCATTCCCACCATCATACTCAAACACTTACATTCTGGTGGCAGTGGACTATGTATCTAAGTGGGTAGAAGCAATTGCTACACCCACTAATGATACCAAGACCGTGCTGAAATTCCTCCAGAAACACATCTTCAGCAGATTTGGTGTTCCCAGAGTACTAATCAGTGACGGGGGCACTCATTTCTGCAATAGACAGCTATACTCTGCTATGGTTAGATATGGAATTAGCCACAAAGTGGCAACTCCGTATCATCCACAGATAAATGGGCAAGCTGAAGTCTCTAACAGAGAGCTAAAAAGAATCCTGGAACGGACTGTGATAGCCCGAAGAAAGGATTGGGCAAAGACCTTGGATGATGCTCTGTGGGCATACAGAACAACATTCAAGACTCCTATAGGAACCTCTCCATACCAACTGGTGTATGGGAAGGCCTGTCATCTGCCCGTGGAACTGGAACATAAAGCCTACTGGGCAACCAAATTCCTAAACATGGATGCTCAGTTAGCTGGTGAAAAAAGGTTGCTCCAGTTAAATGAGCTAGAAGAGTTCAGACTCAATGCCTTTGAAAATGCAAAAATTTATAAGGAAAAGGCAAAGAAGTGGCATGACAAGAAGCTGTCATCCAGAGTCTTTGAGCCGGGACAAAAAGTCCTGCTCTTCAACTCTAGGCTCAGATTGTTTCCAGGAAAACTCAAATCCCGGTGGAGGGGTCCGTATGTGATTACAGGAGTGTCACCATATGGATATGTTGAGCTTCAGGATATTGATTCTGACAGAAAGTTCATTGTTAATGGACAGAGAATCAAGCATTATCTTGAAGGCAATTTTGAGCAGGAATGCTCAAAACTGAGACTTGAGTGATTCTCAGTAAAGGTCCAGCTAAAGACAGTAAAGAAGCGCTTGCTGGGAGGCAACCCAGTCATTAGCAGGTTATGTGTTTTGTTTTTACAAAGGCAAGTATTAAAAATGAAGGAATTCACAGAGTTACAGAAGGATTCAGCGCAAAAGGAAGAGAAAAAGAGCTTACTGGCAAAAAAACGCCAGTAAGGGGCATTTTGGGCGTTAAACGCCAGAATGGGCACCATTCTGGGTGTTTAACGCCAGTAAAGGTACCATTTTCGGCGTTAAACGCCAGAATGGGCACCATTCTGGGCGTTTAACGCCAGTAAAGGTACCATTTTCGGCGTTAAACGCCAGAATGGGCACCATTCTGGGCGTTTAACGCCAGGTGTGCAGCATCCTGGGCGTTTTAGAAAAACGCCCAGTGATAAAGGAATTCTGGCGTTTAACGCCAGCCAGGGCACCTGGCTGGGCGTTAAACGCCCACAAGGGGCAACAAATGGGCGTTAAACGCCAGAATGGGTGCCATTCTGGGCGTTTAACGCCAGAAAGGTGGGGAACCAAGATTTTGATTTCCAATCAAATTTTTTTTCAAATTTTCCTTTTCTTACCCATACTTTTCTACATAAATACATCTCAACCTTTCATCATTCACTTTCAAATCTTCAAAAATCTAAAATCACTCTTCAAATCTCTCAAATCAATCCCAAATCTTGTTCAAAAACTCACCCTTCTCTCAAATTCTTTCCATATCTTCTCAAATCTCCTTTCAAATTTTTCTTTTTTTCGAAATCTCTCCTCCCCACTTTATAGATACACTTCAGCCCCCTCATTGCCCCACACCATTCGAATTTGCTCCTCCTCTCTCTCTCTTCTTTCCTTTCTTTTGCTTGAGGACAAGCAAACCTCTAAGTTTGGTGTGCTTTTCCGTGATCACTAAGCCAAGATTCATCAAGATCATGGCTCCTAAGGGAAAACAAACCAATTTAAGAGGAAAGAAAGAGAATAATCCAAAGAATCTTTGGAATCAAGAGAAGTTCTTAACCAAAGAACATGAAGACCATTATCACAAAATAATGGGTCTGAGGTCAGTGATCCCGGAAGTTAAATTTGATCTGAAAGAAGATGAATATCCGGGGATCCAAGAGCAAATTCGAAACAGAGGATGGGAAGTTCTAACCAATCCTGAGATAAAGGTTGGAAGGAATATGGTTCAGGAATTCTACTCAAATCTGTGGCTAACAGATAAGCAGAGAATGACTGGAACTGCTTACCATACCTACAGAACCATGGTCAGAGGGAAAATTATGTACTTCCATCTGGACAAAATAAGAGAAATCTTCAAATTGCCTCAACTGCAAGATGATCCTGAATCCTTTAATAGGAGAATGGTGAGAGCAGATAAAGGGTTGGATCAAGTTCTAGAGGACATATGCCTGCCTGGAACTAAGTGGATAACCAATTCAAAGGGTGTCCCAAACCAACTCAAGAGGGGAGACCTCAAACCAATTGCAAGAGGTTGGCTAGACTTTATTGGGCGTTCCATACTGCCCACTAGCAACCGTTCTGAGGTCACCATCAAGAGAACAGTGATGATTCATTGCATTATGCTTGGAAAAGAAGTGGAGGTTCATCATGTGATTGCTTGTGAGATCTACACAATTGCAAATAAGAATTCCACTGAAGCCAAATTGGCTTACCCAAGCTTGATCTCCTTGCTCTGTAAAGAGGCTGGGGTGAAGATGGGAGTAGATGAATTCATACCCATTGAACATCCAATCACCAAGAAGTCAATGGAAGGACAAATGCAAGACAAGTCTATCAAAAGGAGGGCGCAGGAGTTCCTCCCTGAATTCCCTGAAATTGGCTATTGGGCCAGCCTAGAAGCATCTATCACCAAGTTGCAAGAGACTATGGAGCAACTTAAGGAAGAACAGCAGAATCAGAACTGCATGCTCTGCAAATTGCTGAAGGAACAAGAGAAGCAGGGGCGTGAACTCCAAGAGCTGAAACGCCAGAAATTCTCCCCTCAATTTGAGGGATCATCCACTTCTCAAAATCAAGGTTGTTGAGTCCTAACTCTGTGAAAACCTCTATTATTAGGAGCCTAGTTTAAATTTTTGTTTTCTATTTTTTTTAGTCTCATCTTATATCTATCTTTGAGTCTTGTTCTTAATTCATAACTAATAAAATTTAAAATTCATGTCTTAAAGCTATGAATGTCCTATGAATCCATCACCTCTCTTAAATGAAAAATGCTTTAATCACAAAAGAACAAGAAGTACAGGATTTCGAAATTTATCCTTGAAACTAGTTGAATTAGTTTGATGTGGTGACAATAATTTTTGTTTTCCGAATGAATGCTTGAACAGTGCATATGTCTCTTGAATTTGTTGTTTTGAGAATGTTAAAAATTGTTGGCTCTTGAAAGAATGAGGAAAAAGAGAACTGTTATTGAGGATCTAAAAAAATCATCTAATTGATTCTTGAAGCAAGAAAAAGCAGTGGATACAAAAAAAAAATTTCAAAAAAAAAAGAGAGAAGAAAGAAAGAGAAAGAAAAAGAAAGAAATAAAGTTGTGATCCAAGGCAAAAAGAGTGTGCTTAAGAACCCTGGACACCTCAAATTGGGGACTCTAGCAAAGCTGGGTCACAATCTGAAAAGGTTCACCCAATTATGTGTCTGTGGCATGTATGTATCCGGTGGTAATACTGGAAAACAGAGTGCTTTGGGCCACAGCCAAGACTCATACACTAGCTATGTTCAAGAATCATTATACTTAACTAGGAGAATCAATAACACTATCTGAGTTCTGAGTTCCTATAGATGCTAATCATTCTGAACTTCAAAGGATAGAGTGAGATGCCAAAACTGTTCGGAGGCAAAAAGCTACTAGTCCCGCTCATCTAATTGGAGCTAAGTTTCCTTGATATTTTGGAGTCTATAGTATATTCTCTTCTTTTTATCCTATTTTGATTTTCAGTTGCTTGGGGACAAGCAACAATTTAAGTTTGGTGTTGTGATGAGCGGATAATTTATACGCTTTTTGGCATTGTTTTTAGTATGTTTTTGGTATGATCTAGTTAGTTTTTAATATATTTTTATTAGTTTTTAGTTAAAATTCACTTTTCTGGACTTTACTATGAGTTTGTGTGTTTTTCTGTGATTTCAGGTATTTTCTGGCTGAAATTGAGGGTCCTGAGCAAAAATCTGATTCAGAGACTGAAAAGGACTGCAGATGCTGTTGGATTCTGACCTCCCTGCACTCGAAGTGGATTTTCTGGAGTTAGAGAAGCCCAATTGGCGCGCTCTCAACGGCGTTGGAAAGTAGACATCCTGGGCTTTCCAGCAATATATGATAGTCCATACTTTACCCAAGATTTGATGGCCCAAACCGGCGTGGCAAATCAGCCTCAGAATTTCCAGCGTTTAACGCTGGAACTGGCATAAAACTTGGAGTTAAACGCCCAAACTGGCATAAAAGCTGGCGTTTAACTCCAGAAAAGGTCTCTACACGAAAATGCTTCATTGCTCAGCCCAAGCACACACTAAGTGGACCCAGAAGTGGATTTTTACGTCATTTACTCATTTTTGTATACCCTAGGCTACTAGTTTACTATTAATAGGATCTTTTGACATTGTATCTGTACCTCATGACACTTTACACGTTTCTTTGTGTACTTCCCACGGCATGAGTCTCTAAACCCCATGGTTGGGGTGAGGAGCTCTGCTGTGTCTTGATGGATTGATGCAATTACTACTGTTTTTCATTCAATCATGCTTGCTTCCATTCTAAGATATCACTTGTTCTTAACCCGGATGAATGTGATGATCCGTGACACTCATCATATTCTCAACTATGAACGCGTGCCTGACAACCACCTCCGTTCTACTTTAGATTAAGTAGATATCTCTTGGATTCTTTAACCGGAATCTTCGTGGTATAAGCTAGAACTGATGGCGGCATTCAAGAGAATCCGGAAGGTCTAAACCTTGTCTGTGGTATTCTGAGTAGGATTCAATGATTGAATGACTGTGACGAGCTTCAAACTCCTGAGGGCGGGGCGTTAGTGACAGACGCAAAAGAATCACTGGATTCTATTCCGGCCTGATTGAGAACCGACAGATGGATAGCCGTGCCGTGACAGGGTGCGTTGAACATTTCCACTGAGAGGATGGGAGGTAGCCACTGACAACGGTGAAACCCTTGTATACAGCTTGCCATGGAAGGAGCCTTGCGTGCTTGAAGAAGAAGACAGTAGGAAAGCAGAGATTCAGAAGATGGAGCATCTCCAAAACCTCAACCTATTCCCCATTACTGCAAAACAAGTACTTATTTCATGTTCTTTTGCTTTTCACAATCAATCCTGATAATTTCTGATATCCTGACTAAGAGTTACAAGATAACCATAATTCTCAATCACAATTTTCACTAACGTTCCAACCCCATATAGCCTACGTTAACTCCAACGTTAGTGGCACTAACGTGACCACTAATGTTGCCTTTGTAAATCTTCGCTAGCGTTATTGGGACTCACCTTTCCCAATAACGTTGGCTTATAACCCTTTGTCCCTACGTTAGAGTTCACGTTAGTGTAACTAACATGGCTCTTAACGTGGTTATGCCCTAGGAAGCACCGATACGACACGCGATACGGACACGACACGACACGGATACGCCGACACGTTCTTTTTATAAAAAACTTAGACACGACACGTTTAGGATACGTTGTGAATTAAAATTTAAATAATATATTAAATTAATAAAATATCATATTATAAATATAAGAGGAAATATAATTGCATAAAAAAGAGGGAGTTTTGGCACATGATTCTCAATAATTACGTACTTATTTGGAATAACAGAATTAAATGGAATACTTGACTCTGAATCTGGAAAAGACATTATTTTGATAAAAAAAATTATATTTATAAATATAATTAGTATTATTTTATTTATCAATTTAACAAAATATAATATTTAATATTATCTATGTATAGTATAATAATACACTAATAATTTTATAAAACCTGCCACACGTTGAAACAATCACTATTACATATGTATAACTATGAAACAATCACAAATTCACAATACTATATAATAATATATGGTGGATACTACAATGAAGATGGCAAAAATATCTTCTCATGAAGATGTTTTGGTTAAAAGTGTGGTTTATTTATTTAGCCACACTTTAAACAAAAACAACACTTTTATAAATATCAAAATCTAACCATACAATTCATCATCCAAAGATCAAAAAAAATATACTCATATGAAGACAATTATGCCATCTTCATTGTAGTATCCACCATAATATATTATTCATACAGCAACGTGACTATTAGTCAATGAAAGAGAGAAACATTGAATTATTATACTTATCGGGAGTCGAGACACACCAATTTCATTGAACATTGATATACAACGTTGACAGTAAAACAATTTTATTGATATACTAAAATAATAATAAAATAAATTAAGCAATAGAAGAGAGAAAGTAAGCCACGCATCAGTGCCAGTGTCCTCCACAATGTAGTCTTCAGTTCGTCACTTCGTCTTCAACTTTGATATCTTCTATTTTTTTTTCTTCAATATAATATAGAAACTAAAAACGGCTAAGTTAATAAGAAAGTAAGCCACCAAAAATAAACGGTAAGTAAATTTAGGTTTTGATTTATTAATTATTTTATTTTTAAATTTTGATTTGTTTTGATTTTAAAATATTTTAAAATAAAAAAAATTAGTTAATTGGATCATAAAATCACAAAATCGGATTGGACTCGTTCGGATTCGTGTCGGACTCGTTCGGATTCGTGACAGTTTCACCAAAATTCTGCACCGCAAAAAGACACGCCACCGATACGCTCGTTTGAAGTATCCGTCGAGTATCGGTGTCGGATTCGTGTCCGACACGGATACGCCGGCACCATAGGAGAATCCGTGCTTCCTAGGTTATGCCTCACCTTCGAGAGCGTTAGTGATATCGGTGTCGGATTCGTGTCCGACACGGATACGCCGGCACCATAGGAGAATCCGTGCTTCCTAGGTTATGCCTCACCTTCGAGAGCGTTAGTGACAAAGGTGAGTGTCACTAACGTTGACTCATCAATCTCAGCTCTACGTTAACTTTCACGTTAGTGGTCTTAACGTGACCACTAACGTGGGCAATGCTAGTTAATCCAACGTTAGTGACAAAGGTGAATGTCACTAACGTTGGCATTGTTCCTCTCTTCCACGTTAGAGTTCACGTTAACTAAGTTAACGTGACTCTTAACGTGGCTCATTGCCAAGTCTTGGAATGTTAGTGGTGTTCATGTTTACCACTAACGTTGGAGCTTTCTTTTATCTCCATGTTAACTACCACGTTAACTTAGTTAACGTGGCAATTAACATGGGTTTATGATGGCTTCGCGGGCGTTATTGGTGATCACTTTTCTCCTTAACGTTGCAGGCTATTTACCATTCCACGTTAGTGGTCACGTTAACTAGATTAACGTGAATACTAACGTGGTTCTTCCTTGCTTCCTTTGTCCTGAAATCAAGCAAATAAAGTGCATCAAAGCTCTAGCCAAAGTCATGAGATTATGCATCATCAATTTATCATTCAATTCTAGCAAAATCCTCATGAAATCATGTGAAATTCACAATAGTTGCTTGAATCAAGGTGTACGTGTATTTTCATCCAAAACTTGCCTTATTCACTAAGAAAATGCATGAAACTACCTTAAAACAGTAAAGAAAAGGTCAGTGAAATTGGCCTAGATGCCCTGGCATCAGAAGCTTCATTAGTACATTTTGCGCTTTTTAAATCTTGCTAAGTGCTCTGTAAGATCCTTTGAGACTTCTTAATTGTTGATCCTTCCTTCTTTTCCAAGGTTTATTACATTCTTCTTTTGGCTAAGTGCTCTGTAGGAGGGCGACTCTTTATGATAAGCTTTCAGTCAACACTCCCAAACCAGTTGGCTCAAGGTGCTAGGTGTTAAGACACCCCTACGTACTTACTCCCCCCAAGTCTCTTTCCCTCATACATACACACCACAGGCACATGGTTTGTTATTTTTCTTTCTTGAGACCTTGGTGTCCAGCACCTCTTTGGGTTACTAAGTGTTCTGTAGCAAAGGTCACTCTTGATAGTGAACTTTCAGCTGATAATCCCAGATTAGTTAATCCAAGTTACTAAGTGATGAGGCACCCCTAAGAGCTTATTCATCCAAGCATATCCCTTGTACATGAACACCACAGACACATGCCTCAATCTTAAAACCCTTGGTGCCTAGCATTGTTTCTTATTATGTTTCTTTCTTTTTCTTATTGGAATCTTATTATTTAGTTAGTCTCATAGGATGTGTTTCAAGCATAGGATTCAGGGTAGATAGTTACCTTCTTTCCTTGTTTGGTGAACCAACTTAGCTTACTAATCATCCTACTACAAACATTCAGAACCTACTTCACGAAATAACTCCACTCTTGTTCTTTTCATAGCATTTTCTTTTTGATTAACATAAAGGACAAGCATACAAGTAAGAAAGATGAACATGCAGAAAGGACATTAGACTAGCACACTTGGGCATGAATAAAAAGGAATAAGCAGAGTATGAAGGTTCTATTCAATCATTTTTCAATTAGAGTTCTGCATTTCGAGATAGTTTGATACAACCTCATGATGTCTTCCTTGGTATCCTAGCATTTGCATCCTTGTCTGTTTCCTCGGATGATGAGGTATGATCATTTCCTGAGATTGATTGAATTCCTGCAACACTATTGAGAGTTGCTTGTTTCCCCAAGCACTTGAAAAAGGGTTAGTATGCATGTGTGCTTGTGAGCTTTTGAACTTAATTTGGTGTGTGAACACCAAACTTAGTTCTTTGCTTACTTCGATAAATTGAATGCATGCAGAAACCTTGTGTGCTTTTTATTAAGAAACATCTATGAGTTAAAAAGATAAACTATGCATTAGAGGTTAAACCTCTGTCAAGTAAGTTCTCTGGTTGCTAGAGCAATGTTTCCCCACTGAAGGGTTGCAATGCACTCTTTAGCTGGAGTTTTTGGTGGAACACCAAACTTAGAGTCCTATATTCATCCTTGAATTATTTTTGGTGTGTAACACCAAACTTAGCTCCTCACACTACAGAGAATCCAACTTGAAATTTTTATTGAAAGACTCATGAAAAGAGAATTACCTCAGGTGGGTTGCCTCCTAACAGAGTGCTTTTTTTAGCGTCGCTAGCTCGACGGTTCTTTCCTTAGTTGAGGTTATACTTCTGTTTGAGGGTTTCCCCCATGCTGCCCAAATAGTGTTTAAGTCTTTGTCCATTCACAGTGAATCTCCTCTTTGAGCCTTATTCCATGATTTCTATGTGTCCATAAGGTGAGACTTTTGTGACTAGAAAGGGCCCCGACCATCTTGATTTGAGTTTCCCAGGAAAGAGTTTCAGTCTGGAGTTGTAAAGAAGCACATATTGCCCTTCTTCGAAACTTCTTGGTGCCAGGTTAAGATCATGTCTCCTTTTTGCTTTTTCCTTATAAATCTTGGTATTTTCATAGGCTTGAGACCTAAACTCGTCCATTTCTTGAAGCTGCAATACCCTCTTTTCACCAGCAGCGGTTCTGTCTAGGTTCAGTGTTTTAAGAGCCCAGGAGGCCTTGTGCTCCAACTCTAATGGCAAGTGACAGGCCTTGCCGTATACCAGTTGATATGGGGACATCCCAATTGGTGTTTTAAAGGCTGTCCTGTATGCCTAAAGAGCATCATCTAGCTTCTTTGCCCAGTCTTTTCTTGATATCCCCACAGTCTTTTCCAAGATTCTTTTCAACTCTCGGTTAGATATCTCTGTTTGCCCACTTGTTTGGGGATGATAAGGTGTGGCAACCTTATGCTTCACCCCATATCTTAGGAGTAGGATTTCCAATGGTCTATTGCAGAAATGGCTCCCTCTATCACTGATGAGGGCTCGTGGGACTCCAAATCTGGTGAAGATATTTCTTCGAAGAAAGTTTATGACTACCTTGTTGTCATTGGTTGGGGTTGCCACGGCCTCCACCCACTTAGATACATAGTCTACTACCACCAAGATATACTTGTTCGAATATGAGGGTGGAAATGGTCCCATGAAGTCGATCCCCCATACATCGAACAATTCAAGCTCTAGAATGTATTGCTGTGGCATCTCATTTCTCTTGGGCAGATTGCCAGCCCTTTCGCACTCATTGCAGCTTCTCACCAATTCCTTAGCATCCTTGAAGATAGTGGGCCAGAAGAACCCACACTGCAATACCTTTGCGGCAGTTCTTTCTCCTCCAAAATGACCTCCACAGCTAGTGTTCATACCCTGGGTCGTGCTGGCCGACCCGGGATGTTCTACAGGCAAAGCGACCGACCTCTTCAGGTCAGGACAACCCGACCTCTTCTCAAAGAGCTCGGCCAAGTAATCTAAAAAGCCCAAAGAAGGGCCCAAATAGAGGAACACGCCCCAAATCCTAAGGCAGCCCAAACCTACAGAGGGAAGGGCGGTTCCCATGAAAGATAAGTTGACCTCACCTAGAAGGTAAGATAAGATAAGATAACTAACTTATCTTTGATGACAAGTTATAATATGCCCATTTTTCAAGCTAATTTCACTTGTTTCACTAGTTTTTATGCACTTTCTTGCACTATAAGTAAGTAATTTAGAGTGGAATTACATGTTATATTTGAATCAAACAACCACCATTTAATTGATACTAAATCATGAGATTCAAGCTAAATTTAATTGATTTTTGAATGATTTATGAACCTTGTGAATTTGGTGATACTTTGATTGGTTGTTTTGATTATTTGTAGGTAAAGAAAAGAAGAGAAGAAGGAAGCGTGGCTTAAGAAGTGTGGCCAAAGGAAGAAAATAGTGTGGCAAAAGAAGAAGAGGTGTGGCGTATGGAAGGAAGGAAGCCACATTGCTCTCCACAAGAGCACACTACCCTCCAAGGGAGCACAACAATGAACCAAGCATTCAAGGCTTCACTGCCCTGCCCTCGTTGAGGGCTGAGCACAATTCTAGGCCAAGAAACAAGGGAAGGAAAAATTCTGCCCTGCCCTCCTCAAGAGCAATTTTGGGCTCCTTATGAAAAAATTCAAGAAAAATCAACTCCAAGAGCCACCCATGGGTTTCGAACCCAAGCTCAAGAGGGAAGGAAGTAGCACTACACACAAAGGAAAATGAGTCACATTTGGCTAAAAGGCTACACCCAAGGATCGAACACAAGACCTCTAGGAAGCCAAGCCTTAGGCGTGAATCATGTGCCAAGAAGAAAAAGCTCAGCATGCCTTCAGCCAGGTTTCGAACTTGGGACCTCACCCAAGAACAAGGAAAGCTTTGCGCTACCCACAAGGAGGGTAGAGCAGCATTCCTTGGTGCATGGCACGCACAATTTGGCATGGCCAGGAGCTTGGGCGCGCGCAGCTTGGACGCACGGGCAGGGAAGCAATGCACGCACCATGACACCATTGCCCTACTCTCCACAAGGGCAGGGCAGCATCCTGATGCCCCTCCCACACTTGGCCCGCTAATTGAATCCCCATGCTAAGCTTCACTGCTCTGCTATCCACAAGAGCAGAGCAGCCTCCTGGGAGCAAGATGGGCTGAATTTCACTCAACAATCCAATTTAATTCAATTCTTCACCCATCCTTCTAGCCCACTCAAAATTCTTAGATCCAAAATAGAAAGTGTATAAATAGGTGTTAGTTAGAATTAGAAGAGGGAGGACTTTCACTTTTTAATTTTCATCCTTAGTCAACATGAGAGCTCACTTTCCATTTTTCTGTTTTTCTGCAATTAGCTTGAGAATTGGAGGAGAGAATTCACTTCTTCTTCCTCTGATTCTTTTGTTTTCTTTACTGGTTTTGGTTTGAGTCTTGAGTGTGAAGAATTGAGGAACTTCTGTCTCAATCTCTATTTAAGATATCTTTGATTTTCCTACTGCATAATTGAGTTAAATTCCATTTCCTTTACTGCTGCAATCTTTAATTTCTCTTTAATTGCTTTGTGTTCCGAGGGTTACCTGAAATTGTAGGTCGATCTCGGACGAGATCTTCTGTGCTGGTCGGAACTGATGTGTCTGGCTGGTGAATAGTGGCCAGAGCTTGGTGCATCCGACTTGTTGGACTGAATGTGCTGCTGAGCCTTTGTCACCGAAGGGTGGGGGGTACCTGCAAGGGAATCCGATGCTTAAGTTAGCAAGGGTATTAAGCAGGTATTGAGTAGAATCAGAGTATGAGTTATACCTGGGTGCTCCAGTGTATTTATAATGGTGAGAAGTGACCTTTCTAGATAAGATAAGTTAGTTATCTTATCTTATCTTATCTTTGGGTGAGGTCAGCTTATCTTCAACGGAACTGCCTTTATCTCTGTAGGCTGGGATTGCATCTGGACTTGGGTCGTGTTCCTCTATTTGGGCCCTTTATTGGGCTTTCCTGTCGATTTGGCTGAGCTCTTTGAGAAGAGGTCGAATAGTCTGACCTGAAGAGGTCGGTTGCCTTGTCGCTAAACATCCCGGGTCGGTCAGCTCGACCCAGGGTATGAACAGTGCCCCTGCTTGAGCTCGGTTTTCTTGTTTGAGGTCGAGTCTTTTGACGTCGGTTCTTTTAGTGAAACCGAGTTCAAGCATTTTGTCGATTTCTTCTTTTGTAGATTGAATCTAGAATGTATTCCTCTAAAAGTGCGCGCTTTTATACCAGCGCTTTGCTCTTGGGAACGTGGGGGGTTTAATACCTTCATTAATTGGTATTAATTGCCCTGTTTTTTCTCTTGGCTTTTATTTTGAATTTCTCAATCAAAAATCGGTTTCTCTTCTTTGCTCTTTTTTGTAACTTCTCCCTTTACTCTCTCACTTTCTGTTTCTTGCCCAGAGTTTGTAGTTTCTTCTTTGCAACGTCTGTTCTGCTACTGTGTTTTCGGAAGAGGGCTGATTCCAGATTTTCTCCTTATGTCTTTGCATTCTTCCACTTCGAAGTTTTTCTTCTATTTCTCCAGGTTCGATTTTTCTTCCTCTGCTTCCTTTATATGTCGGTAGAAAGTTTGAATTTTGCTCAGAGAAAGTTGGAATCTTTCTATTTTTACCATGCCTAATTGTTTGCGTGTTCTGGAATTTCTTTGTTTTTTGGTGCGAGTCTTTTACTTTTTTCGTTGCTTGAATCTTTTCTTAGGGCTTTTGCATGTTGTCGCCACTTCTGGTTGCGCCTTTGATGATGATTTTTGCTTGGCATTTTTGATGTTTGACAATGCTTTTTGCTGATAGACTGTAGGAAGGTGGTGACTTTGTGTTTTTGTTTTTACTTCCTTTGTTTCTTTTGGGACTTTATTTTCTTTCTGATGAGTGCCGGGGCGTGGGCTGTAGAAATTTCTTGAATCCTTGCTTTGTTATTGCCTCCAAAGGATGCCCCAGGATTTTGGTTTGAATCTTGGGGTTTTCCTTTTTTGTTCGTCCGTCAAGTTGTTTTTGCCCCTTGTCCGAGATGCTTTTTTAGTAATCCACTCTTCTTTTCTTATTGTAGGATTTAGTTGGCCTCATGTCTTCTCGTAATAACGTTGTAGAGATGCCTTCCCGGGTTCCTGAGGGCATGGCTGATTGGGTGGACTCAATGGTCCTTATGTGTGTCTCCTTGGTTGATTCCGAGTTTTGCGCGCAGCTTAGGCAGTTTCATAGGGTCTGTAGTAATCCAGGTGATGAGAAGAACTATGAACTTGTCCCTCCCTCCTCCGAAGAGAAAGTCTGCTTCTCTACTCGGGTTGTTGACGATCGCCCTTTCTTCTATGTTTATGACTTTTTCTTTGGTCCGCTGGGTATTACCCTTCCTTTTACTCAATTTGAAACCGACTTGCTATGGTCTTGTAATGTTGCCCTCTCTCAACTTCACCCTAATTCCTGAGGTTTCATAAAGATTTTTCAATTGTTGTACAATGGTTTTGGTATCCCTGCTTCCCAATCTCTCTTTTTCTATCTATTTGTCTTGACTAAGCCCAGAGTGGTAAAAAAGAAGGCAGCTTGGGTCTCCTTTCGCTCTACCCAGGGAAAGAAGGTATTTTCCATGTTTGACGAGTCATTCCGTGATTTTAAAAACTGCTTTTTCAAGGTCCGAGCTGTTGAAGGAGCTCGGCCCTTCTTTTTGGATGAAAATGACGAGCTTGCTTTTCCCTTGGAATGGCAAAAGGATGTGAGGGTATCCCGATATACGTGGGAAATGTTGGATGAGGCTGAGTGAGCCTTTGTAACTGTCTTGGAAGAACACTGGGGTCAACCTCCCCATCTCGACACAAAGAAATTTCTAACCAATCCCTATCTTCTTCAAACTGAGCTGGGTATTTTGTGTTTCCTTTTTTATCTGTTTATATTGCTTGTAGCTGTCCTTCCGACTTGTCCGACTTGTAGCTTAACTATCTGTTTTATTTGCAGAGGCAATGAAGAATAACGAATCTATGAGAGCTTTTAAGAGGGTGCAGAAGGCGACTGCTGCCAGAAATATTGCTACCAAGGCGGCTGGAGAGGGGTCCTCCCAAGTGCGCGAGAAGCCATCAGTGCCGAGTTCCCCCGGGGTGAAGAAGGTGATCCCAATACCTCGGGTCCGCTTGATGGATCCTCACCCTACTTCTGCCGCTCCATCTACTGCCCCTCCAAGTAAGAAGCAAAAGACGGCTGAGCCCTTTGACCTCAATGCCCCTGATTTCAATGCCATTAGGTTTGTAGATCAACAAATCGGGCCCTATGGTACCATCTCCATGGACGATGTGTCCATTCTTCATCATCTGGAGTTTATGGCCCGAAGTCATGTAAAGATGGCATATATGTCAGCTGCTATACATCGGACTGCTCAGAATCTTCCTCTCCATGCTACCAAAGCATTTATGGAGGAGGCAAAGCAGGAGTTTGACCGGATGAAGGGGCTGAAGGAGGAGCTTGAATTAAAGGTGACCAAGTTGGAGAAGGATCTAGAGAATGAGAAGGCGAGTTCCCTTTCACTGGCGGCTTCTTTGAGATTGGCCGAGGACACGGCCTTGATGCATAAGGAGAGTTACGTTACGACTTATCGGGAGGTGATGTGCCTGAGGGAGGAGTTGAACAATGCCTGGGAAGATTATTCTGAGCTCCAAGATCATCTCGTTGGCATCGTGACTGCTGCTTACGAGAACTTGAAGGAGCAAGTTCGGGTCATTGCTCCCGAGGCCGATCTCACCCCTTTCAGCCTGGATAATGTTGTTAGGGATGGCAAGATTGTCCCTGATGACGATGGTGATGATGATGCTGATCCTCCTCCTGTGTCCTCTGCCAAAGTGTCGACCTCTTCTGTTCCTCCAGTTGCACCTGATTCGGATTGCAAGGTTCTGAACCAGGAGGATGGGACTATAGATGCCGTGCCTATTCAGACTCGTCCTCCTTCTCCTTGTCCTGATAATGCCAAGAAGGCTCCTGATGCTTGCTGATCTCTTTCTAGATATTTATGTAGTTGGCCCGGCTTGTGGTCTTTTTAAAACTTTGTTTATTTTGCTGACGGTTTCTAGTTGCTTGTTTTAGCAACTTTATTTTGAAAAACAAAAAGTAGCTCGCTATTTTTAGCAGGTGTTGATGGCCGCTGTTCTGGGGCCTTATAACTTTTGTGGAGTAATAGAGGTAGTTTTTTGACTTGGCATCTATTCAATTTTCTACTGACGTTTGAAATCTTGTATCTCGACCTCATCGGATTGCTTTGTTTTATTGTTTGTAGCTTGGATCCTTTGAGGTTGTGACTTATGGGTCCAACTTGTTTTTTGGTGGTTCTTTTGCGCTGGTCCCCCTTTAAGTTATTTCTGTAATCCTCTTTCTTGGACCTTTGTCAGGTCTCTTTCAGGGATTACTTTGATAACTTTTTAGTGGTAGGAGTCCGACTTGGCTATGTCGGTCTCCTTTAAGTTATTTTTTGTAGTCCTCTTTCTTGGATCTTTGTCAGATCTCTTTCAGGGACTACTTGTATAACTTTTTAGTGGTAGGAGTCTGACTTGGTTATGTCGGTCTCCTTTAAGTTATTTTTTGTAGTCCTCTTTCTTGGATCTTTGTCAGATCTCTTTCAGGGACTACTTGTATAACTTTTTATTTTGAACTGACTTTGTTATGTCAGGCCCTTCTAAGTTAAAGTAATCCTCTTTAATAGGGTTGGCCAGACCTCTTTCCAGGGTTTACTTATAACTTGGGTTGACTTGGTCCGACTTGTGAGCGTTGGCCAGCCTTTAAGTTATTATTTTAGCTATCCGTAAGACCTCGTCAGGTTCTTTTTTGGATTGCTTTCGATAACTTCTTACATTATTCTGTGTTCACCTTTGCTGATTTGTAGAAAGTGGTTGGCATCTTTAGATCGTCCTTTGGGTGAATCGCGTTTTCACCTTTATTGGACGATTTATCTTTATCGTGGTCGTGCAGTCAAATTGTTTTTCACTTTCTGCCGACCTGTCGCTTTATAATCGGACGATGAATACTTCAGATTAATGCGTCTTGGATTCTTTGTAGAATATCTAAATAGACTTTATTCAAAGAAAAAATGCAAATATATATATGTGGGAATTTTTCTCCCTTTAAGTCGGGCATGACCTAGATCTCAACATAGTGCCTCATTAAAAAACCTTTTCAGGAAAAAGAGCACATCCACTAGTGAGATCCGTTGCCTTTTCTAGCTGTAGTACCTTCTTAGGTTGCAGGCGTGCCATGATCTGGGAAGCTCTCGTCCATCGAGTTCGGACAGTCGGTAGTAGCCCTTCCCAAGTACTTATATGACTCGGTAGGGTCCTTTCCAGTTTGCTGCCAGCTTCCCTTCTCCGGGCCGAGTTGTTCCAATGTTGTTTCGGATTAAGATGAGATCGTTCTCAGCGAAACTTCTTGGTACTACCCTTTGATTATATCTGGAAGCCATTCGACATTTTAGAGCTTCTTCTCTAATCCAATGTTTGAATTAGAAAGTAAATATCCAATGTTGCATAAGTTAGAAGTTAATGGTGGTATATGTGTTTGATTAAATGCATAACTCATGAAATAATTGCTACATAATGTCATTTTCATTGAAGTGTAAGCTAGCTTGCTGTCATAAAGGTTCCTACCAGTAAAAAAAAAATCCCTTGAGAATAAAATAAAACATAAAGAAAAGGAAGAAGAAAAAGCCAATGTGGCAAGAAAAACAAAGAATAAGGATAGGCACCAATAGCTTGGACCCTAGGACACATGCCTGTGGTGTTCTTGTACTAGGATATGCTTGGATAAGTAAATTCTAAGGGGTATTTCAAAACCTAGCCACTTAGATCAACTGGTTTGGGATGGCCAATTGAAAGTCCATAATAAAGAGCATCCTAGCTACAGAACATTTAGTTATCCAAAGAGGTGCTGGGCATCAATGATCCTAGGAGGAAATAGTGAGCCATGTGTCTGTGGTGAAGAAATGTTGAGTAAAAATAAAGCCAAAGGCTGCTGCAACATTTGACACCAAGCCTTCAAAGAATAATAAGCTTGTTAAGCAAAATAAGAAAAGAAAAGTTAGCAAGGGAGCAAGTAAAAAATAAACCTTACAACAACAAGTTTAGTAAGCCTTTGGAGAAAAGTGTATATTATGTAACAGCAAACAATAATTGAGTTATCATTGTCTGCATAAAAACTCGATGAACCAAGTTCTACTATATGCCTAATAAGGATATGTATGCTTTTCTTTTTCGTTTCATTTCCTCTTAAGTTTGGTGTTGTGATGACAAGTCATCATATGCCCATTTTTCAAGCTAATTTCACTTGTTTCACTAGTTTTTATGCACTTTCTTGCACTATAAGTAAGTAATTTAGAGTGAAATTACATGTTATATTTGAATCAAACAACCACCATGTAATTGATACTAAATCATGAGATTCAAGATAAATTTAATTGATTTTTGAATGATTTATAAACCTTGTGAATTTGGTGATACTTTGATTGGTTGTTTTGATTATTCGTAGGTAAAGAAAAGAAGAGAAGAAGGAAGCGTGGCTTAGAAGTGTGGCCAAAGGAAGAAAATAGTGTGGCAAAAGAAGAAGAAGTGTGGCGCATGGAAGGAAGGAAGCCACACTGCTCTCCACAAGAGCACACTGCCCTCCAAGGGAGCACAACAATGAACCAAGCATTCAAGGCTTCACTGCCCTGCCCTCGTTGAGGGCTGAGCAGAATTCTAGGCCAAGAAACAAGGGAAGGAAAAATTCTGCCCTGCCCTCCTCAAGAGCAATTTCGGGCTCCTCATGAAAAAATTCAAGAAAAATCAACTCCAAGAGCCACCCATGGGTTTCGAACCCAAGCTCAAGAGGGAAGGAAGTAGCGCTACACACAAAGGAAAATGAGTCACATTTGGCTTAAAGGCTACCCCCAAGGATCGAACACAAGACCTCTAGGAAGCCAAGCCTTAGGCGTGAATCATGTGCCAAAAAGAAAAAGCTCAGCATGCCTTCAGCCAGGTTTCGAACTTGGGACCTCACCCAAGAACAAGGAAAGCTTTGCGCTGCCTACAAGGAGGGCAGAGCAACATTCCTTGGTGCATGGCACGTACAATTTGGCACGGCCAGGAGCTTGGGCGCGCACAGCTTGGACGCACGGGCAGGGAAGCAAGGCACGCACCATGACACCATTGCCCTGCTCTCCACAAGGGCAGGGCAGCATCCTGATGCCCCTCCCACACTTGGCGTGCTAATTGGATCCCCATGCTAAGTTTCACTGCTCTGCTCTCCACAAGAGCAGAGCAGCCTCCTGGGAGCAAGATGGGCTGAATTTCACTCAATAATCCAATTTAATTCAATTCTTCACCGATCCTTCAAGCCCACTCAAAATTCTTCGATCCAAAATAGAAAGTGTATAAATAGGTGTTAGTTAGAATTAGAAGAGGGAGGACTTTCACTTTTTAATTTTCATCCTTAGTCAACTTGAGAGCTCACTTTCCATTTTTCTATTTTTCTGCAATTAGCTTGAGAATTGGAAGAGAGAATTCACTTCTTCTTCCTCTGATCCTTTTGCTTTCTTTACTGGTTTTGGTTTGAGTCTTGAGTGTGAAGAATTGAGGAACTTCTGTCTCAATCTCTATTTAAGATCTCTTTGATTTTCCTACTGCATAATTGAGTTAAATTCCATTTCCTTTACTGTAATCTTTAATTTCTCTTTAATTGCTTTGTGAACTTGGATCTAGGAAGGAAATTGAGATCTAGACTCAGCTATCTAGTCTCTGGAGTCCTGAGATCTAATTTTCTTTTTGGTTCTTCTGTTGAACCACTGCTTGGAAGTCATCCCATTTCCATGGTGGACGACCATCACAACGATCACACCTCAGATCTAGAAGAAAGAACGCCGCAGAAAAATGCAGACACAACACCAAAAGATACTCCCCAAATCAACAATAAGAACTTCCCAAACGAGGGAGCCCTAGAGGCATTTCAAGATCGGTTAAAACAACTTGAGGAAGATGCTCTACGTCAACGGGAGGCTGAGAAGGATCTACAAAGAGAAATAAGGCGACGCCGGGAACTGGAAACCAAACTCCTAAAAATTGAAGCTGATGTCAAGACGAAAGCCAGCCGATCCATTCCCGAAGATAACGTACGAAAGGAGCAAGACCCATTCACCAAAGAAATCATGAAGACAAAAATCCCAAAGGACTTTAAACTCCCAGACATGACCTTATACAATGGCACCACAGATCCCAGCCATCATCTCAGCAACTTCAGAAGCAGAATGTACCTCACCGATGCCTCAGATGCAGTTCGTTGCGAAGCCTTTCCAACTACTTTAACAAAAACAGCAATTAGATGGTTCGACAATCTCCCTCCTAGGTCCATCTCGAGTTTCGACTACATGGCTAAAAAATTCCTGGCCAGATTCTCCATTCAGAAGGATAAAGCTAAACATGCACCGAGCTTACTAGGAATCAAACAAGGAGAGCGGGAAACCCTGTATAACTACATGGAGAGATTCAAAAAAACATGCATGGATATACAAAACCTTCCAACAGAAGCTGCCATCATGGGTCTCATTAATGGCCTGCGAGAAGGGCCTTTTAGTCAATCCATATCAAAGAAGTACCCCACATCTCTGAACGAGGTGCAGGAGCGAGCGGAAAAGTACATCAACATGGAGGAAAACTCCCGATTAGGAGAGACCTCAAAAGCAGGGTTCACCCCTCGGGATAAAGACAAAGATTCCAGAAAAAAGGAAGATCGACATGGAGAGAAAATCAAAAAATACCACAATTACACCCCTCTTCAGGTGTCTCTTGTGGATGTCTATAGAGAAGTCTGCAACACGAAAAAAATACCACCAGCTCGACCACTCAAAGGCAAAAAGGGAGGAGGAAACCGGGCTGAATATTGTGAATACCATCGGATCCATGGACACTCCACCAATGAGTGTTTCGACCTAAAAAATATCATAGAAAAACTGATGTGGCGGAAATTGGTGAATTAAAAATTATTAAAATATATACGTTGCAAGTATAGTTCTTAACTCACCAGAAATCCACTTATCAATTTAGAAAGGTGTCACAGGAATTTAAAATTAAAATACTGGGAGTATGAATCCCAGGTTGTCTCCCAACGAGTTGCAGAAAAGTGTGCTATTTTATTAATTAGATGTTTTCAAAAAGGTTTGAGTTGAGTAAACAAAAAATAAAATTGGAAAATTTGAATAATGTAAATAAAAGCCTTGACTGGGAGTTGATTAGTTGGAAATCCCGCTGTTGTTGGATTACTCTCTAGATTAATTGATAATTAAAGGTCATCCTGTTTAGTTATCTCTTACTAGGTAAGGGAAAGTTAAACAAGTTGGGATGTTATGCCCGTTCACAAGTTGCAACCCACTTAATTAAAAGGGATTGGTGTTAGTGACTAGAGGGCAAGCCAACAATAACCCAATTATAATCTTTCTTTCAAGCCTTCCAACTCAAGGGTTCTTTTCAATCAACTCCCCATCAAGTTAGGGAACTACTCGCTCATTGTGAATGTAAAATTCATAACATATGAAAGGGAATTGAAGAAAGGCATTGTAAACAAAAATAAAAATAATCAATTAAAAATAAAAATAATCCTTGTATTAAATAATCCTAAAAATATTCCAATGGTAAAATTAAGCAAATCAAAGGACATGGAAGAGTAAAGCCAAGTATAGAAAATGAACTAGAATGACGAAGTCTTGATGAGGTAATAACTCTTCTCAGTATCCCAATGCAAAAAGTGGTAGAAAAATAAAATCCTAAGAACTATGAATGTCTAGAGAGAAAACCTAGAGGAGGAGTAAAAACTAGATCTGAAACTAAAACTCTGTAAAATGAATTGTTGTCTCTGGTTTTTGCATGTTCTCTAGCTTTAGTCTGCTGTTCTGGGCCAAAAACTGGGTCAAAATAGGGCCCAAAATTGCCCCCAGCGAATCCTGCAGATTATGCAGATCGCGCACGTCACGCGATCGCGTCATCCATGCGGACGCGTCATTCGTGTTTTTCCCTGCCACGCGTTCGCGTCATCCACGCCTCCGCGTCACTTGTGCTTTTCCATTCCACGCGGTCGCGTGAGCCATGCTGCCGCGTCACTGCGATTTCTCCTCTTTCACGCGAACGCGTGAGCCTTGCGGCCGCGTCACTTCTCGCTGGTTATCCCCTCAATTTCTTGTGTTCCTTCAATTTTTGCTAGCTTCCCTTCCATTCTCCAACTCATCCAAGCCCTATAAAGCCTGAAACACTTAACACACAGATTACGGCATCGAATGGGATAAAGGAAAACTAAAATGCATAATTAAAAAGTCCTTAGGAAGCAGTTTTCAACCATGTAGTAATTTCAGGAAGGAAATATAAATGCATGCTAAATTAATGAATAAGTGGGTAAGGATCATGATAAAACCACATAATTAAACACAATATAAACCATAAAATAGTGGTTTATCAAACTCCCTACATTTAAACATTAGCATGTCCTCATGCTTAATTGAAGGAGATAAGTTAAATAAGTGTGAGCATGTAGAAACTCATGCAATGCAATGCAACCTATATATATGAATGCAACTATATGATTCTTGCCCACTTGATCAAAAGTAAACAAGCTCTTCAAAACAATTACAAATCAAATTCCGTTAATTCTATCACTATACAGTAAAACAGATAAAAGTGCAAGAAGATAACTCGTGAAAGCAGGGAACATGGAAATTCAAGCATTGAACCCTTACTGATGATGTATGTACGCTCTAATCTCTATAGTGTATAGGGTAATCAATCTATCCTTCTCTAATCATGCTTTCTAACTTTTGTTTTTCTCCTAACCAATCAACAACAGTTAATATGCCAATGCAAACATCATGAGGTCTTTTCAAGATTGTAATGGGGCCAAGGTAAGGATAGGGATACATATATGGTTAAGTGAGCTTATAAATTGAATCTTTAATTAACCCAGCTTTAACCCAACCTATATATTTTATATAACTTTAGAATTCATACCTAGCTACCCAGAATTCCCTTTTACATTCCATACTCATGTATTAATTTTATCATATGTGCATTGATCTTTGAATTTTTAATTCAGCATTGGGGTAATTTTGTCCCCTTATTTATTTATTGATTTTTTTTTATTTTATAAAAATAAACATAGCTTATCAATGCACATAGATTTTTAATGCTTATAGTTTCACATGAGTAGGTATCCAAATTCCCATTGTATTATCATGACACATTCCCTTAATAACTTTTTTTCCCACAAATTCCCATACTTAACTAGCATACACAATTCTATCTTAAGCCAATCAAAGATTCAATTTGGGATATACAATTGTTTTTCCACTTAAGGTTAGTAATGTGGTAAAATATAGAACAAATGGGATTTAAAGGCTCAAAGTGGTTAACAAAGGTAATTAAAAAGGGTAGGTTTAATTTGGATAAGTGAGTTTAAATAAATAATAGCCTCAATCACATGCAAGCATATAAACATAATAAATATTGGACATATAGGATGAAACAAAATATAGATTACAATCATAGAGAAGTAAACACACAAGAATAAAATAATTATGGTTAAATAATGTAACCATGCATAAACACTCAAATTTTCACAGGTTGTGTGTTCTTTAGCTCAGAAATCATGTTCCAGATACAACTTCAAGCAATTTTAACATAAGAGTTTTGATTAAAATTAGTGAAATTTTGTTCCAAAGATAGCTTTTTAGAAGAAACTTATTGTCTTTTCAATCAAGTAGAACATGCATGCAACTAACCTATTACTATGCAATTTATCCTATTCTATAAAAAAAAGAAAATCTAACTAAAATATCCTAATTTATTGGTGCTAGGGAAGAGAAATTACCTCCAGAAGTCAGGTACTGACCGACCTCCCCACACTTAAGGCTTTGCACCGTCCTCGGTGCCATCTGTCAGGAACAATGATGGGCTGGTGGCAGTGTCTCCACAGTCGGGGTCGTCATGGCTCCCTGTGCTGGTGAAGGAAGTGGAGTTCGGGGTGTCTGAGTCTCTGCAATCTCCTCTAAGCAGCTCTCTGAGGTGTTTGAAACGGCGTTGGTTGCGGCGCTCTCGGAGCTTTGCTTTCTTTTTATGTTGGTCCAACCGCTTCAGTATTTGATGCAGCAGTTAACTAGTAGATGGTGGAGGAGCTGTAGCATCCTCTGTGGACTGGCTGGTAGTGGCAAGCTGTGGCCTGAGGTATCTCCTGTTAGGGACATACTGATCATCCCGTGGAAGAATGGCTTTGGTGTCTCCAGCTCTATAGGATACTCTGGCTGCTGAGATAAGATTAGAGACCAATGCAGGGAAAGGTAGGTTGCCCGCAATCTGCACATGTTCCACAGCATTCCGGATATGTCTCGGTAAATTAAGAGCCTGGTCTGCGAGGATGCACCATAGTAGAACGGTCATGTCTGCTGTGAAGGAGGACTCATGAGTACTCGGGAAGACGTAATGGGACATAATTTGTGCCCATACGTGAGCCTCTAAGGTGAGTGCAGAAGCCGAGATTCCCTTAGGATGGGAACGATGGTATCCGAAGATCCATTTACTGCTAGGTCAAGTGATAACTCTGAGAACAGCGTCCCAGTCAAAGGTGTATGCTTGGCGCTTGATTGCGGCTTTCTGAAAGGCGTCCAATCCTTCTGGAGCAGGTGGGAGATCTAAGGCTTGCTGTATGGCCTCTTCTGTAATGGGGACTTGCTTCTGGCATAAATAAATAGATTGCAGAGTCGGCAGGTGGAAGTTAGAGTAGAACTCAACAACCCAAGAAAGATTAACCTGTCGTGGCTGTCTCTGTAAGAATCCCCAATGTCTTTGTGCAATTTGTGGCTCAACAAATTTAGCGATACGAGGCGGAAGGATAAGAAGGTGTTCATTGTTGTAATTTCGAGCTGCCAGAATAGGAAACATCTGCTCACAGTAGCGATTTAGGAATCGTGCAGTGTCCTTGGCTGGGAAGGCTCGCTCCTTTTCATCAACCTTGATAATCCTTTTAATTCTTTTTGTTGAGAGCTTGACTGCAGTTGAAAAAGGCTCTGCCACTAATGCTCTCTTCGTTCCTTTTCTTGCTGTGGGTTTAGGGGTAGCTTTCTCTTTGCCTTTCTTGGTGGCCATTCTGAAAAAGGGAAGAGAAAGTAAGTTAAATCCAAAGAATTAAAGCAAGGAAGGGGATGGAGTGAGTGATAATCAGTGCACGGTAAAGATGAATGAAATAAACACATGGTCATGACAACATGTGAAAAGATCAAGAAAGGGAATAGAATAAGTGCACGATAGGGAAGTAGATGCAAGATGTTTATTGGCATGCCGGCAATGGCATGAGTAGCATAGATCAAGCATCACTTCGTAACAAACTATCACGTTTGTATTGGCAATTAAATTCAGTTAATAAAATAGTAAAGGGAATTTGTGAAAAACATGCTTTGAATAGTAGGAAGTATAATAGAGAAGTGCATAATGCCATATGGGCTTTTTCACAAACACATAGCGTGCATGGTAAATAAGGTATAGAAAGTATTAAAGCAAACATGCAAGCAACCTTTTAAAGAAAATAAGATATAATTGCCAAATAATTTGCAACAATCCACAAGCATATAATGAGGAATAATGACTCAAATAAATTTCTAACACCATGTAAAAAGGAAAGAAGAAGAAAGAAAATATGGATAATGAAAAGAAAAAGAAAAGAAAAGAAAATAACATATAAAATAAGAAGAATGATAGAAAAGGAAGGAAGGAAGAAGAAAATAAAACCTTGTTAATGGAGGTGAGAAAGAAAGAGAGTGAAAGGGGAGATAGAAGGAAGAAGGGAGAAGGAAGAAATAAGGAGGGAAAAGAAAAATTAGGATTTGGAGGAGAGGAAGATAAGATATTTTGGCAATTTTGGTTGAGTTGTGCGGTGCAGGCAACGCGGCCGCGTGGGGCACGCGTTCACGTGATTGCGCTTTAATTTAGTTGACGCAGTCGCGTGACCCATATTGTGCTTCTGGCGCGAGTACAGCCTCGCGCCTGCACAACTCTCTGTTCAAATTGATATATTTGCCAAATTTGGGGTGACGCGATTGCGTAGGGCATGCGATCGCGTGAGTGGGCTTCAGAAGGGATGACGCGGGCGCGTCAGTGACGCGGTCGTGTGATAGGGTTGGTGCGTCCAGCACCATTCCAGCACCACTCTCGCACAATAATTTGTTGTGCACCCCTTTTTACGTCGAAAATCAGGGCACGCGGCCGCGTGGGGCACGTGGTCGTGTGGGACACTTTGTGCCACTGGCACGCCTCCAGCCATGCTCCAGCGTGACTCTCTGTTCATTTTTTATTTTCTCCCCTCTCCTTGCGACGCGGACGCGTCGCTGATGCGGTCGCGTCGCGTGGAATTTTTTTGTGTGAAAAAAGTATGCAAATGCAGATGCACGAAATATGCTGATAAAGAGAAGAGTTATTAAGTAGAAAAATGAAAAATAAAGAAAAGAACGATCATACCATGGTGGGTTGTCTCCCACCTAGCACTTTGCTTTAACGTCCGTAAGTTGGACGCTCCACTAGCTCAATCTTTTGCCATGTGGGGATCTTCTAAGAGGAAGATCTCAAGCTCTTTGTTTTTCTGCATCTTCTCGCCATGGTACAGCTTCAGATGTTGTCCTTTAATTTTGATAAGTTCAAAGCTTGAAGGATGGCTTAGGTGATAAACTCCGCATGGTTCAGCCTTCTCTACTCTGTATGGACCTTCCCATCTTGATCTCAACTTGCCTGGCATGAGCCTTAGTCGAGACTTGTAGAGGAGGACTAAATCCCCAAGCTGGAACCCTTTTCTCTTGATGTGCTGATCATGTACAGCCTTCATCTTCTCCTTGTATATTCTCGAGTTCTATAAGCTTCTAGGCGAAGGCTCTCCAGTTCTTGCAGTTGCAACTTCCTTTTAGCTTCGGCTTCCTCAATTCCCATGATGCACTCCTTGACTACCCAAAAGGCTCTGTGCTCTACTTCAACTGGGATTTTCCATAAACTAAGCGGAAAGGGCTCATCCCAATGGGTGTTTTATATGCTGTCCTGTATGCACATAGTGCATCTTTTAGCCTGGTGCTCCAGTCTTTTTTATGAGGTTTGACTATCTTCTTCAAGATATGCTTTATCTCTCTGTTTGACACCTCGGCTTGCCCATTGGTCTGAGGATGGTATGCTGTTGTGATGAGCGGATAATTTGTACTCTTTTTGGCACTGTTTTTAGTATGTTTTTAGTATGATCTAGTTGGTTTTTAGTATATTTTTGTTATTTTTTAGTTAAAATTCACTTTTCCGGACTTTACTATGAGTTTGTGTGTTTTTTTGTGATTTTAGGTATTTTCTGGCTGAAATTGAGGGACCTGAGCAAAAATCTGATTCAGAGACTGAAAAGGACTGCAGATGCTGTTGGATTCTGACCTCCCTGCACTCGAAGTGGATTTTCTGGAGCTACAGAAGCCCAATTGGCGCGCTCTCAACGGCGTTCGAAAGTAGACATCCTGGGCGTTCAAAGTCACCTTCAGAATTTCCAGCGTTAAAACGCCGGAACTGGCATAAAAATTGGAGTTAAACGCCCAAACTGGCACCAAAGCTGGTGTTTAACTCCAGAAAGAGTCTCTACACGAAAATGCTTCAATGCTCAGCCCAAGCACACACCAAGTGGGCCCGGAAGTGGATTTTTATGTCATTTACTTATTTCTGTATACCCTAGGTTACTAGTTCACTATTAATAGGATCTTTTGACATTGTATCTGTACCTCATGACACTTTACACGTTTCTTTGTGTACCTTCTACGGCATGAGTCTCTAAACCCCATGGTTGGGGGTGAGGAGCTCTGCTGTGTCTTGATGGATTAATGCAATTACTACTGTTTTCCATTCAATCATGCCTGCTTCCATTCTAAGATATTACTTGTTCTTAAACCGGATGAATGTGATGATCCGTGACACTCATCATCATTCTCAACTATGAACGTGTGCCTGACAACCACCTCCGTTCTACCTTAGATTAAGTAGATATCTCTTGGATTCTTTAATCAGAATCTTCGTGGTATAAGCTAGAATTGATGGCGGCATTCAAGAGAATCCGGAAGGTCTAAACCTTGTCTGTGGTATTCTGAGTAGGATTCAATGATTGAATGACTGTGACGAGCTTCAAACTCCTGAGGGCTGGGCGTTAGTGACAGACGCAAAAGAATCACTGGATTCTATTCCGGCCTGATTGAGAACCGACAGATGGATAGCCGTGCCGTGACAGGGTGCGTTGAACATTTCCACTGAGAGGATGGGAGGTAGCCACTGACAACGGTGAAACCCTTGCATACAGCTTGCCATGGAAGGAGCCTTGCGTGTTTGAAGAAGAAGACAGTAGGAAAGCAGAGGTTCAGAAGACAGAGCATCTCCAAAACCTCAACCTATTCTCATCACTGCAATTCAAGTACCTGTTTTATGTTCTTTTGCTTTTTACAATCAATCCTGATAATCTTTGATATCCTGACTAAGGGTTACAAGGTAACCATAGCTTGCTTCAAGCCGACAATCTCCGTGGAATTGACCCTTACTCCGTAAGGTATTACTTGGACGACCCAGTGCACTTGCTGGTTAGTTGTGCGGGATTGCAAAGTGTGATTGCAATTTCGTGCACCAAGTTTTTGGCGCCGTTGCCGGGGATTGTTCGAGTTTGGATAACTGACGGTTTATCTTGTTGCTTAGATTAGGACTGTTTTATTTTTGTTGGTTTAGAGTCTTTTATTTGAGTTTAGTTTTATATTTTAAGTTTGGTGTCTTCTTTGTATTTTCCTTTAAGTTTTCGAAAGTTTGTGTTTGATTTTCTAAAAATTTTAAGTTTGGTCTCTTTTGTGCTTTTATTCACTTAAAAATTTTTCAAAAATTTGTTCTTGGTGTTCATCTTGATCCTCAAAGTGTTCTTGGTGTTCATCTTGACATTCAAAGTTTTCTTGTTTGTTCTCTTTGTTTTGATCTAAAATTTCTAAGTTTAGTGTCGTTCTGTTGTTTTTCTCTTTCCTCATTAAAATTTAAAAATAAAAAAATATTCTTTCCTTGTTTTACTCATAATTTTCGAAATTTTGCATTAAATTAGTCAAAGATTTTCAAAATCATATCTTTTCAATCATTTTTATTTGCAATCATATCTTCTCAATCATATCTTTTTCAAAATAATTCTCAATCATATCTTTTTAATTAATTAATTAATTTAGTTTTCAATTTGCTTTGATTTTATTTTTCGAAATTTTATTTTATTTTCCATTTATTTTCTTTTATTATTTTCGGTCACTTTTAATTAAAATAAAAAAAAAACTTTACTTGTGAATCCATATCATATTCCCTTTCTCCATCATGGACCTAAGTGGAATTGAATAGTCCAGAAGGACTCTGGGGTCATATGCTAACCCCATTACAGCTGCATATGGGAGTAGCATCTGTATACCTCCCATTAAAGCAAGCAGCTTTGAGCTAAATCCTCAACTCATTATCATAGTGCAGCAAAATTGCCAGTATTCCGGTCTTCAAGAGGAAGAACCTACTGAGTTTCTGGCACAATTCTTACAACTTGCTGACACAGTACGTGATAAAGAGGTGGATCAGGATGTCTACAGATTATTACTGTTTTCATTTGCTGTAAAAGATCAAGCTAAGAGGTGGTTAAATAACCAACCTACAGCAAGCATAAAGACATGGAAACAGTTATCAGACAAATTCTTGAGTCAATTTTACCCTCCAAAAAGGATGACACAGCTAAGGCTGGACATCCAAGGCTTTAAACAAGAGGATAATGAATCCCTTTATAATGCCTGGGAGAGGTATAGAGGTATGCTAAGAAAATGCCCCTCTGAAATGTTTTCAGAGTGGGTACAGTTAGACATCTTCTACTATGGGCTTACAGAAAAAGCTCAGATGTCTCTAGACCACTCAGCTGGTGGATCTATACATATGAGGAAGACGATTGAGGAGGCTCAAGAGCTTATATATACTGTTGCTAGAAATCAACATTTGTACTCTAGCAATGAGTTCTCTACAAAAGAAGAAGTTATGGTAGTAGCCACTGATCCTAATCCTCAAGAACAGATGGTTGAGCTTAATCAACAATTACACCTGATGACAAAACAGTTAGCAGAATTTAAAGAGATGCTCCAAGAGACTAAAATTGCTAACAAGAACATGGAATCACAGTTGAATCAGGCAAAACAGCAGCTATCTAAACAGATAACAGAAGAATGCCAAGCAGTTCAACTGAGGAGTGGGAAGACACTGAATAACACTGCTCAAAGTAGCAAAAAGTCAGTAAAGGAACAATTGATGGAGGATAGCCAAACCACTATCCAAAATCCCTCTGAGGACAGTAAGAGCCCAGAGAGGAATACTATTGGCGTTCAAACGCCAGAAAAGGAGGGAAAGCTGGCGTTAAACGCCCATTCCCTGCCCAGTTCTGGTGTTCAAACGCCAGAAAAGGGGGAAAAGTTGGCGTTAAACGCCCATTTTTCACCCAATCCTGGCGTTCAAACGCAAAAGGGGAACCAGACACCTGAGAGTGCTGATAGTAACCCCTCTAAAAAGACTTCTCCAACCACTTCTATAAGGAATAAACCTGCAGCAATTAAGGTTGAAGAATATAGAGCCAAGATGCCTTATCCTCAGAAACTCCGCCAAGCGGAACAGGATAAGCAATTTGCCCGCTTTGCAGACTATCTAAGGACTCTTGAAATAAAGATTCCGTTTGCAGAGGTACTTGAGCAAATACCTTCTTATGCTAAGTTCATGAAAGAGATCTTAAGTCATAAGAAGGATTGGAGAGAAACTGAAAAAGTTTTTCTCACTGAAGAATGCAGTGCAGTCATATTAAAGAGCTTACCAGAGAAGCTTAAAGATCTTGGAAGCTTTATGATACCATGCACATTAGAGGGTACTTGTACCAAGAAAGCTCTATGTGATCTTGGGGCAAGTATCAACCTAATACCTGCATCCACTATCAGAAAGCTTGGCTTGACTGAAGAAGTCAAACCAACCAGGATATGTCTCCAACTTGCTGATGGCTCCATTAAATACCCATCAGGCATAATTGAGGACATGATTGTCAAGGTTGGGCCATTTGCCTTTCCCACTGACTTTGTAGTGCTGGAAATGGAGGAGCACAAGAGTGCAACTCTCATTCTAGGAAGACCTTTCCTAGCAACTGGACGGACCCTCATTGATGTCCAAAAAGGGGAATTAACCCTGAGAGTCAATGAGGATGAGTTCAAGTTGAATGTTGTCAAAGCTATGCAGCATCCAGACACATCAAATGACTGCATGAGCACTGATATTATTGACTCTTTGGTGGAGGAGGTCAATATGACTAAAAGTCTTGAATCAGAGCTAGATGACATCTTTAAAGATGTTCAGCCTGATCTGGAGGAACTAAAGGAAATAAAAGAAATTCTAAAAATTCCTCAGGAAGAAGATAAGCCTCCTAAACCAGAGCTCAAGCCACTACCACCATCCTTGAAATATGCATTTCTGGGAGAAGGTGACACTTTTCCAGTGATCATAAGCTCTGCTTTAAATCCACAGGAAGAGGAAGCACTAATTCAAGTGCTAAGGACACACAAGACAGCTCTTGGGTGGTCCATAAGTGATCTTAAGGGCATTAGCCCAGCAAGATGCATGCACAAGATCCTATTGGAGGATGATGCTAAGCCAGTGGTTCAACCACAAAGGCGGCTAAATCCAGCCATGAAGGAGGTGGTGCAGAAAGAGGTCACTAAGTTACTAGAGGCTGGGATTATTTATCCTATTTCTGATAGCCCCTGGGTGAGCCCTGTCCACGTTGTCCCTAAGAAGGGAGGCATGACAGTGGTTCATAATGAAAAGAATGAACTCGTTCCTACAAGAACAGTTACAGGGTGGCGCATGTGTATTGACTACAGAAGGCTCAATACAGTCACCAGAAAGGATCATTTTCCTTTACCATTCATAGACCAGATGCTAGAGAGACTAGCAGGTCATGAATACTACTGCTTTTTGGATGGCTACTCAGGTTACAACCAAATTGCAGTAGATCCTCAGGACCAAGAGAAAACAGCATTTACATGTCCTTCTAGAGTATTTGCCTACAGAAGGATGCCTTTTGGTCTGTGCAATGCACCTGCAACATTTCAGAGGTGCATGCTCTCTATCTTCTCAGATATGGTAGAGAAATTTCTGGAAGTCTTCATGGATGACTTTTCAGTATTTGGAGACTCATTCAGCTCCTGCCTTAACCATCTAGCACTTGTTCTGAAAAGATGCCAAGAGACCAACCTAGTTTTAAACTGGGAAAAATGTCACTTTATGGTGACTGAAGGGATTGTCCTTGGGCATAAAATTTCACACAAGGGAATAGAGGTGGATCAAGCTAAAGTTGAAGTAATTGAAAAATTACCACCACCTACCAATGTTAAGGCAATCAGAAGCTTTCTGGGGCATGCAGGATTCTACAGAAGGTTTATAAAGGATTTTTCAAAAATTGCCAAACCTCTGAGTAATCTGCTAGCTGCTGACACACCATTTGTGTTTGACACACAGTGTCTGCAGGCATTTGAGACCCTGAAAGCCAAACTAGTCACAGCACCAGTCATCTCTGCACCAGACTGGACATTGCCATTCGAACTAATGTGTGATGCCAGTGACCATGCCATTGGTGCAGTGTTGGGACAGAGGCATAATAAGCTTCTGCACGTCATTTATTATGGCAGCCGTATTCTAAATGATGCACAGAAGAACTACACAACCACAGAAAAGGAGTTACTTGCAGTGGTTTATGCCATTGACAAGTTCAGATCTTATTTAGTAGGATCAAAAGTGATTGTGTACACTGACCATGCTGCTCTTAAATATCTACTCACAAAGCAGGATTCAAAACCCAGGCTCATAAGATGGGTGTTGCTTCTGCAAGAGTTTGATATAGAAATAAGAGACAGAAAAGGGACAGAGAATCAAGTAGCTGATCACCTGTCAAGGATACAACCAGTAGCAGGAGCATCCCTCCATCCTACTGAGATCTCTGAAACCTTTCTGGATGAGCAATTGTTTGCTATTCAGGAAGCTCCGTGGCTTGCAGACAGTGCAAACTATAAGACTCAAGGTTCTCCTTCTGTAACCATGGAGAGGAAGCATGAAGAGCTTCTCTCAAAACAGAGTCAAACAGAGCCCCCACAGTCAAACTATATGTTTGGTGTTGGGAGGCCACCACCAACTTCTAAGTTTGGTGTTGAACCCCCACATTCAAACTCTAAGTTTGGTATTGGGAGGTTCCAACATTGCTCTGAACATCTGTGAGGCTCCATGAGAGCCCATTGTCAAGCTACTGACATTAAAGTAGCGCTTGTTGGGAGGCAACCCAATGTTATATTTATTATTTTTCCTTTGTTATTTTATGTTTTCTATAGGTTGATGATCATGGAAAGTCACAAAATTAATTGAAAAAGCAGAAACAGAATGAAAAACAGAAAGAAAAATAGCACACCCTGGAGGAAAACTTGCTGGCGTTTAAACGCCAGTAAGGGCAGCAAATGGGCGTTTAACGCCCAGCCTGGCACCATTCTGGGCGTTTAACGCCAGAAAAGGGCACCAGACTGGCGTTAAACGGCAGGAATGGGCACCAAGCTGGCGTTAAACGCCAGAAATGGGCACCAGCCCGGCGTTTAACGCCAGGATTGGCAGGAGGAGCATTTTTGCTTGCCACTTGGTGCAGGGATGAATTATCCTTGACACCTCAGGATCTGTGGACCCCACAGGATCCCCACCTACCCCACCACTCTCTCTTCTTTCTTCTTTTGCTCGAGGACAAGCAAACCTTGTAAGTTTGGTGTGGTAAAAGCGTTGCTTTTTGTTTCTCCATAACCATTTATGGCACCTAAGGCCGGAGAAACCTCTAGAAGGAGGAAGGGGAAGGCAAAAGCTTCCACCTCCGAGCCATGGGAGATGGAGAGATTCATCTCAAGGGATGCACTTTCCTCCATAAAACTATTGGGAGCAAATCAACACCTCCCTAGGAGAATTGAGTTCCAACATGGGACAACTAAGGGTGGAGCACCAAGAACATTTCGTCCTCCTCCATGAAATTAAAGAAGATCATAGAATCATGAGAGAGGAGCAACAAAGGCAAGGAAGAGACATTGAGGAGCTCAAGCACTCCATAAGATCTTCAAGAGGAAGAACAAGCCGCCATCACTAAGATGGACCCATTCTTTAATCTCCTTATTCTTTATTTTCTATTTTTCGAATCTTTATGCTTATGTTTATCCATGTTTGTGTCTTATTATATGATCATTAGTATCTTAGTGTCTATGCCTTAAAGCTATGAATGTCTTATGAATCCATCACCTCTCTTAAATGAAAAATGCTTTAATCACAAAAGAACAAGAAGTACAGGATTTCAAATTTATCCTTGAAACCAGTTGAATTAGTTTGACGTGGTGACAATACTTTTTGTTTTCCGAATGAATGCTTGAACAGTGCATATGTCTTTTGAATTTGTTGTTTTGAGAATGTTAAAATTGTTGGCTCTTGAAAGAATGATGGAAAAAGAGAACTGTTATTGAGGATCTGAAAAATCATCAAAGTGATTCTTGAAGCAAGAAAAAGCAGTGAATACAAAAAAAAATGAAAAAAAAAGGAGAAGAAAGAGAAGAAAAAGAAGGAAATAAAGTTGTGATCCAAGGCAAAAAGAGTGTGCTTAAGAACCCTGGACACCTCTAATTGGGGACTCTAGCAAAGCTGGGTCATAATCTGAAAAGGTTTACCCAAGTATGTGTCTGTGGCATGTATGTATCCGGTGGTAATACTGGATGACAGAGTGCTTTGGGCCACAGCCAAGACTCATGACATAGCTATGTTCAAGAATCATTATACTTAACTAGGAGAATCAATAACACTATCTGAGTTCTGAGTTCCTATAGATGCCAATCATTCTGAACTTCAAAGGATAGAGTGAGGTGCCAAAACTGTTCGGAAGCAAAAAGCTACTAGTCCCGCTCATCTAATTGGAGCTGAGTTTCCTTGATATTTTGGAGTCTATAGTATATTCTCTTCTTTTTATCCTAATTGATTTTCAGTTGCTTGGGGACAAGCAACAATTTAAGTTTGGTGTTGTGATGAGCGGATAATTTGTACGCTTTTTGGCACTGTTTTTAGTATGTTTTTAGTATGATCTAGTTGGTTTTTAGTATATTTTTGTTAGTTTTTAGTTAAAATTCACTTTTCTGGACTTTACTATGAGTTTGTGTGTTTTTCTGTGATTTCAGGTATTTTCTGGCTGAAATTGAGGGACCTGAGCAAAAATCTGATTCAGAGACTGAAAAGGACTGCAGATGCTGTTGGATTCTGACCTCCCTGCACTCGAAGTGAATTTTCTGGAGCTACAGAAGCCCAATTAGCACGCTCTCAACGGCGTTGGAAAGTAGACATCCTGAGCTTTCCAGCAATATATGATAGTCCATACTTTGCCCAAGATTTGATGGCCCAAACCGGCGTTCAAAGTCACCTTCAGAATTTCCAGCGTTAAACGCCGGAACTGGCATAAAAATTGGAGTTAAACGCCCAAACTGGCACCAAAGCTGGTGTTTAACTCCAGAAAGAGTCTCTACACGAAAATGCTTCAATGCTCAGCCCAAGCACACACCAAGTGGGCCTGGAAGTGGATTTTTATGTCATTTACTCATTTCTGTATACCCTAGGTTACTAGTTCACTATTAATAGGATCTTTTGACATTGTATCTGTACCTCATGACACTTTACACGTTTCTTTGTGTACCTTCTACGGCATGAGTCTCTAAACCCCATGGTTGGGGGTGAGGAGCTCTGCTGTGTCTTGATGGATTAATGCAATTACTACTGTTTTCCATTCAATCATGCTTGCTTCCATTCTAAGATATTACTTGTTCTTAAACCGGATGAATGTGATGATCCGTGACACTCATCATCATTCTCAACTATGAACGTGTGCCTGACAACCACCTCCGTTCTACCTTAGATTAAGTAGATATCTCTTGGATTCTTTAATCAGAATCTTCGTGGTATAAGCTAGAACTGATGGCGGCATTCAAGAGAATCCGGAAGGTCTAAACCTTGTCTGTGGTATTCTGAGTAGGATTCTATGATTGAATGACTGTGACGAGCTTCAAACTCCTGAGGGCTGGGCGTTAGTGACAGACGCAAAAGAATCACTGAATTCTATTCCGGCCTGATTGAGAACTGACAGATGGATAGCCGTGCCGTGACAGGGTGCGTCGAACATTTCCACTGAGAGGATGGGAGGTAGCCACTGACAACGGTGAAACCCTTGCATACAGCTTGCCATGGAAGGATCCTTGCGTGTTTGAAGAAGAAGACAGTAGGAAAGCAGAGGTTCAAAAGACAGAGCATCTCCAAAACCTCAACCTATTCTCATCACTGCAATTCAAGTACCTGTTTTATGTTCTTTTGCTTTTTACAATCAATCCTGATAATCTTTGATATCCTGACTAAGAGTTACAAGGTAACCATAGCTTGCTTCAAGCCAACAATCTCCATTGGATCGACCCTTACTCACGTAAGGTATTACTTGGACGACCCAGTGCACTTGCTGGTTAGTTGTGCGGGATTGCAAAGTGTGATTACAATTTCGTGCACCATGTTGCAACCTTATGAATTATTCCATGCTTCTTCATTTATCCTGTGAGTCTCCTGTTACAAAAATGGGTGCATTGATCGCTCATGATTGCTCGTGGTGATCTAAAACGGCAAATAATATGGTTTTTCACAAAGGAAACAACAGTGTTAGCATCATCAGTGCGGGTAGGAATTGCTTCCACCCATTTGGAAACGTAATCCACAGCTAAAAATATATAAAAATAACCATTAGAATTTGGAAACGGACCCATGAAGTCAATGCCCAAACATCAAAAATTTCACAAAAAAGCATAATTTGTTGAGGCATCTCATCCCTCCTGGATATATTACCAAATTTTTTGCATGGGAGACAAGATTTACAAAACTCAGCAGCGTCTCTAAAAAGAGTAGGCCACCAGAATCCACAGTCTAAGATCTTTCTAGCTGTTCTTTGAGGGCCAAAATGTCCTCCACTCTTAGATGAGTGACAGGCCTCTAAAATGGACTGGAATTCTGATTGAGGCACACAACGTCTAATTACCTGATCAGCGCCACATCTCCATAAATATGGGTCATCCCATATATAATATTTAGACTCGCTTTTCAGCTTGTCTCTTTGATGCTTAGAAAAGTGTGGAGGAAATGTGCGGCTAACTAGATAATTAGCTACAGGTGCGTACCAAGGGACTACTTCAGATACTGCTTGCAGGTTATCCAGTGGGAAATTATCATCTATAGGAGTAGAATCATCCTTGATGTGCTCGAGGCGACTCAAGTGGTCTGCCACTAGATTCTGGTTACCACTCCTATCCTTTATTTCTAAATTAAATTCTTGTAATAGCAGTATCCAACGTATGAGCCTTGGTTTGGACTCCTTTTTAGCTAATAGATACTTTAAAGCTACATGGTCCGAATACACTACTACTCTAGTACCAAGTAGATAAGCTCGGAATTTATCCAGAGCAAAAACAATAGTAAGAAGCTCTTTCTCAGTAGTAGTATAATTGGACTGGGCAGCGTCTGAAGTCTTAGACGCATAAGCAATAACAAAAGGATCCTTACCTTCACGCTGAGCCAGCACTGCTCCTACTGCATGGCTAGAAGCATCGCACATGATTTCAAACAGCTGGCTCCAGTCTGGTCCTCTCACAATAGGAGCTTGAGTCAGGTCGGTCTTCAGCTTATCAAACGCTTGTTTGTAATCCTCACTGAACTCGAACTCAATATCCTTCTGCAGTAATCTAGATAAGGGAAGTGCTACCTTACTAAAGTCCTTAATAAATCTCCTGTAAAAACCTGCATGGCCAAGGAACGAACAGACTTCCCTCACAGAGGAGGGGTAAGGTAAACTAGAAATAACATTCACCTTTGCTGGGTCTACAGAAATGCCAGTATTAGATACAACATGTCCTAGTACAATCCCTTGTTTTACCATAAAGTGACATTTTTCAAAATTTAATACAAGGTTTGTATTGACACATCTATCTAATACTCTAGATAGTCCATCTAAGAAAAGCTAGAAGAATCACCATAAACGCTAAAATCATCCATAAAAACCACCATATAGTCCTCAATAAGATCAGAGAAAAGACTCATCATGCACCTCTGGAAAGTAGCTGGTGCATTGCACAAGCCAAAGGGCATTCTCTTGTAAGCATAAGTCCCATAAGGACATGTAAAGGTAGTCTTTTCCTGATCCTCAGGAGCTATAT